>NW_024098500.1:0-322079 GCF_016545835.1 Crotalus tigris | reverse complement strand
GTTTATGCATTTAGTGATTTAGCAGAAGCCAGTTTATGAGACTGAAAGAAATAAAAGCTGGCTCAGGGATCTGGCTTTCCTTGACATTCTAGTTAGATCCCATCATGGTGGGTGAATAATCTCATGGACTGATCAATGATTGCTCTCATTTTGCATTATGCCTTCCAGCCTCCCTTCTATGGGTGAGAAAATGGCTAGTCCTGTGGGTTTTTTTGCCGATGGGCAGTTGGAGCAAACCACGTAGGCCTCAACACTCATTTTCATCATCTTCAGCCTGCCCTGATACTCGTGGAAAGACTGTCAGTATTCAGAGACAGAAGGGAAGTTGTGGTTCCAAAAAACTGGAGGCTGAGATAAACTGATCGTATGTTGATAAAACTGACATATGAAATGTTCAGTTAGTTCCATCTGACTGAGTTGGCATAAGACTCCTGCTTTAAGCAGAGGGTTGGGCTAGAAGACCTCTGAGCTCCCTTCTAGCTCTATGATTCTATGATTATCTTGAGTTACCCACCCTACATGACTCAGTAGCTTCTGAAGCTCTTTTAGGTCTCTTCATCTATCCCATTCACATCTGTCTGGATCCGATGTATGGTTCCTGAACTTTATTCATCATCCAGTGGGTTGAAAGCCAGTGGAAATTTATCTAATTTCAAGATCTTCAAAATCTAGCCTTCCTTACTCTGAGCAAACTGCTTCTTTATAAAAAGCAAGATTACTTCTACTTTTGATGTTTTGGGAAGAGATATTGCCACCTTTTACTCACTGTATGGAGAATTCAGCATTTGTCAAATAGGTGCAATCTAGTGGGTATTATCCTCCCATGTTTTCTTTAGATTTAATTGTTTTGTTATGGTTACAACTATGATAAATAATATATACTTGCAACATTGCTCTATTCTACATAGAAAAAAAGTACTATTCAGATTCTCATACCCCTTTATTCAACACATCTTGTTTCCAGCTTCCAGGTTTTGCTGTTTTATTAATTCCTGTTAATTGCAATTAATTACAAGTAACAAATTATTATTTTAAATACCCTGGAATAATCTCTGTTTATATATCTATATATAAGTGAGACTTATAAAAGGATAATCATTCATCTCCTTACTACACTAAATAGAAGGTGTTAAAACAGGAAGGATTTGCAAACATGAAAGTTGTAATGAAATTGAAAATATCTTTCATACTTCCTGTGCCAGCTAATTGGCTGAAATATACTTATATGCCACCCATGGCTATCTTGCTTCATTTCCTCCTGCATGCCTACCTAGTGATTATCTACTTTCTGGCTCTGACAGACATGGTGGGGTTTCAACTGCTGGTCCTAATAGTTCTGCACCAATTGTATATGGCAGACAGCTCATATTGTATTGTAAGATTGGGCACTGTGCCCAAATACCATTTTTTTTCCACATAAGAGGTTTCAGTCTTCACTATATTTGTATAATTGCAAAACACTATTAGATAAACCCAGATAATCATACTATTAGAAATGCAAATTGTTCATTCCTACCATCTATCCACAAGCAGGGATTTTATTGATGCAAAAATGTGGAACTGCATTAAAAAGGAATAAAGGGGCATGGGACAGAAAGAGTTCATTCTCTCAAATATCTGTCAATCAATCCCTTGCCCCCAAGTGAAGCAGATGACAAACTGACAAACTATTATAATTTTCCAGAATAATTACTGAAACTCATATTTCTGTAATTTGTCAGTGCAAACCCAGGGACGGGACATTCTGAACTGAGGATAATGTATGCCACATAAACTGTGTGCTCCCCACTTCAGGTTTACCACGTTTGTAGAGTTTTGCACTGCAGTGTTTTTATATGTGACAATAGTGGTCTGCCTGAAGACCAGCAGAAAGTTGATAATTTATGCAGCATTCTCAGCACATGATTGGCCATTCCACCGCTGGCGGAGCCTTTAGTATCTGCCTATGTGGTACATATATGACGCCGTTGGAGATGTGCTTTCTCTTTCTCTTTAAAATTTGACATTTATATTTCACCTCTTTAAGCTGAGCCCTGTTGGGATGCCTTCTATATAGGAAGGATGTTGCTTCTCCATTTCAAAAGGGCTACAGTGGTGGGTCAGGTGATAGAACAAGTCAGAGGAAAGGAATCTGTCTGTAAGCCAACTGTCTTACCATGCCTGAGAAGAGTCTACCAGAGTCCAGGGAATAGAGCAGGGGTGTCAAACTCAATTTCATTGAGGGCCGCATCAGCATTGCGGTTGCCCTCGGGGGGGGGCTGGGGGTGTGTGGCCAGGGTGGGTGCAGCCTACTGGGTGGGCATGGATGGAGTGGGTGTGGCCTACTGGGGGGGGCATGGTCAGCTCTACATCGTTCGCATCAAGGGTGCCTGTGGGGGCCTGGGCAGGAGTGGGACAGAACTGAGGCTCTCTGGCAGAAGGGCAAGCGCCAAGGCATGGTCCATTTCTTCATTCCTCACAAAGGGTGACACCTCCCCAGCATGCACCCAGGGGGCGGGGCCGACACGGCAGGGGCTGGTTCCTCGCTGTTTCTAGACGGCCTTGTAGAGCTAAGACTGAATGCGTTTCAGCATAGATGGCCACCACAAAACTGTACATTGGCTCCTGGCCAGCCTGGGTCAGGGCCAAGGCAGCGGGGGCCATTCCCTCACTGTTTCCAGGATGGCTTCGCGGGCCATATGAAACCACTTCGCGGGCCACATCCGGCCCCCGGGCCTTGTGTTTGACATGTCTGGAATAGAGCATGTAAGAACCTGAGATGGGAGTTGGGGGAGGAAAGAGAATGAGATGGTGTATAATGGCAACCAGTGTCCTCTGGACATATCCCAAAAGGCTCTTTTTCTCTTTCAGAAGGAAAATGGCAGAAAGCTCCTTATTTGCACAGCGCCTGCATGCTATTACGGTAAGCTTGTTTTCCCAGTCTCCCTTGTGGAAAGGATGCTCCAAGTTTTCAACCAAGGTTATGCTGCTGCTCCCGTGGGAACTCCCTCTCACCCACCATCCCAAAATGGGAACTAAGAAAAAGTGAGGCAGTCCCACTTGGTCAGATCACTATTTTCAAAGCACGGAGCCTGTAGACATAGTAGCTTAATTCATTTGTGTGTGGTTCTTGTGGGTTCAGCTTGGCCACAGAAAGATGGGGCATGAATCTCAAGCTCATGCAATTTATATTATGTTCCTGCAGCCCATATTATTATGTAGTTTTAGTTTGGAACAGACATAAATTAAAGGCTGATTTATGATAAATATCAACTCTCTGGGAGGCTCATTAAGGTCATCATGCCATTCACCCTGTAAGTGTTGCCAGATATGTAATCTCCTGTTGAATAACAAAGTAAAGATAAGAATCCTGCACGAGCAGAGGGAGAAAATGTTGATGGCATGTGATTCTAGCAGGGTCTGCTGATTGGATGGCAGTTTTGGAGCCTTTCTCCACTTGCACCTAATCACTTCACTGTTTTTTTCCTGCCATGTCTCTTCTCATCCCCAGCCCATAACTGGGGTAGCTGAAAGTTGTCCTTAGCTATGACAGTATTAGTGTTTTCCCTCTTTAAACAAGCAGCAAGTTACAGTAGTTTAATCAGGGGTATCTAATGTGCTTCATCAACCATGTGGTCATTGTCAGATGACTCCTAATCTCCCTGATCAATTGAACCAGGTATGGGGTGGTCCCTGCTTCCCCACATCTTCTTATGAGTTGGGCAACAGAATACAGGTAGTCCTTGACTTAACAACAGTTCATTTAGCAATCATTCAAAGTTACAAAGGCACTGAAAAAAGTAACTCATGACCATTTTTCATACTTATGACTGTTGCAGCCATCCGCATGATCACATGATCAAAATTCAGTCACGTGGCAACTGACTCATATTTATGACAGTTGCCGTGTCCTGGGGTCATGTGATCACCTTTGGTGACATTCTGACAAGCAAAGTCAATGGGGGAAGCCAGATTCACTTAACAACCATGTTACTCACTTAAAAACTGCTGGGATTCACTTAAGAAATGTGGCAAGAAAACTTGTAAAATGGGGCAAAACTCATTTAACAAATGTCTCACTTAGCAACAGAAATTTTGAGCTCAATTAGGCTCGTAATTGAGGACCACCTGTGGTTTGGTTCTTTTATACCAGGTTCTTCAAGTCAATCTGCAGTCTGGAAATCTGGATTAGGCCGAGCAGCCACTGAGTATGGAGTAGGGCTACACATTAGGGAAGGAGAGGAACAACTGTCTCTCTGGTGCATCACTGCACAAACCTCTCCATTCCTGCTGGGTGTTGTTTGGGCTACTTGTGGAATAATATTAATCCTATGTTCAAAAGGAACCAACTGTCAGATGATATAATTTATTTAGTCTTTTGCTAGAATAGCCTGTCTCCTTTAGTGCTATCCTAAAACAAAGTTATCCTAGAAGAATGCTAAATCCAAATCCAGCTAACAGTTGGCCTCCCTTTGAGTGCATTTATGAAAACAAAAAAACACATTGTGCAGAGCCAGAACATGGATAAACCTTCTGTTAAAACTCTTCCTCACTCCATCCCACATTAAGGTGAGCAATTGGTGGATGTTTTCCCATTGGCTGTGATATTCAGTGGGAGGGGAAGGAAGCCAAGCTGAAACAAATTCAGTTTTTTTGTATTCCATGTACCCTGTACACCATAAATATGATGTCATTTGATAGCATTGTGCTTGGAGCTGGGTAGGGATCACCAGTGATGCAATACTGCCAACTTAGAGACTGCTAGACAGGACTTTAATTCCTCCATGAGGAAAAGACATTTTTGTGTGTATGCTTCATCCACAAAAGTTTAACTACAAAGAGGCAACAGCAGGTGTCTGAACAACAGAGAACTTACTTTTTCAAAAGCAGTTCCCCAAATTATATATAACCTTTTGATATATCTTTATCTTTTATTTTAGTTACTAGTATATATTTAACCATAGTTTAAACTTCAAAAGCAGGAAACAGAGCGCTCCTTTTGAATTGGAGCAGTCCCCAGGTTCATGGAAAAGTAACCAAAAAAAATCTGCACGAACTAGTCACTTACAGTATTGCTTTTACTCAACCAGACTTTTTCTAGATTTATGGTACTGCAGGTGTTCCCTCTCCCTCCTCCCAAAGTTTGCTGTATTCTTTAATAACAGATCATTCCTATGTCCCTCAATGTCACTTTTATGAGACATAGGGCCAACATTTATTTCTTTTTCTTTTCTGGCCAAGCATGCAAGGCAATGCCACCAGATGTGGTGGTAATGCTCTAAGAATGATTACATGCAAAACAAAAACAAAAAAAATCCAACACATGCTCCCTAATTTTTCCTGAGTTCACTAGAATATAGGACATTATAAAAGGGAGGAGTAGTATTACAATAATATTGTAACTACTACTTATTTTTTTTATTCATGTGACATGGTGCTTTTCCTGAGTATGAAACAGCATTTGCAAAGGGGAGCCTACAGTTCTGAATTTAACACAGATAAAAACAACAAAGACATCAGAAAGCAGAATGAAGATGTTTCATTATAAGCAAGGGCAAGGAAGCTGGAGATTTTTTTTTTTCATCAAAATGGCCTAGTGGGTGTGGATTATAAAATTTTTGCAAAAATTTTAGCTAACAGGCTTATGGGGATCTTGCAGCAGTTTATACATAGGGATCAATCGGGTTTTATAACTGGAAGGTATATGAAGAATAACGTTAGACAAATTATTAATTTATTAGAGTATTTAGAAAAGAATAACCAAGTCTCTGCAGGCCTGATATTTTTGGATGCTGAAAAAGCCTTTGACCAAGTGAATTGGCAGTTTATGCTGTGTTTAATTAAGGAGATGAATTGTGGACAAAATATATTACAAGTATTATCCAATATATATCAAAAACAGACTGCTCAAATTATTGTAAATGGGGGTTTGTCAGAGGCTTTTGTAATAGAAAAAGGAACAAGACAGGGATGCCCGTTGTCTCCTTTATTGTTTGTTTTAACACTGGAAATTTTGTTGATTAAAATTCGGGAGTCTCAAGAAATAAAAGGAATAGAAATTAATAAAAAAGAATATAAATTAAGAGCCTTTGCAGATGACTTGGTTGTTACTTTGTCTCAACCTGTTTCTTCGGTGGTGAAAGTATTACAATTGATTCAACAATATGGACGTGTTTCTGGCTTTAAAATTAATAATAATAAGACCAAAATATTAGCTAAAAACATGACTAATGGTGATAAACAGTCTCTAGTTAACTTAACAGACTTTGAAATTGTTGATAAGGTAAAATATTTGGGGGTTACATTATCTGCTTCTAATGTAAAATTGTATAAAAATAATTATGAAACGCTGTGGATGGAGGTACAGAAGGATTTAAAAAACTGGAATAATTTACAGTTATCCCTTATGGGCAGAATTGCAGTTATTAAAATGAATGTCCTGCCAAAGTTTATTTTTTTGTTTCAAATGTTACCTATCTTAAAGAATGAACGTAATTTAGATGAATGGCAAAAAGGTATTAATAAATTTGTTTGGGCAGGGAAAAAAACCAAGGGTGAAACTTAAAATAATGCAAGATTTTCGTGAGAGAGGTGGACTCAAGGTACCAAATATGAAATTGTATTATGATGCTGTAGTATTGACATTGATTAGCGACTGGGTGAATTTAACAAATAAAGAAATACTTCATTTGGAAGGCTGGGACCTACTTTTTGGATGGCATGCCTATTTAATATTTAATAAAAAAGTGGATTGGGTTTTTAAGTCTCATATTATAAGAAACTCTTTGCTAAGAGTGTGGAGCAAGTATTATAAAAGTGACTTCAAAATACCATTATGGGCTATACCTCGGCATGCCATATAAGGTATAAGGAAAGGGGTAAATATGGACAAGGTCTCTTACGTACAGTTATTAAGATGGGATGGCCAAGACTGGCAGTTAAAATCTTTGGAAGAAGTAACACATGAAAACTTAACTTATTCATGGTTCCAATATAGACAAATAGTGGATAGATGGAAGATGGATTGTAAAATGGGCTGGCTTAGAGAAGATGAAATTTTTTTAAAACAAGTAAGAGATCAAAGGCCAACCCATATTAAGAGAGTTTATGGGGTTTTAGTGGAATTAGATTCAGAACCTGAACTAGTTAAAGATTGTATGATTAAATGGGCACAGAATATTGGTGAAACGATTTCAATGGATACTTGGGAACTTATTTGGATAAGAAATGTTAAATTCACACAAGCGCAAAATTTACGAGAGAATTTTTATAAGATGTTTTATAGATGGCACCTTGACCCAAAGAAAATGTCCATTATGTACCCTAATCTACAGCCGAAATGCTGGAGATGTGGATATTTGGATGCTACTTATTACCATATTTGGTGGACGTGTAAGCATATAAAAGCTTTGTGGATTAAGATATGGTGGAATATTCAAAGAATTTTTAAAAGGAGGGTAAAATTTACTCCTCAATTATTTTTACTAGGTATTGTTATTGACTGTGATGCTAAGGAGGTTATATTGATGTTAAATTTGATTACAGCCGCTAGGTTGTTAATAGGACAATATTGGAAGAAGGAATCTTTGCCTACTTTACAAGAATGGTTTCATAAAGTTTCGTATTTGGCAGAAATGGCAAAGATTTCGGATTTCTTAAAGGAGCAATCTCAAGAAAAATTTTTTGCGGTATGGGAAAAATGGATAAATTTTATACAACATAATTTGGATATGGAAAAATATTATTTAGCCTTTTTATAATTTGTAATGATTGTTTTTTCTTTCTTTCTTTCTTCTTTTTCTTTTTTATATATATACATTTTTTACGTATTATTATTCATATATTTTTTTTTTTTATATATATATGCTTTATTCTTCGTCTACTTTCTTCTTTCTCTCTCTCTCTTCTTTTTTTATTTTTTTTTCCTTTTTAGTATATATTATTCATTTTAAAGTTTATGTTATGTATATTATTATTATATATATTATTACTGTGATTTTTATTATTATTATTAATTATTTTATAAATTGCAAATGTTATTTTTAAAATATTTGTTAAATAATCCTATATTCAGTTCTGGGAAGTCGGGGGGGGGGTGGGGTGGTTGGGGAGGGGGGGGGTGGATTCTTATTTGTAAAACTTTTGAAAAATTTTAATAAAAAAAAAAAAAAATGGCCTAGTGGGGAACTCTTTGAGGTTAAGAACCATTTTTAATGGGTTTTTTTCGAGGGGTGGGCAGTGCAATGAGGCAAAATGGGCATGAATAGATCACACACCCAGCCACGTTTTGTAAACTGTATTGTGGCTTAATATATTTTGTAAATTCATCATATTCCAGATGGATCAGAAAACTATGATTAAGCAAACTATAGCATCATTTATAGGCCTAATTTCTGTCTTAGATTAAAAGGACAACAAAAGCAGTGCATCTGGATTAATTTAAGGGTTACTGAAATAGTGGATTAACTACAATTCTCAATTCCCACTGTGCCAGTGGCTGTTTATAAAGCTGAAGAAATTGGAGCAACCATATAATTCCTTCCATTCATTAGAAAGTTGCCTTGCTGGGGATGAAATGTCTGAGAGTCTCCTTCCATGGGGAAAGGCTGGAGGGATATCCCCCTTGAGAATAAGGGCTGCTCTCCAGATTTCATTAAATCTTATTTTTGCTGGGAAAAGTTGCCAGACTTACTGATTTGTCCAAGGAATGGCTAAAATAAATGACAGGAATGTCCCAAATAGAAGGGACCTAGGTGCCAGATATTCTCCACTTACAATCTTTGACTTTATGCCCAGTGGCTTTGGGTTTGTGCTAAATATGGGCTGTTTGCCCTGCTCCATGGGAAACCTGGGGTAACCTGAGTCTCTTTCTTTGGCTTATCCTCTCTTCAAACAAATGAATAATTCATCAGACAATAGCTTCAACCTGAACCAAACAGAAAGAGAGAGAACTTTGGAGTCTTGCCCAGACTTAGAGATGCAAAGATTGGGTTGGGGTTATTTCCTGAGCTGCAGCCCAGCTACCCTTGTGTGGAGTCTCATACACACACACATCCTGATAATGGGCTTGACATGCATGCTGCATTCCAGACAGTGTAGCAAATATTTATTGTTATATGAATTTTAAGTTAATGCTTCTATACAGGAATCAAATCTGGACAGATTTTCCTGATCTGGCCAGAACAGAGTGCAGGAGGGGAAAAGAAGCTGTGAAACAGCCTGTGCACTATGAAGACCCAGGAGACTAGAGTATGCAATCAGTAACAGACACATCAATGGCCATATGTCTGCAGCAAAGTGTCTGGTACACACACAGACTTTGTAAGCAGCAAGTACTCTTTTACACACAGAAAGCAGAGCCACCAGACGGTACATACCCAAATAGAAATCATTTCCTGGTACTCACTGGCACCAATTAAACTCCAGTCAATATCAGTCTTTATTTGCATTTATCCAACACCAATGCAGATAAGAGTCCCATTTATTTATTTATTTATTTTATGAGACTTATATACCGCTTTAAGTGCAAGCACTCTCTAAGCGGTGTACACCAGTAAGCAATGTATATATATATTTACATTGCCCCCAACAATCTGGGTCCTCATTTTACCTACCCCGGAAGGATGGAAGGCTGAGTCAACCTTGAGCCGGTGAGATTTGAACCGCTGACCTGCTGAACACAGTCAGCTAAAGTGGCCTGCAGTACTGCATTCTAACTGTTGCGCCACCTCGGCTCATATTTCACCTGTTAGCAAGTACAACCCAAAATAAGGGCAGCCCAAGGCAAACCAAATCACACCACCTTCTTCCTGCATTTGTGATGAGGGATCGTAGACATGTCTCCTCCTGATCAAGTTCTTATTAAAATAATTTTTCCTCAGTGACCTGGTGCAATTTCAAGAAGCATTGATGGGTTGTTTATCAGGGATCAGAAATGTCTGTTTTCTGTTCTCCAAATCCAATATGGCAGGCAGATGTTTTATTTTCCTTTTTATCCAAGGTGGAAATTTCTGTATATCCATAGTTCCACATGAAATCTATGACATTAAGTGACTGATCTCAGGTAGCAAGAGGGGGAGGATCCTTCATTTCCCAGGAAGACATTGCCAGTGAAAAGAAAGAGCCCCATCCTCAACAGTTAGATGTTCCAGACAGAAAGGTCAATATCACCCGTCACACAACAACTTTTGATCTCAAGTTGCAGGGAAATACCATCTCCTCTTGACTGAGTCTCTCTTAACCATCCCGCCTCTGAGCCTTTGCTTCCTTTGCTTCATTTTTCCAACAATTAAAACAAAACTCCAGGAATGGTGCCTGCCTGCTTTTGCTTTCTTGTTGGAGTAAATCACCAGGGAATCTTATCCGCTGTTTGAATGAAAGGAAGCTTTAACAGATTTCAAAAATAGGAATATAAACTGACCGATTCAAGTTGCAAAGGATTCCAAAATTATTATTAGCTTGTTGACGTTGTGTGAAAAAATGAAATATACATATTCAGATGTATAGAATGAATATTTAGAAGCTACAAGTACAGTAATTCATAGTAAAGTTCCTTATTGTTAATGGAGGTCACATAGAGTGCATGACTCTTGTTCAAAGTCTTCCTCTATCATCTGAGCCTGAAACACACACCATTTTGTGATAACAGAAACTAAAATTTGAATTGTTCCTTGAGCCTTGCTTATAAAGTCTGGTTTCTATTATCTCTAAATAGTGGCTTGCTCCAGGGTCTGAAAACATGGTAATCTATGTTTTTGGTTAAAGCCGAGTAAGTATGTATGTACATATGTATGTATGTAATATGAATATGAAATATGTTCACTTTTAACTTGACTGTCTGGCCTTATGTGTGGCGCAAATATTGCCTTAGTTGGGACAGCAGGAGAGGGACTTCTGGGTAGCTGCACCCTAGCCCTGAAATAGCCTTCCCAAGGATTCCCACTCCTAACTAGGTTAAAAAAATACTTCCTGTTACCTGGAAAGGCTAATCATCCAATAACTGTATGAAGATACAGTACTTAATGTGCAATATTACTTTGTCATTTTAAATTTTAATTCTGAAAATTTTAAATACTTTAATTTCTGTTACATTGCTTTCTGATAGTTTAAAAGTTGATATCGTTTTACTGTTAATATTGTAAATCAGAGTATGTATTTAGTTAAATTGTGTACAAATCACCCATTACGAATTCCTTAATTGCATAGAAATAAAATAGAAGAAGACACCCAAAAAAATCCTTCATAAGAAATCTATGCTAGTACGTTTGTTGAGATCAAAGCTGCTTTCTTGGCTTTCTCTAAAAAGAGGCGCGCGCTCTCTGTTCCCATGGCGTTTGGGGTTTCTGAGAAAATGAAATCAAAATTGCCGCTAGTAGGTCGAGGGGGTGCGGCAGTCTCTCCCGCTCCCCGTGATGCTTTCACCGGGCAAGCGTTTCAGAGTCATTCAGAGTGGGTGAATTGAGCGGCTGGGCAGTTTTGGAAGCCTGTGGAGACCGGGAGTCCCCAAGCCAGCCGGGGGAGCGCAGAAAGGCTCGATCAAGCGCTGCAGGCGGGACTACAGTCAAGTGCAGGGGGAGAAAAGGCGCCGGGGAGATAAACGGGAAAAGTCTCGTTTTAAGCGAGGCTGATTCTCTGGGATTAATCCACGGCAGCGTGGTCGGTCAGGCAAACCAACAGCCGGGTCTGCCGGTCGCCCACGTGGGCTCGGTCCCGCCCTGCCTCCCTCCGCGGCGGGCCCTTTGTCCGCCCTTTTGCAGGGCGGCTCCTGTCTCGCCTCGCCTCGCCTCTCTCCCTCCGCCTCCCCCACCACACACCCAACCCCTGTCTTTTTGCTTTGCTGCAGGAACGGCGGAGGCTGCAGGAGCGCATCCTAGCCACCCGGCGGGAACTGGAGGAAGAGAGACTGCGAGTCCAA
The DNA here is from genome assembly GCF_016545835.1 of Crotalus tigris. Taxonomy (NCBI): domain Eukaryota; kingdom Metazoa; phylum Chordata; class Lepidosauria; order Squamata; family Viperidae; genus Crotalus; species Crotalus tigris. The sequence continues at coordinate 310,186 of NW_024098500.1, read as the reverse complement.
CGCCTCAAGGTACCACCCACGAAAAGGATACAGGAATGGATGGGCCACCGAGAGGTGGAGATGGCTGTGCGAGGATCAGAAGCCAAAATATGGGTGGGTGGGGGAGCAGCACTGAAAGAGGAAAGAAGATACTTGTCAGCGACAGCCGATTCCCCCCACACCAAACTGAAGGGAAGGAAGAGGCTGTGATGCACGCTGCTGTGGGTAATACCGACTCTTTGGGGCTAGGTACATCTAAGCAATTCCAGAAGGCTGATTGGGTTTGCACTGTATTCATTTTTGTTTGACAGTCTTCTGATGCTCTGCCTTGAGCGATATAATTTGTTAGTTTTATATCCTATCTCTCCTTCAGGAGCTAGCTCCAGTTTCTTCCCAGAACAAGCTTATATACATGTGTGGTTTATTGGGGGGGGGGGAGAGAGAGAGAGAGAGAGAGAGAGAGAGAGAATGTATGCATTATGGAACTGAGTATCTGCACTGGTGGGTGTGTCCAACATCTACTGTTAAGCCGTAGAGCTTCACATGAAATGTCATTTGTATAGGACTATATATAAGGGTGTGGCTGAACAAGCATATGAGTAGATACATGTACGTGTACATGTGCATCGGCTTTAGACTGGAACTCATTTGTCTTGATGCATCCTGATGGCCCACGTGCATGTCCAGTATGAAGCAGACCCTAAATGCAATCTTTGTCTCTGTTCTAAGAGAAAATCCCTGCGTGAACGCTGGTTGATGGAGGGAACATCCATGCCTGCTGATGACAAGGAACACATGTCTTCTCTTTGGGAGGCAGAGTCTCATGTCCAAGACTTAGAACAAAATCTGTCCAGGTGGGTGTGTCCTAAGTGATGGTGGATGTGGAGCTTTGGGAATACAATAACTAGAAAGGATTGCACTTCTCATAATTTCAGCCAGCCAAAGAAACTGTCACTTTATAAAGCAGAATGGTTGTTTCAGGAGAAGTGTAAGGGTCACATCATTCAAAGTTTGCTGCTTTAAGGGGATTTCCTCCATCTGCAACACTTTGGGGATATAGCAGCTGGGGAGAAGCCAGGTTCAGTTGCTGCTTAAATCATCCTGCTTTTCTTCCACAGCTGCCTCAGAGTCTCCTGCTCCCTTTATTCTTCCACTACCCTTGATGCTTGCTATCCAGAACACTTCTGCCATCCACCGCTCTTCTTGTTTCCTGAATTTCCTCCCCAATTTGTGAAGAATTTCCCACAACCCCCAATGCCAGAGTCATAGAGTAGCCAAATGCACGTCCCCCTTTGGTAGCTCAGGAGAAGCGTCTCAGAAATAGGCAAGCTTTGATTTCTCAAGAACTCTGCATTTGCTGCTTTTCTTAGCTCATACCTTCGGTACCTGCCAGCCCGATGAAGAGCTGTAAAGAATTCAAAAGCTTGCACAGTTTTCTTTCTTATGAAGGTTCTGCCAAAGTTTTGAATTTGGGATGCTTTTCTTCATGAACCATAAATGACCAAATGGAATTTACCATCTTCTCCTGACTTCATTAATTGCCTGAACTTGTTTCCATTTCATTCCCCTTCCCCTTTTGTTTCTCTGCATCAGATTTTTCAAGTGTAAGCCACCCTGGGCAGAGACTTTTCTTTTGGTGTTGGTTTATAAAGAGCCACACTGACAGCCTTTTGCGATTCTGGGTAGAGCTGCAAATAGAGACTGATGATGACATAGACATCCCCCTGGGGACATCAGGGAGTGCTGTTTAGCTGGGACTTGGTGTCTCCCTCCTGCTTCTATAAGCTCTCTTTCCGGAAGAGGCTAAAAACAAAACTGAACTAAAAGTGTGTAGGAGGAGGAGCCAACACACAAGAAGCCTAAAACCACTATCTGGCCTGAGGAAACTAGAGAGAAGGAGGATGGAAATGCTCAAATGAGTGATGATTCAGCAGCCCTCCTGAGACAATGCAAAGATAACCACCTAACATCCATAGATGACCTGAAAAAGCTAAGCAGCATTGATTCTTGTTAGTATTTGGATGGGAGACCACCAGGTAATGCCAAGAGTGGTCTAGAGTAGATTAGACTAGACTGGACTAGGAAGCTGGAAAAACATCCTGGAAGAAATCCACTTCTGGGCCACTGCCAAGAAAATTGCATGGCTGAACCACAAACATACTGGAATAATATAAACCCTACCTTTTGAGAGGTGTGTGGGAAGCCATAAAGGAACATACATAAATCCCATTATAAATGTAGCACAGTCATCCCACGTGCACGCACCTTAAACAACTACTCAACAATTGCCCAAGAAAGTAAATAGTGTTCAACTCGCAGTATAAAAGACAGCTGAGTGAATTGTTTCTCAAAAGGAATGAAACTTGAAATCTACTTAACCAATGAGACACATTTACTTTAATATTTTTCCCCTCTATGAAGCCAAGGAGCTTTCCAGTGGAGATTATAAATAGAATAAGACTATAAAATAAAACAAAAATACCAAATCAATAAATAATAATTGAATTGTCTTCTATATTGAGGTAATAAATTACATCCAATCGGTAGCTGTCTCGGCAGTTTGCATATGTTTATGTCAAAAGTTTTGTACTACAAAAGAATTGAGCAGGCTGGTTTGAATCTTTAAAATTCTATGTGATGGTAAATGTCTGGCCTTCTAAATCTGGGAATTTTGAGTTCAGTAACATTTGAAGAACCACAGGTTCTCCAGATTCTTTTATTCTATAGCTGGAATCTCCTCTCTAAAAATTAATCTGGGTGAGGTTTGCAAACAAAATCTTTCTTTCACTTTGTGGAGAAAGGCAAATTATAAGAAATGGACCCTTCTGGCTTCCTCACAATATCAAGCTTAATGTTGACTGTTTTCCAGAAACCAACCTATTCTAATTTGGCTCATGTATTTTAGGAACACCAGAAATAGGCATTGAGTTGAACATTTATAGTAATCTGCTCTAGAAGATATCAAAGCATGTATTATGGTGTCCAAGTCCATCAATTTCCTGCTAAAAGGGTCTTCTCTTTGCTAATAGGATTTATAATAGTATTTATTTATTTATTTATTTATTTATTTATAAATAATAGGATTTAGATGCTGTTGAATTCAATTCACCAGTGCTCTTGCAGCCTGGGAATGCTGGGTATGTAGAACAGTTTTCTCAATCTTGGCAAGCTCCCAGAATTCCCCAGGCACTATATGTATATGCTGGCTGGAAAATTCTGGGATTTATGTAGAACTTGGATTTAGAACTTGGATCTCAGTACCAATGTTCTTTAAGGGAATGTTTCTCTTGCGTTCCCCTGTATTCTGCAAAGGCCCCCAAGCATTTTCTCTAATATCTCATTCTTTCTCTCTCTGAAGTCTTCAGTCTCAAATGCAGCACCTAGATCATTTGGATCTTCCGGAAGGATGGCAGCAGCAGTCTTTGAAGGAGGTGAAGCCATTGGATGGCATTGTGAAGGTATTTATTATTAATTTGTTTGCTGCCAAATCTTGTAGCTTCACAGCAGTGCATGATGAAAGAGAAATAGAGTAAAACATCCATGGTAAAAGATGCAATACATTTTAATAAATCAGACAAAAAGACATGTCAGATTAAACAGGTGACTAATACCAAATAGCATACAGTATTCGCTAAAAATGCTCTGGAAGTGTATCACTATCTACAGAAGGCCATTCCCATGGAACCAGTTTAGCTTCTAATGGAAATCTGTTTCAGAGAATAAGCATCAATGCTTATCAGTTATAAGACTGTTAACAGTGCTTTCTGGCTTTCGTCCCTATCACCTCATAAAACTGAGGTTCTCTGAAGAGACTGACCAATTCTTCTTGGAGTGGGAGGTTCTGAAAATACCTAGAACAGACATGTCAAACACAAGGCCCGGGGGCCAGATGCAGCCCGCAAAGTGGTTTCATGTGGCCCGTGAAGCCATCCTGGAAACAGTGAGGGAATGGCCCCCGCTGCTTTGGCCCTGGCCCAGACCAGCCGGGAGCCAATGTACAATTTTGTGGTGGCCATCTTGGCACTTGCCCCAGTGGACCATGCCTTGGCACTTGCCCCAGTCCCACCCCCTTTTGCCAGAGACCCTCAGCAGGTCAACGGTTCAAATCTCACCGGCTCAAGGTTGACTCAGCCTTCCATCCTTTCGAGGTAGGTAAAATGAGGACCCAGATTGTTGGGGGCAATGTAAATATATATATATATACATTGCTTATTGGTGTACACCGCTTAGAGAGTGCTTGCACTTAAAGCGGTATATAAGTCTCATAAATAAATAAATAGGCCTCAGCAGGAACATTTGAACAAAAGGTTCTATCACATTTTTCATGAATAATAAGCCAAGATTCTGCAGAATTCCACCGTACGGTTTTGTGTGAATGTAGCTATATTAAGTTACAGCTAGAATATGCGAAGACAAAACAACAATCTGTATTTGCACAATCATTTCCAGATTGAGGGCAACATCTGAATTTGAAGTACTGTGCCAGGAATTATATTTTAAAAAGCAGAAAAATATTTCTGATTTAATTTCATTTAAGCTTTAAATATAATTAATACAATTTCACCCTCTGTTACGTTAAAAAAAATCATTTAATAAATAGTTTTAGTAGTGTCAGGGGTGGTGATTTGCAGGTTTTGGGGACCACATTTGGTATGTGAGGCTTTAGGTTGGAGACTTTAGAGTAGCATGAGGGATGAACCTGATACACAACCTGTTAAATCAAGTAATGAACCCATTGTTTTAAAGAGTTACAAAACTGCTGTGCGTGTTTCACAAATGTTGTCCAGGTGATGACAAAACTTTTGGCCAAAGGCTTCTGGTACAGTCTGGCAAATGTACCTCATTCCTACCCCTCCCCACACAAGTTTAACAAGTTTAAAAAGGTACATGATTGTATTCCTATTCATCATGGTGACAATGTTTCCTCTGAGAATGATCAAATTAGATTAAATAGAGTATGGATAAAGTGTATTTAGCTTATGCAAAATCTCATTGGTTATCACTTTATCAAAAAAAATTCTTATGTTTTCAGATTGATGGGACATCTTCCTCTTCTCCAGAAAGTGAGTAATTTTCTATTTGGTAAGGTGCAGATTATCTGGGGTACCTTATCACACTGGGCACAATCAGATTGGGAATTCTTTTAGGTAACTGCATTAAAATAAATAAGACTATTTATAGACTAATTAGTAGCGATACCTAGTGGTAATTTCATAGAATTTGGGCTGCATTTATCTAAGTAAGTCACACTTGATTATTTATATCCTCTTTAGAATTAATTGTCTAGTAGTTGCGGATCTAGTCCTCTGCTCATACTTATGGATCAGTATAAAAAATGCCTTGCCGAAGCAAATGGTAGTGTTATATCTCATATGACCTCAAAAATTTGGTCTCTGACCTAAACTTCTAAATTTTTAATCCCTTTCACCCAGCTAAAATATCAAAATGATGAATTAATTAAAGGGCAAACTATAATTTGCAAAATTATCCATGAGATAATTTTTTAAATAGTCACCTGTAACCTTATCTATAATCAGCTAAAAAAAAACCCATTCACCAGTTCACAAGAAAGTTTTTAGAAAGAATTTAAGGAAATGTTTTCTGTAATGTAGTGTTTCTTATCTATAGCAATTTAAATCATTTTTGGCTGGGGACTTCTGGGAACTGAAATCCAGACATCTTAAAGTTGCTAAGGCTGAGAAATGCTGGGTAAATTGGTTCTAAATTGGAAATAGTTCAGTTACTGAAATTCTTATAACTTCCATCTCAGTAAATCTTGTTAAATCTGAGTTTGTGAGAATAATTAGTTTTGCTTGGCTTTGAACTGTCAATCTTAGCAAGGGTACCAAAAGGCCTAGGATGCTTTATTACCAGGTTTCACCTTTTGAGCTACGGAAAAGCATCTTTTGGCTCCAGCATTCTTCCTCTGCAAAGGGGCCTGGTTAAGATAACTGAAAGTAATGCTTTCTTTACAGAGGGAAATACTACTGAGACCAAAGTTGAGTTGGCTTCTGTTTCTCCTCAAAAGCCCATGGAGGCAACAGCCAAAGAACAACTGGAGAATGGAGACATGTCAGGAGATGGTGGGTATTAGCCATTGGCAAGGTCTGTCATTAGGTAAGGGATCAAGCCAGGTCCTTGGGTGGTGATAAAAAGGAAATCCACAGTCCAAGGTACAACCAGCAAACCTGCTGAGCAAGTTTGCATCTGTCACATGATTTCTTGCAAATATGGACTTTGATATAGAGTGGTAGAAAATTTGCCATTACAAAAATATCTTGGTTTCAGCTGTAAGGAGATTGTTCTTTTTTTGAGATCAGGACTTTTGAAGGTTCATTCTGGTTTTAGAAGAGTAATCTGGGTATGCAGTGGGGATGGTAAAAATTACTTTGTTTTGCTGAGAGTTTGTGACAAATGAAATTCTGTGGTTCTTAGGAGCTCTTTAGATATTCTTGCTGATAAAGTATTTAATGGGAGAAATTAATCTCTGAAACAGGCTTGTTCATTGCAGTTATTGACCACTAAAATGCTAAAACATGAAGAGGATTCAATGTATATTACATGCACTTTAGCTTCATGCAAAATTATGGTAAGGCCCAATTGCATGAAATGATGATTTATCCTATACTGTTCATAAAATCTTCTGCATGGGAAACTTCTAGTTTCAGGCCTCATGAGAGTCACATGGTCCTTGGCGTGTCTAGATAGCTCCTCCCTCATAAGGCCTCCCCCTTCTGCCAAAGCCCTGGTCTTTCCACCCCACCCCACCCCCAATTTCTGTCAGAAAGATCTTATCTCTGATTAGCAGCTGATGGGAGATAACTCTCTTCACATGCACACAAGCACTATTTTGTACCAAAACCAGCTTTAATAGCCCCATAGTGGATAATAGAGATATTTTAAAATGTCTTTATTAAACAGCTAGTAAAAGAGGTGCCTTTCCTAAATATGCTTTTTGACTCAGTACCACAGTAACTATCCATGACGATTATTCTACAGATTTCTTGGATGTGTTCTGAGGATTTTGTATTAGTGTAAATGGGATGTATAGGGAATGTTAGGCTGAATATTTCCCCTCCCCATATATATGTTATGTTCTGCTGAAACTTGCTTGCCCTCTGGGATACTCTTCAAGGGTGACATGTGTTTCTGGTTTTGTGCTATTCCCCCCTCCCTGCTGTTTCTGCCCACTCCTCCTTTCTCTCTCCCTTCTCTTCCGACTTGAGGACTAAGGAACAGTGTCGTTTTCCCAGAGGGTGCTTTTAAAATCAAGCTTTAAGTTTCAGCCTGTCTCCCTCTGTGTGTGTGTATGTCATTATAGATGGGGAGGATTCTATAATATGGAAGCTGTAAGCATTTTTTGGTGGAAGGGACATCTTGTGTGGGAAGGGTTATCTGAAACTTTCAAACGTGAACACCATCACATGAAAGTGAAGCTGGAAAGATAAAGTTATTGTGCAATTTCCTCAGTGTCATCAGTTCATCTGCGCTTAATGGAGGTTACTTGCAGAATTAGAGCTGTAAGTAAGAGAAATAGGAATCAGACAAAAATGGGGAGATAGATCTACAGTAAGTAAATGCAGCAGACTGTATCATGAATTTGGAAACAGGGATTAAGGGGCTGAGTCAAAGGTTGCTTCATCTGCTATGTAGTGGGGTGCCTGAAATAGAAATTCAGAATTGCATTATCTCCTCCCACCAATGCACAATCCCTTAGGGAAGATCTCTGATGGAAGCTGCATTGAACTAAATGGAAATGGCACAACTGCCCAGATTTAAATCAAGGTAGGAAGATAAGCCAGATCATGGTGTAAAGGTCAATCTTTTGGTTATACTCTAGCCTCCCTGATGCTGCAAGATCACTTTATATCCTTATGGAAGATTGTCAGATTTAAATAACTATGTGGATTATCTTGAGAGAGCCTGTCATAGTCGAAAGAAAGAAGCCTCAATGTCAGTATCCTGAGCAACCCTGCTAAAGCTCCACCTTTACAAAGCAGGCCTAAAACAGAGCCTTGGGGTATCCCACTGCTTACTTCTCTCCAAGTAGATGTAATTCTATTAAGGACAAAACGTTCAGTGTGGTTTGTCAGACAGTTACAAATCCATCTGGTGGTGATGTTGACTATCTCACATTTTTTTAGTTTACCAAGAAATAGGGTGAGGTCTACTTTATCGAATGCTTATGGAAATCCAAATATATTATGTCCACCAGCATTTCGCTGGTCCACTAATTTAGTCACTCTGTTGAAGAATGAAATAAGGTGCCATGTCCAAACTAGGGACAAAGAGGATCATCACAGAGGTAGATCAGATTAACATGAATCTCCTCCATGTCAAACTGAGAGGTATACTTTTATCAAAAAGCTATCACCCTCATCGCCTATAAGACCCAGGTTTTGGAGGCAGGTAGAGGTCAAGAAAGCCATAATACAGCAAACCATAATCTGTACTGTAAACCATTATGAATTTGGCAGATGTGTTCAGTGAACATAAATCAGCTGCGAGAATTCTAAAAATTATAGTTCTTGTGCATAAGGAGAGCATAAAGTTGGGGAAAGTTGGCTTCTGTATTATTGGTGATATTTAAAAGGAGAATATAGATCAGGACCAGAAAAGTCTGACATTTTCTTTTGTTCTCCAAAGGTATTTCTGGCAATGAATGCAGCTCTGAAAAAACAGGAGTCAAAGTAAACCCTGTGACTATAGAAGGTGGGAACTTTCCGCCTTATCAAGGGAGAATCGAGGCTGCGCCTACTACAAAGAATTTGGATCCTAGTGAAGCCCCTGCTGCTCACCAAAGAAAGCTGGCAGTGGAAAAGATGGTCATCAGAGATCATTTGGGGCAGGAAGTGGGAAGCATGGATGCTGTTGGGCAGACACAGAACTTCATTAGAAAAGAAGACGAATTGGAAGACCATGATAACATGGGAAATGACTGTGAAGAATGGAGTACTTCAGGTAGTCTTTGCAATGTGGTGGATCAAAAGAAGACTGGTTGTGCTACTGAAAACCACCTGGACTGTGATCTTGATAGCCGTGATGGCCCAGAGGGAGCGTCTCCAACTTGCCATGATCAGCAAAACCCTTCCAACCTTCTGCAGGACAGTGCTAACTGCCTTGACTCCCCCCGGAAGCAGGGAGATAGTGAGCAGGAGATAGGCTTGTTGGTCAAGGAGGCAGTTCTTATGGAAACGGGGCAGAAAGAACTATCAGAACAAAATGCAGAGGAGGCAGAGCCTGCCAGAAACCTGGCAGTCTGTGATATTGCTACAGAAGAAGAAGCAGTGAACCAGGCAAATCTTACACAGAAGGAAGAGATGCAAGAATGCCATGAATCAGACACAGTAATGCTGGGGGGAGCAGGAGAGGGGGAAGAGACCAAACAATCTGTTTCAGACCAGATCTCTCCTGGTCAGGAAACAACAATTCTGAACCCTTTGGAAGAGGCTAAGCTAGATCCGGTAATGACTTCATCTCTATCAGATCAGATTCCTTCTCTGCCAGATACTAAAGTATCCCTTCCAGAACAGAATCCACCATCTTTTCAGGAAACTGAAACTCTATTCCTGGAGTCAGAACAGCAGTTATTACCACATCAGAGTCCATCACCCCTTTTGGACCAATCTGTTTCATTGCAAGAAAATAAGGATTCTCTTCTAGGTCAAACCCCATCTTCACTGCCAGAATCCTTTATAGCATCAAATCCATCAGCTTTGCAGGGCCATGTTTCTTCTCCAGAACAGAAAGCATTCTTATTACAAGATGATACTGCTACTCAAGAAACTAAATGCTTCTTGTTGGATCAGACCCAATCATCCATACATGAAGCTAATGGAAAAAATCTGGACCAGATCTCAACAGCTCTTCAAGAATGTAGTGATTTTGTGGTAGATCAAATACTGCCTACCTCTCCAGACCAGCTCACATCTCTGCCAGAAAAGATTCCTTCCTCATTACATGAAGGACAGAAATCACCCCACGTCTTGCCAATTGTTCTGGACCAAGAACAGTCTGTTTTGGAGATGAAAGGTCCCCTTCCAGATATAGCCCCTTCTGTTACTAATCAACTCTCTCCTCTATCTGATCAAATCATACCCCTTGAAGAAGCCAATAGTTCTTCCTTGGAAGAAGTTCCAGTACCTTTGCAAGTCCAAATGCCAACTGTTACAAAATCTCAAACACTGCTTGTTACTGAGGCTGATAAGTTTTCTTCAGGCCAGATCCCGTTATCTGAAAATGAAAAGAAGGCAACACCAACAACTGAGCCAGACCAAATTCCACTTGCCTTACAGGACCAGAAACCCCCATTTCCGGACGGCAAAGAGGTGACAGGATCTCTAACTGATCATTCACCACTTCAAAGTCAGTCCTCTTCCTGTTTTCTAGAAGTATCACTTCAAGACCAAGCTCAACCAACCTTAGTGGAGCACATGTCAGTCTCTCTGCAGGACCAGACCTCTTCCCTTAAAGAAACAGAAGAGATTCTTGCAGGAAAGACATCTCCATTTCTTATGGAAGAGACACCTGCACTGTTGGATCAAGCTCCAACCACTAACAAAGACCAGGGTCCAATACCACAAGAAACAACTGTCCTTGATGCTTTGCCAACTGTGAACCAAGTCTCTGCTCAACCCCTTCTAGATGCAGCTGTAAATTCAAAGAATCAAGAATTGAAAGAAGATAGAGATTCTAATTTGGCTTCAGAAGCAGAGACCACTGAGATCCAAGAAAATATTGCTGCTGAGCAACAACCTTTGTTGAATGAGCTGAAAACCGCAGTAACCCCACAGGACATTTCTCTAGATCAGCAGCAGTCCAAGAGTGGGATCCAAAAGCACCAGGGAGCCTCAGTCCAGGAGGCCCCAATTTATATCACCACTGATGGCAATCCTGGCTCATGCCACCTTCAACCTGCAGCATCACACCAGGAGGAGGGTCAAGAGCAGGGGCAGAACAGACGCAAGCAGAAGACGTGCCAGTGCTGCTTGGTCATGTAAGCTTGGCGTCTTTCACGAAGTTGAGGAGAACAGGTGTCATTGATCTGGTCCTAGCAGCAGGCTCTGAAAGTGGTACCATGCCCTGCTAATCATGTAGTGTAAGCATCTCACACATTCACGCATGCGCATGCACACACATGCATACAGTACACACTCCACGGAGGGACTTGGAGGCGAGTTGCATAGATGGGTCCATGGAAGGCTTGCTGCGTCACAAAAGAGAGTGTTCAATGACAGGATTGTTTCTCTTTATTGGTATCTCCTAGCTCATCTCCCAGCTTTCATGGAGGCAGCATATGAGGAATGCCCTGCTTGGGCAGATTGTATTGGCCCACACACGTTCTCCTGCAGCATGCACACTTCTTCATACACTAGTAGTGTAGACCTGCATTTTTCTTGGCACTGTCAAGTATTGTATCACCATTCCCTCCATTTATAATTTATGTGCCTGCATGTCATCCTTCTTGTGCGTGCATGTACATTACGTATTTCGAATGCACGTGTATGTGCACAAAGGTTATTAACATGCAAACCAAGATAGAGGCATATCCATCTTTTCTTCATTTGGCTTGCAAGGCATTTTCCTATCTTGGAAAACACCTGAGTTATGTGCCATTACAAACCTACAGGCTTCTGCAACTTTTTCACAGGGCTGGACACAAAGGCTACAATATGCATGCAGAACTCCTGCCATCCACACTCTCCGCATGTGCCTGAATCCTGTCTGCTGAGTTGGCATGACTCCCCAAATCAATCTGGACCCACTCCAGACACTGAGCAATACCCTCTTCCTCCTGTTCCCACCTCCTGCACCTCTGCTAAGATGGCCAGCTGAACACAACTACGCTTGCAGGGCAGTGACACATAGGACACAGGAGGACTTCCTGCCAATAGGTGGTGCGTTGCAGGGAATTTGGACAAGGCACTACTGGAACCTTCTCTCCCAAATGTGGTCTCCAGCCAAGATCTCGTGTGTGGTAGACTCAATCTTCTGCCTCCCAAAATGGGACTAAGAACCTTTTCCTAGCTCTGACTCGTCCCTTCCTATAAAAAGCCTGGGTTTGTGTCCTGCTAGGTCACAGGCTCTTCCCTCAGCCCTTCACATCCTCCTTTCGGTGACTGTTTATTCTATGCACTTTGTTTAATTTTAGTTATATAAACTTCTGTTGGGGCCACCACCTAAGCCAGTAAGAGCCTTTTACATGTCAGTTTCTGGCTAATACTGATTCTCAATTAAAGTCAGATGCAATGACAAGTGAGAACTGTGCCTCTGCTTGGGGATAGGGACGTGGGATTTGTCTCCTGGGCTTGGAAATGGGGCAGGCTAGCAGAGCTGTCTGATGATCCACTTACCCAGTGGTTCTCAACCTGTGGGTCGGGACCCCATTTGGGGTCGAATGACCATTTCACGGGGGTCACCAAACAACGCAGTCTGCCATTTCCCCCCCCCCCTTTTTCCTTAGCTGTGCTACTCCCTTTTATTCTATTGGCTTTTGAGAGCCAATAGAATAGACTCTCTTGAATAGAGTCTAATTCTATTGGCTTTCAAAAGCCAATAGGAATTGTCCAGGCTGTCTCTGCCCTGCTGAGCCCGCCAAAAGTCCCATTCTGCAAACGGTGCTGCATCAGTTGAGTAGTCCTCGACTTACGACCGGTTGGGGGTCGCGGCATTAAAAAGGTTGAGAACCACTGCACTTACCAAAGCCCCAGGGTGATTTGGGGAGTAGGGGGTAGAAGATGAAGAGTTGGTGATCCTGTCTCTTGTCCAAAGTTTTCCAGTCCTGAGAAAGAAGTAGCAGTGGAAAGCCACTTCCTATCCCTCCTTTTCCAACAAGGGCTTATCATGAATAATAAATAATAATGCATTATATTTATATATGGCTTGCAAAGTGCTGAAAGTACACCTCATGCAGTCTCAGTCATACTTAACAATACAGTTAAGTAGGTCAGTGCTCCATTACATAAGAGAAATGGAGTGGGGAAAGCAGAGGCTGGAAGAACAAATTCCCTTGCTTAAAATCTCACTCTATGCCTCAAACTTGTTGTAGCTTCTTCCTTCCAGTTATGGTTGCTGAGATATTACAAGGAGTCAGCACAAGTAAGCATTGCTGAGTTGAAGTTTCTTCCAGGGGTCCAATTCCAAATGTTCCATGGGGAGAAGAAATAGCAACAAAAGTCATCTGAGATGCATAATATACACCAGGTGTGTTCTTAGCAAAGCTGATATTTGGAACTGGATTGGTGGTGATGTTTGAGCTGTAGGTGCAAAAAACCCTGCCCACTGTCTTGTGTCAATAGAAGGACAGAAGTGGCATCTGAGTAAAAACAAACAGTGCTCAATTTGGGGGCAAATACATATAAAATTCACAGTGCTAAGATTACAATGTATTTTTATAGACACAGACATACATACCTTCCTTTTCAAACTGACCAAGAACAGAAACTGATACAAGAGAAAAATCAGAGGAAAGCAAGCTTGATTTTGAGCCCCCTTATTAGATCTGCCCATTTCTGTAAGCATATAGGACCACCTTTTGCTGTCCATGATGATTTTCCCACCTAATCCCATATCACTACTGGCCACCTTGCCTGTAGGATATTGGGAAATCTCATCTAAAGTGATGCTTTTGTTGGCTTTCCTACCCAATCTTGTATTTTCCCAACAGGTACTGTGACTTTCTCACTAGAGTTCTTTCCTGAGATTTAAGACAATTTATAACTTCTTTCTGTTACAGAAGCATAATAGTTGTGCTATGCAACCAAAACAGATTTTGGAAAGTCTGGAGGGAGAGAAGGTGAGAGTGGGGGTTTCATAGTGTACAATGTGTGACAAAGCCATACTTGATTCTTTTTAGACTTAGGCAGGGAGGGGGGAAACGGATTTGTCAGATTTGTAGCCAACCAGTGCTCCAAAAACAGATATTCACCAGACATCTTGGAAGAAGAGGTCCCTGCAAGATCTTCCTTGGAGACTCAGATCATGCAGGCTCAACTTGGTAAGAATGAGATGTGAAATTGATCAAGCCAAGCCTTCGTTCAGTGCCCAACGAGGCAGTGGATTTAACAGCTTTGAGAAAAAAAGCACACATCATTTTAATTTTCACCCAAGACTTATGAGGGACTCTTCTCATGGATGGTTCACAAAAGAGACAAAGTGCCATTTGATTTTACTAAATCCTACTGAGAAAAGTGAGCCCAGAAGTTTGTCTTCCCAGCTTGACCTACCTGGACCTGCCCTTTAGCAAGGCTGCACAACTCTGCTTTCCCCCAAATCCCAAAGCCACCTCTTTAATGTGACAGCAGTCACTTTACCAATGCCACGACTAAGGCAGGGATTGATTTTGTGTCATCTTCATGTATGTTCTTCATCAGACTTCCATTTTTACTTTTGATATGGCAATCTTGCAGTAGTCTGACATAATTTTCCATCCCAAATCTGGTTCTTAGCATGTATGACAAATGATCTTAAGTCACATTATTGCTTCTGACAAGTAAAGTGATCATGGAAAGCCAGATTTACTTAACAACCGCATGACTTGTACCACAGTGATTCACTTAAAAAATGGCAAAAAAAAAAAAGGTTAGTAAAATCGAGTGCAACCCAACAATGGAAGTTCCAGTCACAATTATGGTCAAAAATTGAGGATACCAGTACAATATTTGCCTTGGTAGTAATTATAGTGATTATACATTTTGCTCATCACTAGATGGCAATATAGGATCAGTTTCATTCCTACTTGAGTTTGTCAGCCTTAGGTGGCCCCCACAGGTTAAGCCTGATAAATTGTATTCAACCAGAATTTGAACTCATGGTCCTTACAATATATAGCAAATATCACCATTGAAATAGAAGGTTATATAAATTCCACACTGCAGGGAGGACCTGAAGTTTCTAGTATGAGCCCTAGACAAAATAATATCTATTACCCTCTATCTGAGAGTGCAAACTAATAAGAAAGGAGGGCACAGTTCAAAAAGCCATGGGAAATTATTTTGATATATGATTATGCAGCGAGATTGATTATATGCACAGAGATTGAAAAATTGGCTGCTCTACCCACTATGGAGGAATGATTAGTGAACCTGAATTGATAGACTTTTTTATTAGAAAAAAAATCTACATTTATTGGTGACTAGAAGACTCTTATGTATTTTTGCATAAATGTGAAAAAATGAACGATTTATGGCTTTGATAATTAGACAGGATAAATTAATGGAAAGAAGAGATTCGTGTTGTAACTTTAAACAGTGTTTTAAAAAAATATCTGCACTTATAACCACTGTAAAGAATATTGGGAGCCACTTCTTTATATTGCTTTCTTTTCTATTTTTCTTCTTAAAATTATATTTTTAAAAGGTCACCATGCATAACATCTACCTGCATTTCCCCACTTGCACTTACCTGTGGAATCAACATTGGATCTTTTATTCCCTGCCATTTATTAATTGGTTGAATTTCTGTCTAATGCCAGAATACTCTGGGTGGCTCCACTAAATTAAAAGAATATCTAAAAAAGACGCTAATTGTCTGAGGGAACAGCATTGCTTTGTTCCACCTCTCCCTTCACTTAATGGGGCTCACCCAAATATTGCCTTCATCTCATCTCCAACCCATGCCTGAGGCAACCTAAAGAAATAACCAGGTTTTTAAATGCTAAGTAGCATTTGACAAAAAACAAGCCACACCAGCTTTGGCATAGATGCGAGTGAACCTGGCTCATCCATCATGCAGTCCATAGTTCCAGTTAGCCCAGCACCTCTTGATCATTCAAAGCTGGTGCAGATCTGCCTTCACTAGCCTTAAGCACTATCTTCCAGAGCCATTCAGCTGTGGGCAGTGAGAAAGTCTAGTTATTTCAGACTGGGCTCTGTTCCTGACAGGCATCTGACTCAATCCCTAAATCAGACTGAGCAGCATCTAAGCAGCCAATGGGAAACAGAGACGTAGGCCAGCTCTGTGAAATGAAATGAAGACAGCTGACCTCTGTCAGCTGACTGAGCTGGTTGGGAATGAAGACTTACCACTCTTCTGGGAATCAGGTGTACGTTTAGTGCCAGTTCAGTTTAGTAGTAAATTTGTGTCAAAAGAAGCCTCTCTATTAGCTCAGGCAAAAGACTGGAACTAAATCTGCCTGTCCAGCCTCCCTCAAAACCTGCCTCCAGACCCCATTAAAGAGTGATGAGTGAACATTTTTCTGCCACCTGGTGATGCTTAGTGGGAGGGGAGGGAAACAAGGGGAATTCCCCAATCCCTGTTCCTAATGTGCCCTGTGCACCATAAGAAAGGACAGCACCATTGGCTGCCATTTTACCTGTGGCAGGATAAGAATACCAGCAAAAGCAGCAAACATTATGCCACTATAGATTTGTGAGGACCTAAAAGCTAGTGGAGTGAGAAACAATTCAATAACAATCTTCGCTCCCAGGCAGCATTTTATTTCAATTTCCTTGCCTAATTAGCTGAAATTTTATTGGAGAGCAATAATCAATATACATTTGCAAGAGAAGAACTACAAGAACTGTTTTGGAGTCCCATGCACTCAGATATGCTATTTACCTTTACAAAATGTGAGGCACATCTATCCAATAAATATATAGTTTCCTAGCATAAACTGCTGTATGTGAAAATGAATGAGTCTGAGAGTTTATGTATTATAGAAATTGAGGATTCAAGTTATACAAGCCCTGCATAAATTTATTTTTAAAAAATAAAATTGGCTTGGTTGGAAAAAAAATCTGCAAAAAAAAAAAAAATCTGAAGTGGGGGATAGCACCCCATCTGATTAGAGGAAATGTTGAAAGACAACCTAATTTATTTTCAGTAAACGGTTGATTTGTGACTGGTCTTACTCATCACAGCACACTCTCAAAACTCCTAATGTACTTCCTGTTCCAAAAGAGTTGCCTGCCCTGATGCAGGAGCCAGAAAGTCAACATGCCAGACAAATGCTCTCAGGTTTTTGGCATGTTGCTTTTTAGTCATGCCATTTGTGGAACAAAATGAGAAAAGATCTCATCTAGAAGTCTGTATCTTAAAAACAGGCCATGTGAATAACCATAGCATGCTGAATGGAACCCGTGAAACAAGCTTGAAAGTGAAAAGACTTATGAGAAACAACAAAACCTTTAGGAAATAACCAACTTCTAAAAAATATCCAAAATACTGTATTAGAACTGTCCTGCATCCTAGTGGTGAGAAGGGAAATATTGCTAGCATTTAAAATGTTGGTTAGTGCTACCGAATATTTATTCTTCCTTATGCATTTACAGTTAAAGGATGCATGGAAATATGCCAAGATATAAGCAGCAATAAATGATTGTTTGCCCATTTCAGTACAGCTATATCTTACTCAGACAGCTTGCCTTATAACTTGTTTTACCATTTCAGACCAGTGACTGTTCTGGGCAGTCTCCTGCTTGAGCAGGGGGTTGGACAAGATTCGACCCCTGTAAGGACCCACCCCACTTTGCATCTTAAGAAGACAGAACTCTTGGAATAGTTCTTCCAACAGGAATCCTTTATTAAGAGAAAATGGTTGCAGGCATGCTAGACAGGACTTGGGGTCCAAGCTCTCCCATTCAAGGTTTTAAGGGGTTCCCCAGTAGTCCCACCCAATCAACCCCCCTTCCCAGTGATAGTTTCAAGTATCACAATTCCACCCCGTTTCTTCTTTCTTCCGTCTGGATGGAGACTTCAGATAAACTACATGAAAGGCAAATACTCTTCTTTGTTAATGCTAATGTTCTCTGGTGTTAACGCTTTGAGGTTACAATAGGTTACAATAAACACACATTCAGCATTCAGCTCTTTGAAGTCTACTGAAGGAAGTGAGGGCCATAAAGCCCTTTTGTTCTCCCCCTTCTCTCCCTCTTATGGCAGAATCCAAAGAAGGCAGAATTGGGAGTTTCTATATTTGATAATTAAAGATGAAATATGATTGGATTCTGACATCCGGCCCCTCTTAAAATAAGAGAGATCCACCTGAAAGAAAACACAAGTAAAAAATTTAGTTAGGCTTGTTAGGATACTCTGTGTGAAACTTCTTCAATAGCTCGGGGCTCTGACATGCCGTTTATGGACCCAACTATTTTGTGAGGGAGGGAGGTGTTTCCAGGCAACTAGGTAACTGAGTTGCTCAATGATATCTCCTAGAGTCAAGGATTTCCTTTATTTCGCCCTCCACCATGATTGGAGGTGGGGGGGGGGATTTTTGGCCGTAGAGGTGACTGATGCTCTCTTTTCAGCAAGCTGCAATGAAAAATTGGGTGTATTTGCCTGAGATTTTTTGGGTAATTCTAATTCTACTGTTACTGGATTTATGATTCTTTTAATTGGAAAAGGTCCTATATATTTTGGTCCAAGTTTTTTACAGGGCTGTAGGGACTTAGGTATTTTGTAGATAAGTACACCATTTCTCCTATAATGAATGGTGTAGGCTCAACCCTTTTTTTATCGGCTTGTGTTTTATATGCCTGCCTAGCTTCATCTAGTGCTTTTCTGACTATTGGCCAGGTGTTTGTATTTCTCCATCCATTCTTTCAGCGAGGGGATCTTTGGGTTCGTTTGGAGTTAATTTGGCAGGGGGTTGAAAACTTGGGACGGTGGCTATTGAACAGAGTGTAGCCTGTGCTGGATTGGACTGCATTATTGTAGGCAACTTCTGCAAAAGGAAGTAAGTCCGTCCAATCACTCTGTTGGAAATTTAAAAAACATCTCAAATATTGCTCAAGTACCGACTGGCAGCGTTCCGCTTGTCCATCTGTCTGAGGGTGATGGCTAGATGTCAGTCCCTGAGTGGTCCCTAAGATGGATAAAAATTCCTTCCAAAATGTAGACGTAAATTGCACTCCCCTATCAGAGATGATGCGTTGGGGTGCCCCGTGCAATCTGTAAATGTGCTGGATAAAAAGTTTTGCTAAGGCCTTTGCAGTGGGAATCTTTTGGCAAGGGTAAAGTGCAGCCTGTTTGGAAACAAGTCGTGGGACCGTCCAGACCACAGTATTCCCATTGCTTTTGGCAATTCCTACTATAAAATCCATGGCTATTCTCTCCAGGGGGCTGACGGGACTTGCCACGGTTGCAATGGTCCTGGCCACTTTCCCTTGCAACCTCTTTGCCGGGCACATTTTGGACAACTGGCTAAAACTTCTATGTCCTTTTTCATGGATGGCCACCAAAATTGCCGTTTAATTAAATGTAAAGTTTTTACAAATCCAAAATGCCCTGCTGATTTGTGTCATGGCAAAGGTGCATGAAAGTTACTCTTTGAGTTGTTGGTATATATAACTTTTCCCCTACCCAAGGCAACCCGTCTCTCATTGTGCACACATTTTTGTTTTTCTGGAACCATTCATCTGTTTCCAAACTTTTTCTGAATTCAATTCCAGTTTGGCTGTCCAGTTGTGGTTTTACTTTGGCTTGGGTTCTTGTGGTTACTGGTGCTGCCAGTTGTGACTCTGCCATTATTGGTCTAGAGTCTGTGGTTCGTGCGCTGTTATATTGGGGCATGCGAGATAGAGCATCTGCCAGGAAGTTTTTTCTTCCTGGTAAATGTTTGAGCTTAAATTGGAATGGTGGGATAATGCTGGGGACCAGCGGCGTATGGTCGGCCTACTGCTTTTTTGTTCGGATGAGTTTCCTGGAAGTTTTCAGGGCTTCTAAATTTTTGTGATCAGTCCACACCTGGAAGGGGATTTTGTTGCCTTCCAGGAACTGTCGCCACGTGAGTAATGCCCAACGTATCCCATAAGCCTCCTTCTTCCATACGGGCCAGCGCTGTTCTGTTTCCGTGAGTTTCTTGGATGTATATGCACAGGGTTGCAATACTGCATCATCATTTTCTTGTAATAGCACAGCCCCCACTGCCACATCACTTGCATCTGCCTGTATTACGAAGGGCTTGTCCATTTCTGGGTGCCTTAGTATTGGTTCGGCAGAAAAAAGTCTCTGTAGTCTCTCAAACGCTGCTTGGCACTCCATTGTCCATGTTAGTGGCTGGCTAGGTTTTACTGAGGATGCTCCCTTCGTTTTTAGTAAGTTAGTGAGGGGCAAGGCTATCTGGGCAAATGAGGGGATGAATTGGCGGTAAAAGTTTGCAAAGCCCAGGAAACTTTGTAGTTGCTTTCTTGTGCGGGGTGGTGCCCAATTTAGTACTGTTTTGACCTTCTCTGGGTCCATTTCAATGCCCTGTGGGGATATGCGATAGCCTAGGTAGTCTATCCTTTCCTGGTGGAATTCGCATTTTGAGAGTTTGGCATATAGGTGAGCGGCTCGCAGCTTCTTTAAAACCGCTCTGACAAGTTTGACGTGTTCTTCTTTTGTTTCAGTAAAGATAAGAATGTCGTCCAAGTAAACAAGGACCCCCTTAAATAGGTGCTCCCTTAGAACGTCATTGATTAATTGCAGAAAGACTGCAGGGCCCCCTTGTAATCCAAATGGCAAGACTTTGAATTGATAGCACCCCATGGGGCAGTTAAATGCAGTCTTCCATTCGTCCCCTTCCTTGATTCTCACGCGATAGTAAGCTTCCCTTAGGTCTAGTTTAGAAAAAATTTTCCCTTTCGATAGGTGTGACAGCATGTCTTTCATGAGGGGCAGCGGGTATAGGTTGCTTTCACTGATTGTATTCAGGGCCCTATAATCCACGCATAAACGTAAAGAGCCATCCTTCTTCTCTCTAAAAAGGACCGGGGCAGCCACTTTAGGCTTGGCTGGCTCAATGAAACCTCTCTCCAGGTTTTTTTTTATAAATCTTTCCATTTCCTCCTTCTCCTTTGGGCTCATGGAGTATAATCTGGGCTTCGGGAGTTTTGCCCCAGGCTTGAATTCAATGGTACAGTCTGTGGGTCGGTGGGGGGGAAGCTCATTCGCCCTCTCCTCACTGAAGACTTCAGCAAGGTCCCTATATTCCTCTGGTATTTCTGTTAATCTTTTTTCCTCTCCTATGGATGCTTTTTCTATTCTTGATTCTGGTAGCCTCCCTTGGGGTTTTAAGTCCATAGGGTCCCCCTTCGGGAATTTGATTTCTGTCGTCCTCCAATTTACCCAGGGGTTCCATTTTTTCAACCATTCCATCCCTAGAATCATTGGGCATTCCATACCTGGGGTCACCACAAACGTTAAGTCCTCTTCATGGTTGCCCAGGGAGAGATGTATTGGCAAAGTGGCTAGGGTAGCTGGCACCCCCCCTGCTATGGATCCATCTAGCTGGCCAAATGAGATTGGTTGTTCCAGTCTCCTGGATGGGATGCCCAGATTCCCCACTAGTGTTGGGCTAATGAGGCAGCGGGTACAGCCAGAGTCTATTAAGGCTTTCACCTTCACAGCTTCGGGCATGGGGGGGATTAATATAGTCACTGTTTTGAAGATGGGTGTGATGCATCCACGTACCAGGGGTTCGCCCTCCGAGCTGTCATCTGAGGCATCCACCGGCCCTATGGTGTAGGCTGGAGTCCTTTCCCCTTGGTGAGCAGAGGTGGGGGTTTCTGCAATTTCCATCATTCTCATGGCCGTTTCTTTTGGCTTAGCTGAATACTTTCCGGGGTTGTTGATTGGGGATCTGTCTGGGTTGTGCTGGGGGGCCTTTGAGCGGCATTCTACAGCTCGATGCCCTTCTCTTCCGCATTTGAAACATCCCATTTGCTTCTTGGCTGTATCCGATGATTTCACCGGTTGGTGTGTCAGCTCAGGCGGGGGGCGGCTCCATTGTTTTCCTCGGCGATGCCTCTTCAATATGTCTATCTCTGCTTCCTCTGCCAAGACGTACCATTCCTCAAGTCGATGTGGGTCTCCTCGGGGCAGGCAAGCATCATATAGATCATAGTTTAGTCCGTCTTTGAAACGGCCAAGGAGGATGTCTTCTGGCCAATTCAGTTTGCTGGCAATGGCCCGGATTTCTTGTGTATACTCAGCCACTGGGCGTTTGCCCTGCCTCATCGTTGTTATTCTTTCACGGGCTTTGCGATCAGCCAGGGGGTCTTCAAATCGTCTTCTCAAAGAGGACATGAAACGGTTGAAGTTACTGAGTTCTGGGGCATTGGAGTCATGCAGGTTCACCACCCAATCCGCAGCTGGTCCATCCAGGGCAGATTGCACGATCCGGATGCGGGCTTTGTCGCTGGGAATATCCTGCCCATATTCCTCCATGTAGCTGAGGACTTGGGTTAGAAAAAACCCCAAGCGTGTTGGCTCCCCTTTGAATTTCACTTCCAACGGTGGACGTCTTGGAATGGATCGGTGCCTCTGTTGTGGGTGGTAGTGCCTTCCGTCCAGATTGCCATCTGTGGTCCGGTAGGGGGTGGGAGCTCCTGGATCAGTAGATGTCCCTGGGGTTGCCGGTTCCATGTCCCCCTCGGTGTCTCTCCCTTTGCGGCTCCAGGAACTGGGGCGGCCGTAGGGTTCAGTATTCTCCTCTCCTAGGGAGCTGAGAGTTCTCTTCATCAGGTCAATAGCTTTCTCTAGGATCCAGTCTGAGTACGGTGCCCAGCTTCCTCCCTCTTCACTTGTGTGCAGGGATTTCTCCATCTCCTGCTTCCATTCTGGTTGCTTGGTCCCCCGTCTCAGGGTCACCTTTCTTGATTCCTTTCCCCACTCACTTTCTTTCCAACGCCCATCGACCAGCGAGGCTTGTGGTCCTGTGTCTCCACCACTTCTTCTCCTGAGGAATCTGGCCTCTCGGATCCCAACATCTGGCAAGGTTCCAACTGGGTCAGCGGCTCTCTTTCCATGGAGTTTTCCCCCTCTTTTGCTCCATTGTCTGACATGGTAAATTTTTGCAAAATCCCCCGGCAAGGGTCTTCCTTCCAGGTGGATTAATTTTGCAAGTCCTGTCTAATGTGAGGACCCTCCCCACTTTGCATCTTAAGAAGACAGAACTCTTGGAATAATTCTTCCAACAGGAATCCTTTATTAAGAGAAAATGGTTGCAGGCATGCTAGACAGGACTTGGGGTTCAAGCTCTCCCATTCAAGGTTTTAAAGGGTTCCCCAGTAGTCCCACCCAATCAACCCCCCTTCCAGTGATAGTTTCAAGTATCACAATTCCACTCCCTTTCTTCTTTCTTCCGTCTGGATGGAGACTTCAGATAACTACATGAAAGGCAAATACTCTCCTTTGGTATGCTAACACTTCGAGGTTACAATAAACACACATTCAGCATTTAGCTCTTTGAAGTGTAAAGAAGGAAGTGAGGGCCATAAAGCCCCTTTGTTCTCCCCCTTCTCTCCCTCTTATGGCAGAATCCAGAGAAGGCAGAATTGGGAGTTTCTATATTTGATAATTTAAAGATGAAATATAATTGGATTCTGACACTTGGTACACTTTTAAATACGTATATCAAGATTTCATGGGTATCCTTTCACTTTTATGAAATATCCAGTTTTATTTTATTAGCAGTAAAATCTAACTGAATAATCACTTCATTCTCAATATATAGAATGATTGCACCCTGCTAATTTGGCAAACAAGCATTCTGTTATCATTTACAACCTGCTAAGTATCATCCCATATTTCTGCTTCAACTTAAGAGTTCATAATTACACTGCCTGAAGAGCAATTATGCAGGTCAGACAGACAGTAAATTTTTAACTTGTATGATTTCACCAGGTTTCAAAAATACTGGTTTAACTGTTCTGATGGAAATGAGGCCATTTAGTAAAGAAATGTATCAATGTTACCTTTCTCCTCTCCTCACCTCTTCTATTAATGAGGGTTATAAAGAGAAAAACTTTGTAAAGAGAACTCTGAGAGCCTGGAATATTTTCAGTGAATTTATTGTAAATTCTATGACCCAGAAACGTTTGTGAGCATTAATCAATTTGATAGTGAAGCTTCTTTCAGGCAAAGCTTGTCAGTGCCACTGTAACACTATAAATTCATTATAAATTTAGTCAATTTATACTCCATACAAGGCAAGGGAGCAAAGCTTTATCAATAGCTGCTTCTACTTCAAAATCTCACTCTGAAAACTATGTCTGAAAGTAAATTACCAAAATATTTAACACAGAGGAATCACATGACAGTCAACATTAAATATAGCAGAAAGGACTGAAGATACTGATTCCAAAGGAAACAAATCTGCTCCAGAGTAAATACTCAATAACCTGTAGATATCTTCAATTTGAATTTGACTATTACACCCAATTAAATATTGGTATTGATCTCAGTTATCAAATAATAAAACATTTGGGCGTAGTTAGGTATCTGCATGTATTACTGTTACCATGTTTCCCTGAAAATAAGCCCTACCACGAAAATAAGACCTATCCTGATTTTTGGGGATGGGCCTAATATAAGCCCTACTTCCAAAATAAGCCCTAGTTAGAACCCCGCCCACTCCGCCCCACCTCACCATAATGGGGCGGGAGAGCGTGTGTCACGCTGCTGTTGCCACAAGGCAAGGCAGGTAGGGGAGGGGGTGAAGCTGGCCCACATGCACCACACCCACTTCCTTCAGGACCCCCCCAGCCAGGCCAGTCCTTGCTCGGCAACCTTCCCTTTCACTCCCCTCCTGAGCCAGACTGTCATCCTACGGAGGATGGGCAGGGTAGGCTCAGTCCCCCTCCGCCATGAGGGGAGTGATGGCAAAAGGCTCTGCTGATACTGTACACCACTGGAGAGGTTTTCTTAGTGCTTTGCCTCACAGATTACTTGCCCGGCGGCAGCCTCCTCCTTCTCCGCCAACTCTCCCGTGGCTTGCACCATGACCGGGTGGAGCAAGCCTCTCCTGCTGCAAGATTTGTGGTTTTTTTTTCACGAGAAGTTGAAAGGTTTAACTGAACTTTTTTTAGTCCCACAAACTCCGTTTCCCCGCGGCAGGAGAGAAACATGCCAGAGCTGGAAAGCAGGTTAGTCAATAAATGCATTCAGGGAGAGAGAGGAGCTGGGCAATGATGCGCCAAACTCTACAGTAGTGCCGGGAGAAACAGCAGGAAATGAGGCTGCCATTTCCAGAACGGAGAAGGGAGATGCGGGGCAATGCAGGGGAGCAAGTAAGTGCTCTTCTCTGCTCTACATCGCTGCGTGGAGCTGCTCCACTCCCTATTCTCCATTTTCTCCAGTGGCGGTGATGGAGGTTTGGCAGAGGGAGGCAGCAGGAGAGGCTTGCAATGCCTGTTCATGGCGCAAGCCATGGGAGAGTTGATGGAAAGAAGGCGGCTGCCACCGGGCAGGTGATCTGTGGAGCAAAGCATGAAAAAAGCCATTCCAGCAGTGCACAGCAGAGTGGAGCCTTTTGCTGTCCCTCCCCCCTTGCTCCGAAACAGCAGAGGGGGACCAGGCCTACCCCGCCCATCCTCTGTAGCATGGCAGTCTGGCTCGGGAGGGGAGTGAAAGGGAAGGTCATCAAGCAAGGAATGCCCTGGCCCTGAAGGAAGCCAGTGTGGAGCATGTGAGGCAGCCCCACCCCTCCCCACCTGCCTCAACTCGTGGTGGCAGTGGTACGATGTGCTGCATGGCCTCCTGCCACGTGTGGCCTCCTGCCACGTGTGGCCACAGAAGTGGGCCAGTAGCCCCGGAGGGTCCTGCTGAATGGGCTGTTGGTGCCGCTGCAGTGAGGTGAGGCAGGTGTCACAAAAAATATAAGACATCCCCCAAAATGTCTTATATTTTGCCTCTTTTGGAGGCAAAAATAATATAAGACTGGGTCTTACGTTCGGGGAAACACGGGTATTTTTAAATAACAGAAGATGTATTCATATAGTAATTACACAGGCAAGTTAATATTTGTTTTGTATACTTACCGGGATAACGTATGCTAGTGAATAAACACTTTAAATAATGAAAAAGCAAAAGATACAAATTATAAAATTTTCAATATTTAAAAACAAATTAACTACTGAAGGGTAAAACATATAATTACCATTAAAATGTTTTATTTTTATATATTAATACTGTTACTATTTAAGTGTTAACTTCTACCAATTGAAGGGACAGAGAAGCTAACTGCTATATCCTTGATTTTGTTTTTATTTACAATAGGTGTTCTGAATCGTATAGCTCTATGTAACCTCGTATAGCTCTATGTAACCCTAACTAGTGAGCATGTATCAGTATGTTAGAATATCTGGCAGTTATTGGTTTAAATGCTGGGTTTGTTGATGGATCAGTGGGAGGAGTTTCTAAAGGGCATTGGGAAACTTCCTGGACACAAACCAGATTGGAATGTCTTTGTCTGAAAGAAGCATGGGCCATCAGATGTCACCCGATGAGCCTGCACCATTATAAAAATGGTATGGAAGAGAGCATCATTCTTTTACCTATAGGAATGGACAAAAGATGTATTTTCCAGAAGTAACAGCATGAATGCAAGTAATCTTTCTGATTAAAATATGTTTTTTGTTATGAAATCATTTCTATTGAGTTATCTATCTGACTTGACTTAAAAGAAGGCGTTTTTTAACTCAGGGTCAGAATAGTAAAAGAATGCTCAAAGTTCATATCAACTTTGTAAAGGCAAATAGTCAATAGATAGGATTAATTTTCCTCTGATCTGCAACAGTTTAAAGAAGCAAAGTAAAAATTCTCTTGCATGTGAAAGAATGCTCAGAGTCATACCAGCTGTATAAAGGCAAAGTAACTGGATGTGGCTACATTCCTTCAATCACCTATGTGAGATGTAAAAACCCCAAATTTTGATACTCACAATACGAAGACAAGTCTGGTTAACAAAACAAAGGTTTATTGGAGAATAACAGAAACAGAATAAAAGAGAAAAGAGAAAGAATAGAAGAGAGGAGCGTTTGCAAACGCGGCCCCCTGGATCCTTCCCTATGGATTGGATTCCAGGAGCACACTGGCCTGGTTTCAGGTTTTGCATTTTATAGCCCTACAATGCATTGTCACATCTCTTTCATCTTAATGGTTTTCTCTGAAGTGGTACTTTGTTAACCTGACCTCTTCCGTCCATCTGCTGTTATCTTGTTTATCTGGAAGTCTCACTTTGGGTTAAAATCCCCTTCTTTGATAGTAGGATTTCCACTCAAAGTGTAATTTCCTATGTCAGGGAGATTTTTAGGCAGGATATAGTAAACATTTGGTCATATATTGGCATTGCATTGTTACATTTGTGTTACAGCATTACATTAGTACTAAAGAGACAGTTTCATATAATGGCATTACATTTCTACAATTATTTCTACAATTATTAAAAGAATAACTTTTATTTCCTTAATTTTTATTTCCTTCAATCCCCCCTTTTCCTTTTCCACCTGAATTTATTCTTTTATACTTTTAACAGTTCATAACTTCCTATATTTTCTTTAGATTCCTGTGCAAGCAAGTTTTCATATTCTGAGTCTTCTTTCCCCAATGTTCCTTAAAGTATTGGGCCCAAGGTCCTTCCTTCTACTAAAGAAAGTACTAAGGAAACAACAGTAGCAGAAGAAAAACTTTTCAACACATAGTCTAGGTTCTAGGAACACGTCCAATCCATTGAAGTTTTTCTCCCACTTAGATGGAAACAATTCAACAGGTAAGGCAGGTTGAAATTTCATTTTCAGGCCATCCAGCTGCAGAGTTTGTCACTGGAGAGGATATGATGGGACTTTCCATGGACTCACGCCTTGATTCCTTAAATCAGGAGGACTTGGCATGATTGAGACCACTCAGGACTGGTATTTCTAGGTGACAGTTCTTTTCACCTGAATCCACTCTCCAGGAACAATGGCCAGAGACAGGTGGTAAGGCAGCCTGGGCCTGTACTGAGATAGAAGACAAAACCTGCACCACATTATGCAAACGCTGAGTAACTTTCTTCTCTTCTTCATTGACATTTTTGAACCTTCATGTAACAAAAGCCTCCCATTTCAAAGAAACAAAAACAACTTTCCAGTTGAGGCCTATATTGACATGGCCTCACCACTAAATGTTGTAAAGCTTTTTTTTTTTAACTTGAATTTTATCACATATTTGTTTAACTAAAATATAAATACAACCATCCTGTTGTAGAAAATATTAATCATCCCTTGTGACCCCCCTTCAGTGGCTGCTTCTGTGTTCTAGCCATTGTTTTGTTGTTGTTTTTTTCTTTTTTCTTTTCAACATCCCTCTCCCATCTTGCAACATCCACCTCCCATCTTTAGTACATTCTTATTCTTTCAACATTCTAAGGCTTGTGTTAAGGCATACAATTCACACGTTTGGGCTGACCACTTTAATGGCAGTCTCCCTGCTTAATGCATGCAATTCACAAGTCTGTGCAAACAAACTTAAAACAACTTTCCTGTTTCTTTCTTTTATTAACCATTCCTTCCTTCCCTTCTGCCACTCTAGCATAACTTTTCTTTTTTTTCTTCTTCCACCAGTATTCAAAACTCCATAAACATACTTGGAGTCAGTGTATATTTTCTCCTTCTCCCTTTGTCATTTTTACACATTGCTTACATGATTCTAATAGTTGGATAGGTTTTAAGAGTATAATAAGAAACTACCCCCCCAGACATACCATCTTGTAATGTTCCAATACATCTTCTAAGACTTAATATCACACTCTATCTCACACCCTGTGCACTGAACACAATTAATACAGTGAGAGCAGCAGCAACACCCACAAAGATACCCACAAAATCAGCACATGCGGGAGGTCTTGGTTTTCCTTTGGTTCTAGATAGTAAAAGAAATATAAAGTTTAGTTCTTTTTCCTCTATTACCCCCCTTTCTGTCAGGAAGATTGACTATTAGTCCATGAAGTCCTTCGGAACTTTAGCTTCAGTGAATCTCCTTGGTGAGATTCCACCTTCCACTCCTCTGGGGCTGGCACAGGCCCTTTTACTTGGGAGTAATGGTCCAACTTTTTTCAGCTGTCCTGATAGCTGTCTCAGTGGTTAACAAGATGATGTAAAGTCCTTCCCAGGTTGGAGTTAGTTTTTCCTCTCTCCAGGCTTTTATCAACACCCACTGTCCTGCTTTGTATTGGTGTACTACAAAGTCCAAGGAGTTTGGGCAAGAATGCCTTTCTGTTGCAGGAGAGAAAAACACCTGGACAGTTCAAGTACATATTTTCTAATTATTTTATCTTTTAATTCAATTCTTGGTAATCCCTCCTTCCCCATCTACTATCGTATCTTCATTATGTCTCTTTTTCTTGTTCTTTTCTTTTCTCAACTACTTTGCTATGAACAAGTGTATACCTCCTTTAGGCTTCCTGATTAAAATTGTCTACACTTGATAAGAAATGCTAACCACCAAGATGTTCCCAAATGTCAATTTTAGATAAAAATGCCACTGGCTGCCTTCCCCCCCCCACTTCTGGGACAAAACCTCCTCCAACCTTTGTCCTTGTTTATAAATAAATTACCTAGCGAAGAACCAACAAAGGAGAGCTCACCAAACCCTGTTTGCATTTGTTAACACAAGCTCTTTTTCTAACAGTTTTGCATACTAATCTTTACTCAAAACAGCATAGCTATTTATAATCCCAAATTTTTTCTCAACTTCTTTGTTTTAACTTCACACAAAAAATAAACAAGTTTAATAAGATATTCTGAGTTAGTGAAATAGTTTTTTTTTTAAACTCTAGTATTGCTTTTAATATAAAGTTAGTCAAATTCCAATTTAATCAAATTCCATTCAGATGGAAACAGATTTCCATTAAATTTCCATTAAATAGGAAGAACATTTACAAATCTAAGCAAACAATTTTGAATCATTTCTTTTGGTTGATATTAAACAATTTAAACTCAAAAATTTCCCCCAAAAAAGTTGTCCAACAATTACTGACCCCTCTTTTGAATAGAAAAAAAATGCAAAAGTGGGCATTAAATTTTCACAGCCACCCCACCTTTCTCAAACCTGAATTCTAAGCAGAGAAAAAGTTAAAAAGATCAACCCCCCCCCTTCTCCTTTCTCTCTCTCTTCCTCTCAAAGCAACACAGCCAGAAAAAGCAGGGGGGGGAAGGGGGTTGTGTCTGCAGATAGAGTTTGAAAAGGCATTAACACACTTAACATTTGCAAAAGGGAGAGAGCAGAATAGGCAAGAAAATGATATAGGATTTCCTGCCTGAGCAGGTAACTTTGGGCTGTTCTTAAGAGGGAGAGAAAAAAATAAATAAACAAACACATCTTTCTTCACTTTGTTTGTTCTTTTGGTATCTTCTTTTCTCTTGAGGTTAGTAACAGTCATATTTACTTCACACACAAAGACTCTGACACACATATACGTACCAAGACAAGGAAAAGAGAACAGAAAACTGCTTGGGAAAAAGGTCTTCTCACTCATACACAGAGACAAACACACATTTCTCTCATTCCCCTTATTTCCCAAAACTTCCTTTTCTACCCTAGCTCCACATGGGAAACCCATTCACAGACACAAGGCATCTGCTGCTAGCAAGATGGGTTTTCCTGTTTGAAGCTACTCAATTTTACAGTTTTTTTCTTTAGGTTTACAACAACGACTTACAACAACAACCCATCTTCTTGAGAGTTTTCCTGATTATGGTTCCCTGAGGTTCTCGATTTGACGGCCACTCAAAACTCTTAACACCAGTTTGCTTCCCTTCAGGCTGGCCTTCCCCCTTGCGGGAGTAAGGGACCTCAACCTTTCGGGTCTGCACTCCTCTGGACTTACCAGTGTTCCCAGAACACAGCCCTCACACTTACACAGCCGTTATCACAGAAATCCTCCCACAATCGCTCTCCTGACCACCCAGGTACAATTGCATGCTTCCCTCCTTCGGGGCAAAAGTTCCTTACCTGGGCCAGTGCACTGGGTTACCTGGTCTGGGCTTCAGTTGTTGACTTTCTTCCTATTTCCTGTCCTTTGATTTTTGTAAACCAGAGTTGTCAATTTAGTTTGGCTCGGAGCCTGCAAAGGGAAACTAGATCTCAGATAACTTCAGGCAGTTGAAATCAACAGGCGCGCTCCTGATTTTACTGAGAACAGTGTCCCCTAGAAGCTCTTAATGCCCGCATTCTCCACCAAGATTGTGAGATGTAAAAACCCCAAATTTTGATACTCACAATACGAAGACAAGTCTGGTTAACAAAACAAAGGTTTATTGGAGAATAACAGAAACAGAATAAAAGAGAAAAGAGAAAGAATAGAAGAGAGGAGCGTTTGCAAACGCGGCCCCCTGGATCCTTCCCTATGGATTGGATTCCAGGAGCACACTGGCCTGGTTTCAGGTTTTGCATTTTATAGCCCTACAATGCATTGTCACATCTCTTTCATCTTAGTGGTTTTCTCTGAAGTGGTACTTTGTTAACCTGACCTCTTCCGTCCATCTGCTGTTATCTTTTTTATCTGGAATTCTCACTTTGGGTTAAAATCCCCTTCTTTGATAGTAGGATTTCCACTTAAAGTGTAATTTCCTATGTCCGGGAGATTTTTAGGCAGGATATAGTAAACATTTGGTCATATATTGGCATTGCATTGTTACATTTGTGTTACAGCATTACATTAGTACTAAAGAGACAGTTTCATATAATGGCATTACATTTCTACAATTATTTCTACAATTATTAAAAGAATAACTTTTATTTCCTTAATTTTTATTTCCTTCACCTACAACAGTAATTGATGGGGCCAGTCTCCCACTAAACGCCTGCAAAGCAAAGTCAGTGTGTCTGTTTGGCAGACAGCGTTTCAAAGAAGGGTGATTCAGATGCATTGTTTTGTTAATTTGCTGTTAATTCTGCAAGTAGCCACTGCATGACAAAGTTTATCTGCATATTGACAAGCATCTGCTGGCAAGGATTCATTACTAGTCAAACTCTGCATGCTAGCCAATGTTTTAAAGAAAAGTAAAAGTTATAAAGTGCCTTGTGTTTGTTTGGATGCTTCTGCTAAATTTGCATTAGGAGCTGTTTACAAGCCAACGTTTAAGTCAAAGAGATATTGTGCTGTCTATCTCAGGAAAAGTTTAGCCTTCTTCAGCCACTTTCAAAACAGTTGTTAAGGTCGTTTGCATGTATCTCCGTTCAAGAGAAGAAAGCAGTTGTGTATTCCTATAGCTCTGCTCTTTCTGTGGCTTTTCACATTTGAAAGGATCAAAGGAGTTGTGAGCGGCAACCCCCCTTCCCCCTTCCTCTGCAGGCAATTCGTCTTGAGGCAATGGTTTCAAAAGATTGTCTGTGAACTCAACTCAGTATCCTTGTTCAAATAGTTTGCTCTCAGGAACATTGCTTCCTTGAATTCTGTAGGCAGCTAATTTGCCAAAGGAGATGTTATTCAGTTGCAAGAAACCTTTCTATTACAAGCAATAGAGCCATTAGATACCTTAGCAACCAGGCCAAATTCCTCATCACTAAGGAAAGCAATTAAGCAATTAAGCTCCTCTCACAGACACAGCACTGGTGGAAAAGCTAAACTTCCCCCTCCTTTTGGAATTTCAACCATTCCAATTGGGAAGCCAGTGTTCCAATAGCAATGCAGTAGCGTCCCCTGGTGGCCAATTTGTTTTTCCTTCAGCAATCTACATGCTGGATTACGACTTGATAATTAATTCAGCCCCTAGCAGGCTCATACCAAGCCAAGCTAAGAGAACCCCTTAGAGGGAAAGAAGGTACTTCACTGCATGCTTCGCTAACTACGTAGAGTAAATCTAATAGTTAAAGAGCAAGTTACTTAAATTTATCCCAAGCTACCAACACCCCTAGAGGGCACAGAGTGAACTTTGCCAAAGTATTCACTCACTCAAGCTGACGACCAAGTTGTTCCAGTTTGAGGGAAATTAAGGAGAAGAACAAGCACAACCAATTGTCCTTGCCTATTATCACAGCTGATGACTAAGGGGTTCCAGCCTGCAACTTAACGGCCAAGTGGGAGTTTGTAGCTCTACATTTTCGCAGTGGCCACTAGCAGTAACGTGGTAATAAGAGGAATTTTGGCTAGCCTTTCTTCAGTCACCCCCTAGTGGTTAAAGGAGGAACTACATGTAAGCCTTTAATCACGCCCAGAGCCAGCCCTCTAGTGGACAAAGGGTGAACCTCGAAGGAAGAGCACCTTGGTAGCTGACACGCAGCGAGTGACCCCTAGTGGTGAAGGGGTGGATTGCGCTGAAGTACCCACAAATGCAGGAGAACGCACCCAGTGACGCCTCAACCCACAGACAGCACCCCAGCAGCTGATCTACAAGCAACAATTCCTAGTGGTCAAAATTTGCTTTAAAATAGCTAGGAAGCGTACTAAACCTGTCCTAGCCATGGCAGAGCATCTCATTGATTTAGATGAAGGGGTTCAATCAGCCAGCCTAGATGAGACACCCCAACCAGCCGGTCAAGGAAAAATGCTGCAAACAGCCAACCTTGACCTGCACACAGAGGCTGTAGCTCAAGCCTCAGTGAAGCCAAAAACATTTCAGGGTCACTATGATCTGAGACAACAAAGAAAGCCCACAGAAGCCATGCACTCACATCTGATGGAGAAATGGGACACCATCCACAAACGCCATGAAAGATGCTGGGAGAGATTATACAAACTCTACCAAGAACAGAAGAAGGAATTCTCCTCAGAACATGCGCACGCAGTGGAAGGAGTTAAGGAAGACACCTATGTGCAATGGATGGACTCTGAACGGCAACGCAAGGACATTCAGGAACAATTAAGAGACTCAAGAGTCAATAGCGAGATGCAAAGACTCAAGCTACTAAACGAGGAACGTAAGAAGCTTCTAGAGAGCTCACAGGGTTCCCCACAGCCCGAGCATCACCAGAGAGGCAGATCGGTCAACAGGGCCGAGTCTGAAGTTTCCCGCTCCTCATATGCACCATCACAACGGGCACATGTGGCTCCATCTCGCGTGTCTGAAAAGGCCTCATCCTTTTGCCATATCTCCAAGACGCATTCCAGCGTGTCACAACAATCTCATGTCAAAGACGCCTCCTGCCTTTCGAAAGCATCTTCCCGCCATAGCCGAGCATCCAGAATTTCACATGCAGAGCAAGTAATCATCGATGTTAAAGCTGCTGAAGCAGTCTTTCACGTAGCACAAGAGGAGCAGCAGAAAAAGAAGGAACTGACAGCTATAGAACTTGAAGAAGCCGAAATAGAGGCCAAGCTAGAAGCTGAAGTGATCAAAATGAAGAACGATCGAGAAGCCGAAGCAATCAAAATGAAGAACAATCGAGAAGCCGAAGCAATCAAAATGAAGAACGATCAAGAAGCTGAGGGTTGCCAGAGTGAAGGCCGATCGAGAAAATGAACCAGCTCAAATGGAGGCCAAAAGAAAAGCTATAGCAGCTAAAATGAAGGCCAAAAGAAAGGCCACTCAAGACGAGCTTGAGTTTCTTCAAAGCCAACAAGATATGGCAGACAAAATGGCTAGAGTGGAAGGCCTTCAGAGAACATTCCAGCATACCATTTTCCTGCCCAATAGGGAACAACTGGAAAATGTAGAGCGGCATAGCAGCATACAGGCCTACGTGGACAACCAAAGCGTGTTTCAGAGTGGGCAGGTGAGAGCGTCATAGCCGGCCACAAGCCCCCCAAGACCGAGTAGACGAACAGAAGAATCTCAATGACCAGATGCGCCAGTCAGCCAGAGAGTTGATGTCACAACACCTAGGTCACGAGATCTTCCCACCGTTGCTGCCCCATTGAACCCACTGAACCACACCCTCGATGGTAACCAGATGGGTCCACCAGCAATGGCAACAGCTACACAGTGGGCAGTGCCACAAGATCTTTCCACCATTGTTGCCCCACGGAACCCACCGAACTATACCATGATGGCAATCGGATGGATCCACCTGCAGAGCCAACAGTCCTACAGCAGAACCAGCCGTCACTCAGGGAAGAATTGAAAGAGCTCGAGCCACACTAGAGTCCCTGCTGCGCCAACAGGAGGCAGCGTCCCAAGGAACTGCCACCAGACCTGACCACAGAGGAGAGTCTTGAGCACCAGCCATGCCAGCCCACCAGGGAGGCAGCTATACTCCACCAGAAAGACAGACCCTCCAACAAGTAAGCACGCAGGAACTTGGGTCCCCACAGCTCAATGCCAGAGCAGAGGAGTTCAGACCAAGCCAACATGGTCCCTCACACGTGACATGGCAAAACACCCTCAGCCAACAATATGCTGAAGGAAGTTATCAGCCAGCCATAGCACACACCCCCGCTTCCGGAAGGGATGCACTACCTCCACCAAGCTACAGCCCACACATGGGATCGATGCATCCCCCAATGTATGTTGGAAGAAGGTTGGACTTGGCAGCCAGAGGCGTACGAAGATTCTCCGACAAACCTGGAAAAGACTACTTATTGTGGAAGCACATCTTCAAGCGTGCCATCAACGAAGAAAGGGCTGGACCAGATGAGGAACTTGTCCAGCTGACAGCCTAACTAGGCCCAAAATCCATAATCACTGTGAACAACATCTTCGCATCCCATTTGGGCGACCCTGACATTGGCCTTGAAAAGACTTGGGACACACTTGACAAGGACTACGATGAACCCACAGTGATGGAGTCCTCGCTTCTGGACCACGTTCTCAGTTTCCCCAACATAAGAATCTATGAACGTCAACAGCTGAAGACTTTCTTGTCGCTCATTACTCAACTACAGACAGCACAACAGGATCCTACCTTGCCTTGACCTGTTTAGGACACAAAATCCTATCATCCAAAAACGGTTGATATGTGAACAATGGATCGAGCTTTCTCGAGCTTACAGGAAAAGCAACCAAAACAAAATTTCCCCCTTTGCAGTTCTCGCTGAATTTATCAGTGACCAGGCTGATCTCTACAACGACCCCCTATACCTCTCCATCAGAGAAACACACTTCCCAACAACCAAGCGAAGCAGTCAAAACTCTGATGTAGTCAAGGGACCCATCCAAGCTACGAAGGACAGAACCACCTTTTCAGTGTACAAAACAGACATCACGCCTCACCCAAAGAAGATTCCCGACGAACGAACACCAAGGAGTTCTTATTCGAATCTTCGTCCACTAAGAAAGGGCCTGACTTGTCCAATTCAAAAGTCCTCACACTCTCTAAACGACTGCAGAGAATTTAGGAAAAAATCCCTAGATGACCGAAAGACCCTACTCAAAGAGAATAGGATATGTTTCAAATCCTGTGACTCTATGGAGCACATGGCCAAAGATTGTGCAGTCAGGGTGAAATGCCACCTGTGTGACAGCAACAAGCACCCAGCAGCCTTACATCTAGAAACTAAGAAGCCTTCTGAGGAGACACAACAAGCGACTTCGATGACAGAGACTCAAACTGACTCTGAAAAGCAGCCAAAACAGTATGGAACATACTACAGAGAGATATGCGGCGACTCACCATGCCCTCCTTCATGCTCACCCGTCTGTCTTGCAAAAGTCTACCCCAACGGGCAACCTGAAAGGGCCGTAAAGATGTACGCCATACTAGGCCCACACAGCAAAGTTACTATAGCTAAGCCCGCCTTTTTCGACCTCTTCGACCTCCCGAGTGAACTGAAGCATTTTGCAATAAATACATGCACAGTACCAATGCGCACGGTGGGGACGAAAATCACTGGTCTACACATAGAAGCAATAGATGGAAGTTTACATTTCCAGTTACCTTCAGTGTTACAATGGGAGACCTTACCAGATGTTTGCAGCGAAATCTCAACACCAGAAGCAGCAAGAAAAATACCTCACTTAGCACACATAGCCGATTTAATCCCTCCTCTAGATCCTGAAGCTGAAATCCTACTCATGGTGGGAAGAGAGGCCCCAGAGTCCATTGGCTCCGATGAAAGAATCAAAGGTCCACCAGGAACCCCAGTAGCCATTAAGATGGAACTCGGATGTGTTGATCAATCGCAAACCCCAACCCAGGTGAATATCTCAAAAATCTCCATTCCCAGTAATGGAACAGCATCTCACCTAAAACCACACCTAGAACACTGCACACTTGTGACAACCAAACCTGTTTTGGAAGCAACAGTGTTCCAACCACACCTAGAACACTGCATGCTTGTGACAACCAAACCTGTTTTGGAAGCAACAGTGTTCCAGACAAACAAAAATTACAACAACTTAGCTTTGTCCATAGAGGACAAACAAGACAAACAATGTCTCCAAGACTGGGAGTCATGGAGCGTACTCCCAAGATGTCTCCAAAGCATGCAAGTGCAGCGCATGTATGTCTCCAGCTCACCCGCCACAGAGCAGAAGAAATAATTGTACGCTTCTTTAGATGTGTCTACGAAGGTAAATGCAGCCTTAAGATGTGTCACAGTCCACAGCGGGGAGAGCCACACTTACGTTGTCTTATTTGCAACCATAAGATACGGAGTCTACAGCGGGGAGTGCTGCAGTCTCGGTGGTTTTTTGGGAAAAGCAAGACTAACAATACAAGAAGGCACACCGTACCAAGGTTAGAACTATGTGGTACCACTTTAGCTGTAAAGCTCACCAACTTGACAGCGAAGACGTTGTGCCTTGAACTACAGTCTACCACCTTCTACACAGACAGCAAGGTAATGTCAAGCTACATCTGCAAGCAAAGCAGACATTTCTATGTCTATGTAGGCAAGAGAGTGAAAAGGATTGAACATCTTTAAGCCCTGAACCATGGCAACATGCGCCAACAGATAAGAACTTTGTGAACCAAGTGAAGTGGCTCACCCTTGCCACACAGTTAACAGAATTGATCTGGCTAGAAAGTCCTGAGTTCTTGGCCTGTCCAAACAGACAGATGCCACAGAGACCAAAACGTTATGCACTTCCAGCTTCAGATCAACGTGCCAACCTTCAACCCCAGACACCCAGCAAAACATCAACCAATCCACTTCAAAATCCTGTCTAAGAGGAGACACCTGAAATTAGGCATAGTTTTGATTATCTTGATCACTTGTCTTAGTATCCCAAGAATTTACCTTACAGAAGCCTGCAAAGACCTACAGACTATTGGAGACATTTGCCATGACCCAGTGATTGACAAATGTCTGAAAGCCAAAAATTGCCTTACCCATGCATCTCACATGGATGAAGCGTGCATAGGCGAAGTGTGGGAGCACATGTTTGGTGCATCCTGAAAAATCATGGACTCTATATCACTAAAGACACCCACACCTGAAGTCCTCACTACGCTGATGACAACAGTAGCAGCCCTCTTCAATACTCCATCGGTGGTTCCAGACCTGTCGGTTCTTGAGTATCTTGAGTTTCCTGCAGCTGCTGTTCCTGATTCTTCAGTTCCAGCGGTTGTTCCTGATTCTTCAGTTCCAGCTGTTGTTCCTGATTCTTCAGTTCCAGCTGATGTTCCTGATCCTGATTCTTCAGTCCCAGCTATTGCTCCTGTTTCTTCACTTCCAGCTGTTCCTGAGTTTCCAGCTCCAGCTGTTCCTGAGTTTCCAGATGTTCCTGATCTTTCAGCCCTAGCTGTTCCTGTGTTTCCAGATCCAGCTGTTCCTGTGTTTCCAGGTTCTTCAGTTCCTGCGTATCCTGTGAATCCAGTTCCCTTTGTTCCTGAGAAATTTTGGATTCCAGTTTTCCAGTTCCAGATTTGGTTCCAGTTTCCTTTACAGGAAGAAGACCTTGTCTCACTGGGAGACAAGAACGCATACCAGAACTATTGGCCCATGGGACTTGCACATCGGGCCCACCCAGTTGATGAACTATTTTGCCAAGCTGAGGTCCAGATCGTGAAGCCACGTGAGTCAGGTCATGACTCAAAGACACTTGTACCAGGCCGATCACCGATTTGGTCCCATTGCTGATGAAGACTGAACCAGAAGATCAAACCTCAAATTATGTATTGTCTTATGCATTGTTTGATGTAACACTTGCTTAGGTTTTTTTTTTTTGCATAATTGTGCATGTTTTATATTTACTTTATAGTTATGCATGTTCCTTACCAAGTTTTCACCTATTTAGTCACAAGTTAGTTAACATTGAATATTGTATGCCTTTATCCTATGTTTTTTTTTTTCCTTCAGTTAGTTAGTAGTGGAAATATAAATTTCCAAGTGGGGAGTGTTCTGAACTGTACAGCTCTATGTAACCTCATATAGCTCTATGTAACCCCAACTAGTGAGCATTTATCAATATGTTAGAATGTCTGGCAGTTATTGGGTTAAATGCTGGGTTTGTTGATGGGTCAGTGGGAGGAGTTTCTAAAGGGCATTGGAAGACTTCCTGGACACAAGCCAGATTGGAATGTCTTTGTCTAAAAGAAGCATGGGCCATCAGATGTCACCCGATGAGCCTGCGCCATTATAAAGATGGTATGGAAGAGAGCATCATTCTTTTACCTATAGGAATGGACAAAAGATGTATTTTCCAGAAATAACAACCACAGCATGAATGCAAGTAATCTTTCTGATTAAAATATGTTTTTTGTTATGAAATCATTTCTATTGAGTTATCTATCTGACTTGATTTAAAAGAAGGCGTTTTTAACTCAGGGTCAGAATAATAGGACTATGTGATATTAGATGTTACTAAGGTAAATACCTTATCGCTGAGGTAAATGTCAATAGGAAGAACATCTTTAGTAATAAATCTTTGATTTTCTGGATAACTGAGGAAAGCAACTAATAGCATTTCAACAAAACTGATCGTCGTAAAACATAAAACACACATGTGAAATTAAAAGCAAGAGTATTGAAAGAATTAAAATGTTATAAGGCAGTAGAAACATAAAATATCAAGACAGTTTTTGGATAATTCATGATTCTACTGCCTTATAACATTTTAATTATTTCAATACTCTTGCTTTTAATTTCATGTGTGTGTCTTACGATGTTATTTGGGTTAGTACATTTTGTTTACTGCTGCTATTTTTCAATGTTATAATTGCTCCTGTTTATACACAATGTTTAGAGTTAATGTCAGGATCTCCATCATCGGCCTGGCGCCTTAGTGGTGTTTTGCCATCAAAAGGGAAGGGAGAGGGGAGACATTTTGGGTAATCCACACCTTTGTATCTAATGATGGGAAACGGGGAGAGGGAGTGAAGAAGACCAGAGCTGTTGATACCAGTTAGAGTTTGGGCATCTTCAAGGCTACTTGTCCTGGGTATGAGAGTCCAGCAGCCTAAACAACCCAGAGTTTCCCACAATATTGTAGCAATCCTGGATTGGGTGGCAACAGACTGGACATTGGGAGGAGGGATGGGGAACGGTGGGCTTGGCTCTTTGTATCAGTGAGTGGAAACTTCAGTTTCTGCCTCACCTTCCTGCAACCAACAACTTTAGTAAAAGTTCTTTTAACTTCAATAAATTGGAATCGAGAGTTTGCTTTCCTAAATTATTGTTTTGGGGCAGGTCTGCCATTTAGATTTTGAGGAATCTGTATGTTATATTTAGAAGATATGTGTATCTTGACTCATATTTGTAAAACACATTTCTAGATGTACTTTGTACAGAAATATCAGTCTCATTTATACAGAATATAATAGGTTAAAAAGATAGTTGTATAAATGTATTAGAAATATACACATACTTGAATAATATTTGCATTAAACAAGTATATTATTATTATTATTATTATTATTATTATTATTATTATTATTATTTATGAGACTTATATACCGCTTTAAGTGCAAGCACTCTCTAAGCGGTGTACACCAGTAAGCAATGTATATATATATTTACATTGCCCCCAACAATCTGGGTCCTCATTTTACCTACCCCGGAAGGATGGAAGGCTGAGTCAACCTTGAGCCGGTGAGATTTGAACCGCTGACCTGCTGAACACAGTCAGCTAAAGTGCCCTGCAGTACTGCACTCTAACTGCTGCACCACCTCGGCTCTTTTTTTTTTATGTAAAATTGTAACTGCCTGTTATATTTTCTTTTTGCTTGTATTTTTTCATAGTTTTGCTAAAAGCACTTTTTACATGCTTTTTTCTCTTTGACGATATACGTAAAATACTTGTAAAATACTGTGTACTGCATCATCAACATGACACATAAAATTTAAACAAATACACATCAAAAGTGGATAACTTGAAATATAAAAGTATCAATCGCACATGTATACATTTTTGAAAAAATGAATTCATTTTATCATCTTCAGTAACAAACTTTTTTATATAATAAAAAACAAATCCTACAAAATTATATAATCTATGCAGTAAAATAAAAACATGCGATTTTCATAGTGAATATCAGGAAATGCCACAGAATTTCTATAAAACCATATTATAGTTCCTGATTTTACATGTATTATAGGATTGGATTGTGATCAATAATCTAGGAGTCATTTTTAAAAATATAAGTCAGAACAGAATCATATATAACCCCCTGCTCACATGAGGAAAAGAATGTCTTTCAGAAAAAAATACGATAAGGCTGCAATTACATATTTCTCCATAAGGGACAATATGTATTCTGTGACATTATGTGAGATGAGGAGTCCTTCCCCAAGTCTCCTGTTCAATAGGCTATCACATAGAAAAGTTCTAATGGTCAGATTGATTTTGCACTGCTGGTCTGTATAAGTTTATTAAAAGAAGCATATTGGTTCTTTGTAAAAGACTTGGATTATTTTTCTGAATAATGCTGGCAATTAATGGAACAATTTTACACACAAGAAATAAGTGTGTGAAGAAACGACTAATAATATGCCCCAGACATCAGACAGTTCACAAAAAACTATAGAGATCCGTAAAAATTATTGGATCATTTGAAAGAACATGCTGCAAAGAATGTACTAATCAAAAAGACTACATAAATCCACTGACCAGCATTCTATTAATATTCACTTATCATTGGACAGATGTTTTTTTTTTAAATCCAGCTTGTATCACTTTCTTCCACAGTATCTAATTGTAGCTCATTTTTTTTTTAAAAAGAATACTTTACTCTGTGTTATAAGGTAAATCAGATTCTGTGGTTTTGATAACATAGATGTGAAAATGTCACTTTCCAAAAACAAGGAATAATTTTCCAAATTGTTCTGCTTACCTGGCTGTGAGACCTTTGAGCTGTTGAAAACTGCTTCTTGCAGGCTGCTACAAAGAGGCTGGGAGATTGAGTTACCATGGAGATCTTTACATTCAAAAGTGGAGAAATCTGGAATGATACAATGGAATATTTTGTCTGGTGAACCTTAGAATGAAAACAAACATACCCTATGGCCATCTTCTCCAGTTTATTTGCCACTATCAGCAAAAAATTTACTATGTAATCAAATGAAAACATAAATTTAGACAGTTAAATGCTCATTAAAAAAATTCAAATGGATAAGCACTGACGCTTAGTCCCAAATTCAGCATCCAGAACTGCCAATGTAGCAGTAAAAGCACTTAATGAAATCCAGCAGATTTATTACCAATCAGTCGTTTAGTTTACACATCACACTAAGTGTATATAACGTCCTTGGTTTTGAGCCTTAGCTTATGGCTCAGGTTACCAGGTCTTTTCAAAAACATAGTTGAAACAAGGCATAGTTTAATGCAGTAGAGCAGTGGTGACAAACCTATGGCACCCGTGCCAGAGGCAGCACTCAGAGCCCTCTCTGTGGGCACGCGCACCATGCCCCAGAGATGGCAACTGTCCCTCTTCAACCAGCTGCCCGCTAACTTGCCAAGGTGCCACATGGCTGGATGCATCCCAGCATGGCTGGTTTCTCTCCCCCCCGACTGATCCCTCTTGGCCTCGCTGCTCTCCTTTTCCCAGGCATGACCCACTGTATCACCTCCTCAGCTGTCGGCTGTCCAGCTGAGAGGCAGCTTCCCTGAACTACTGGCAGTGGACTGCGGAGCCCCAGAGTGCGCCAGTCGAGGGACTGGCAGGCTGTGGCTGCTGATGGACAGTCGGCCCCCATGTGCTCACTGGCCTCTGTGGGGGGGGGGCGATGGTGTCAGGCAGCAGTCGCCCCGGCCCTGCCTTGCCCTGAGGCAATGGCACGCCCGCCCTGCCTCGCCTTGCCTTGCCTCACCCGGCAAGATGAACCTCCTGCCCACTGCCCCACCTGCCAGAGACCCCCTGGATCTTTCCCAACCCTGCCCGGCCCTCACAGGCATCCCTCCCCACGAGAAACATCGAGGTGACCGCACCCACCTTGGCCACACCCACCCATCTGCCATGACCACCACAGCCAGACCCACCCAGTGGGCCAGGCCCACCCGGCACCCGGCAATAAATAAGTAGGTTTTGGGTTGCAGTTTGGGCACTCGGTCTCTAAAAGGTTCGCCATCACTGCAGTAGAGGTTACTCTTGCTTAACACTGTCTTGTTTAGCAACTGATTGAAGTTATGACTGTACTGAAAAGAAACTTCAACTGGTTCTTGTGCTTACAACTGTCATAGCATAACTATGGTCATGTGTTCAAGGTTTGAGTTGCTTCACAACTGGTTTAAGTTTATGGTAGCCACAGCATCCCATGGTCAAGTGATCACAATTTGCACACTTCACAGTTGGCTTCCAATGAGCAATACAGTTACAACTTGTCAACTTGTCACTTAACAATCACATGGAAGTGAAGAAGTAAACCTATGAAAGTCATGCTATATTTTCCTTAACACCAACATCATTCAGCCAGTGTTTTGGGTCCCAACTGTGGTTGTTAAACTAGGACTACCAGTATGCAAAATCAACTGGATGATATGTGGCTATATGAATTAAGATTTGATTTGGTGCTAAATAGAGAATATATTACTGGATTTCTATGAAGCTGCTTGGAAGTGGAGATTATCAGTATAAGATAATTATATCCCCTCAATAACACTTTGACTCCATGCACTCCATATGGATTTCTTGAAACAGTATGGAAGTAGTTTGGCACTGCCTCCTGGGATAATTTGTCCAACCTCCCTAGCCCTTGACTTTTCAACCAAATACCAATCAGGACCAAGCTTGCTTAGGTTTGATGCTAAGATAAACAAGGTGCTGCCACTTGCAATGATGTTCACTATGTTGTTGTTAGTTGCGAAGTCGTGTCTGACCCAAGGCGACCCCATGGACAATGTTCCTCCAAGCCTTCCTGTCCTCTACCATCTTCTGGAGTCCATTTAAGCTCACGCCTAGTGCTTCAGTGACTTCATCCAGCCATCTCATTCTCTGTCATCTCCTTCTATTGCCCTCAATCTTTCCCAGCATTAGGTTCTTTCTCCAGTGAATCCTTCCTTCTCATTAGATGGCCAAAGTATTTGAGTTTCAATTTCAGGATCTGGCCTTCTGGAGAGCAGTCAGGGTTGATCTCCTTTAGGACTGACCAGTTTGATCGTCTTGCAGTCCAGGGGACTCGTAGGAGTCTT
Organism: Crotalus tigris; assembly: GCF_016545835.1. NCBI lineage: Eukaryota > Metazoa > Chordata > Lepidosauria > Squamata > Viperidae > Crotalus > Crotalus tigris. The sequence goes on along the minus strand of NW_024098500.1, from coordinate 266,084 downwards.
CTCCAGCACCATAGTTCAAAGGCCTCAATTCTTTGGTGCTCAGTCTTTCTTATGGTCCAACTTTCACAGCCATACATTGCAACTAAGAAAATTGGATTTTCACTATACAAGCACTCTAAAAAGAAGAAAAATGGTGTGCTCTTTCATGCAGTATAAAATGGTGAAATGTGCTTACATTATGCCACACCTGAACTGATGCCACACCTGAACTGAGACATCAGAATGCAAAGGGAGAACTCCTCCATATCAACTCTCTTACCAAAAATTAAAGTAGCACTGGGATGGACAGAAAGATCTGCCACTGTACTCAGCGCTGTTGTGGTTTTTTATTTCGTACTATTGGTATTCCATTTGAGAAAGACTTTATCATAAGAATACAGAAGATGCTTTCTATGTAAAAGTTCAATTCCCAAATTCTGCAACTTCAAAAAACTTCATGAATTAGAGCCCAGAAAAGCATAAATAGCAGATAAAACGGGGCAAAAAAGTATTTAGTCAGCCACCAATTGTGCAAGTTCTCCCACTTAAAAAGATGAGAGAGGCCTGTAATTGTCATCATAGGTAAACCTCAACTATGAGAGACAAAATGAGAAAACAAATCCAGACAATCACATTGTCTGATTTGGAAAGAATTTATTTGCAAATTATGGTGGAAAATAAGTATGTGGTCACCTACAAACAAGCAAGATTTCTGGCTCTCACAGATCTGTAACTTCTTCTTTAAGAGGCTCCTCTGTCCTCCACTCATTACCTGTATTAATGGTACCTGTTTGAACTTGTTATCAGTATAAAAGAGACCTGTCCACAACCTCAAACAGTCACACTCCGAACTCCACTATGGTGAAGACCAAAGAGCTGTTGAAGGACACCAGAAACAAAATTGTAAACCTGTACCAGGCTGGGAAGACTGAATCTGCAATAGGCAAGCAGCTTGATGTGAAGAAATCAACTGTGGGAGCAATAATTAGAAAATGGAAGACATATAAGACCACTGATAATCTCCCTTGATCTGGGGCTCCATGCAAGATCTCACCCCGTGGGGTCAACATGATCACAAGAACGGTGAGCAAAAATCCCAGAACCACATGGGGGGACCTAGTGAATGACCTGCAGAGAGCTGGGACCAACGTAACAAAGGCAACCATCAGTAACACACTACGCCGCCAGGGACTCAGATCCTGCAGTGCCAGATGTGTCCCCCTGCTTAAGCCAGTACATGTCTGGGCCCATCTGAAGTTTGCTAGAGAGCATTTGGATGATCCAGAAGAGGATTGGGAGAATGTCCTATGGACAGATGAAAGCAAAGTAGAACTGTTTGGTAGAAATGCAACTCGTCGTGTTTGGAGGAGAGAGAATGCTGAATTGCATCCAAAGAACACCATATCTACTGTGAAGCATGGGGGTAGTAACATCATGCTTTGGGGCTGTTTCTCTGCAAAGGGACCAGGACGACTGATCTGTGTACAGGAAAGAATGAATGGGGCCATGTATCGTGAAATTTTGAGTGCAAACCTTCTTCCACCAGCAAGGGCATTGAAGATGAAACGTGGCTGGGTCTTTCAGCATGACAATGATCCCAAACACACCGCCCGGGCAACAAAGGAGTGGCTTCGTAAGAAGCACTTCAAGGTCTTGGAGTGGTCTAGCCAGTCTCCAGATCTCAACCCCATAGAAAACCTTTGGAGGGAGTTGAAAGTCCGTGTTGCCCAGTGACAGCCCCAAAACATCACTGCTCTAGAGGAGATCTGCATGGAGGAATGGGCCAACATACCAGCAACAGTGTGTGCCAACCTTGTGAAGACTTACAGAAAACGTTTGACCTCTGTCATTGCCAACAAAGGATATATAACAAAGTATTGAGATGAACTTTTGATATTGACCAAATACTTATTTTCCACCATAATTTGCAAATAAATTCTTTCCAAATCAGACAATGTGATTGTCTGGATTTGTTTTCTCATTTTGTCTCTCAGAGTTGAGGTCTACCTATGATGACAATTACAGGCCTCTCTCATCTTTTTAAGTGGGAGAATTTGCACAATTGGTGGCTGACTAAATACTTTTTTGCCCCACTGTATCTATGGTTCTGGAGAGAGGTGACAATTTGTCCAATTTCAAATGGAAGAGGAATATGGAAATAAAGAGGACAGGGCTAGAAAACAAACCTAAAAAAGCTGCCTTCCAGATTGATTTGGACCCTGCAAGGAATAGAATCAATCAATCAATCAGAATGGAGTTGGATCACGGAAGGGCGGTAGCTCTTCCTCTTGATCCGGGGCAGCTCTTCAAACCAATAGGGAAAAGACTGGCCATAGTAATATGGCTCGTAGCTAAGCTGCTGACAGCCAAAGTCAAATTTACCACCAAGCACTTTGAAAGCAACGTGGATGAAACTGGGTGAGATCTTATCGTCTCTTTACCCTAAGTACCTTCTTCCTGTAAAAGGTCTTTGAAGTATCTTCCCCCTGTGAGGAGAGAGGGAAGGGCATTTCTATCCCACCCTCTAAGAATAGCGGCGTCTGACTACCCAGAGGAATCAAAGCATTAAAAAGAACAACTTTAATCTAAGTGGATTTATATGTTTCTGAAACTTGGGGACCAAAATTGTTTCCTGTTTTTATTGGAGACTCTTGTTTTTATCTACAAAAAAGAAATATAACCAGACAAAGAATTAAAAAAAATTCGGGACACTTGGTATGGCAATTTGTTATTTCCCAAAAAGAGACTTGGCTCAAAGCCCAGACCTTGATAAAACTTCCTTGTCCTTGGTACTATCTCTGAAGACTTAGTTGCAAGAGCAAAATTGGCTTATTTGAACTGTGAATGTAAACCTTTACTGACTTTTGCTTAACAAATAACTTTTACTAGAAAGACTATCCACAAAGAAGTGAGAGATGGATGAAGACCAGGAAAAGATTCTTGCTATGCTGAAAGCAATACATGAAACCGTTCTTTTAGCTTGTGACAAAATGAGACCTAAAATAAAAGATCAAGATGCCAGCTCAGATGTACAAAGCCAAATTATGACTACTACCAAACAACTAACAATGCAGAAGATAACAGAAGAAGCGGGACAACCAAATATTAAGACAGAGGACTCAATTGACCAACAAATACAGCTGATGGAAAATCCAGAAAAGGATGTGACAACACTGAAAACAGAAATGACTTTCTATATGAATCAGAAGGAATTTAAAAAAGAAATAGAACAGACTGAATTGAAGACAAATATATTAGAGCAAGCATGGGGAACTGGAATAACTATGGAGACAATTTAACGAATACAAATGGGCTAGTCCTGTGGTCAATCAATCAATTCCAACTTCTCATGAAAGATTGTGAAGTTGGAATTGATTGACCTTTTCCCCCCCAAAAACTTCATTTGTTTCCTTGCACGTGGTGTCGATGGCAGATTGCGAAGGAGCAACGGCAGGGGGCTGGAAGTCAGGTAAGAAAAGAAAGGCAATTTCTGGGGGGAGCGAGAATTTCTTTCCTTACCTGCCCTACTTGTTCTGAGGCTGCTTTCTGCTCAGACCTGTTGCTCTTGCCAATGGCCTGACCGCCCACTTCAGCGCCCTCCCTCCCCAAGCCTCTGGCGCTCCACCTGCTGCTTTGGTGGCTCTATAGGCAGAGAAAACTTTGCAGCTCTGCCTACAGAGCCACCAAAGCTGTAGCTGAATGGGTAGGTGAGGGGGAAACCTGCCCCACTTGTTCCATGGCCACTTTCAGCCGAGCTGCACTGTAGTAGCATTGGGCGCAATACGTGAGGTGGCAAAGAGCTGCAACACACTGAAATGAGCCATTTGCCGCCTCCTGCCCAGTGCCGCTGCCACAAGGCTGCAGAACAAGCCGGGTGGTGGTAAGAAACTGGTGGCAAACAGCCACGTCGTGCCAAAACTGAGGGGCTGGCAAGCTGTGGCTGCTGATGGACAGTTGGCCTCCATGCGCTCGCTGTGTGCGGGGGCCGATGGTGTCAGGCAGCAGCCTCCCTGGCCCCTGCCTTGACCTGGCCTGTGGCAATGGCACCCCTACCCTGCCCCCTACCTCACCTTGCCTCACCCTGCAGGATGAGCCTGCTACTCACTGTCCCAACCGCCAGAGAGCCCCTGGATCTCCCCCAACCCTACCTGGCCCCCATAGGCATCCCTTCCCACGAGCAACATCAAGGTGGCCACGCCCACCCCAGCCATGCCCACCCAATCTACCATGACCACCCCAGCCCTGCCCACCCAATGGGCCACACCCACCCAATGGGCCACGCCCACCCAGCACCCGACAATACATAAGTGGTTTTTGGGTTGCAGATTGGGCACTCGGTCTCTAAAAGGTTCGCCATCACTGGGCTAGTCCTTCCAGAAAACTGGCAATCAAATGGTCTCCTTTAATTCAAATAACATATATAAGAATAGAGGGAGAATAGAGGGAGATCTATTTGATGATTTAAAGGCGCTGATATGGAAGCCCAGTTGGCAAAAGACAAAAGCTACAATAAGGTTGAAAAAATTCGGACTTTGACTCATTAGAAGGGATTTTATATTGCCAATTAGTAGGCTAAAGGGAGATGTTGAGACAATGGGAATTTTGATTATTAGATTTAAAATATTTGGAAATCAGTCAAAAATAAGGATTTTATCAGTTCAATATTTAAAAATTAGATCTAAAGGGGAAAAGAAAATTAAATACTATGAATATGTTTGATTTATTAATTAATCTAGACAATATGTATAATGTTTTTTGATTTATTAAAGGGGATATTGTGTTATTAAGGAGATGATTTAATATGGTGGGAAATAGATAACTCTTAGGAAATAGAACAAGATTATATTTAAATAGATAAAATATGTATTTTGGATATTATAGTTTGTTATATAGTGAAATAAGGAAAATTATGGTTACCCAAAGTCTGAAAATTATAAATATCAAAGGTTAAATTGAGATATTGACAAGAAAATAAAAATTGACTAAAAATCAATAACAGGATATGGATTGTTTATGAAGATTGAATGTAATTAAGATATGTATAAGCTAAAAATTTATTGATAAATATAATAATGATGTCCTTATTGAATTGATATAATTAGAAATGTGCCAACCTGAACATGAGACAGTAATTGTTAAGGGAAAAAGAGAAGAAATATTTGTTGTGGCCTGAGATTTGTACTAAGATATTGTTATTGAGCTATTGATTAACCCAGTCACCACGTTGCTTTTTAAATATTCAAATGTAAAATTGGAAAATTAATAAAATATTATTTAAAAAAACCTCCAGTGATGAAGCACCCACATCTGATGGCAAGCTGTTGCACTGGTTAATTGTCATCACTGTTAGGAACTTATTCCTTAATTCCAGGTTGCTTCTCTCTTTGATCACTTTCTAGCCACTCTGGACAGACCTTTTTCAGGCAATCCCCAGGAATCAGCTAGGAGGCAGTGGCTTACAAACTTCTCTGCTGTCTTCTCCAATGACTTTCTGGGGAAGCCTGCAGGTGTAAATTCCTGCCTCGACTATTCTTCCAAAAAAAAGCAGAACTCTTGAAACAGGCATTGTTTCAAAAGGAACTTTTATTGAGAGAGTGACAGCAAGAGAGCAAAGCAAGATCTAAAGGTTTCCTGCATAAACTGCTATATTAAAACTTTGATTTCACAAAACCCCACCCCAGAGTCCAACTGTCCAGATCCTCTCCAGCCAATCGACAGGTGCGAAGCTGTTATGGGAACTGGAGCTGATAAAGGACAGTTTCCAGGCACTTCATTGGATTTTGCAACAAACTGGAGATAAGGCAGATGGTCTCTGGCACATTCCATTCCCAGTTTCACACCAAAAGAGATACATCAAAGTTGAGGAAGAACAAAGTAGAGGAAGCACAGCCGCAAGCCCCACTACCAGCAGGGAAAAACCTCACCCACTAGAATAGCAGAGCTCTGAAAAGAAACATTGAACGGGTTTCTGACATGCTGCCCACCTTAAAAGAAGGAGATGGGTGTGCAGGGATGAAGTGGGTGGGATGGGGGTTGGAGCAAGGGCAGGCAGGGGCGGGGTCAGTTTTTGGACACTCGGTCTCTAAAAGATTTGCCATCACTGACTTAAGCCTTGTTCTGTGCCCAAAAGGTTGAAAAAGGCCTTCCAGGACATGGACGTACATTGGACACCTCAGTCTAAAATTATGCATTGGGGGGGGGCTCCATGTAATCGATAGATATATTGGAGGAACATTTTAGCTAAGGTTCTGGTGGTTGGGAAATTCTGGCATGGGATGAAGGGGACCTGCTTTGAGAATAAATCAGTCACAACCCAAATAATTGTTTTTACTGCACTGTGGTAATTCCACAATAAAGTCCATAGAGCTTTTTCCCCAGGGTGCTGAAGGGCTCACCATCGGCTGCAAGGGGCCAGGCATTTTTCCTTGCCTCTGTTTCACTGTGGAACAGATGGGGAATTGGCTACATAGCTTTCAATGTCCTTTTTCAATGGTGGCCACCAGAACTGCTTTGTTACTAGGTGAAGGGTTTTCAGAAACCCAAAGTGTCCCACCAGTTTTGAGTCATGGGAAGCCTGCATAGTTTTTAGCCTTTGCGTGGCTGGGACATACAGTTTCCATCCTACTCACGCCAGTCCTACCCACACACTGAGCAGAGATTCTTGTGCTCTAAGAACCATTTATCTGTCTCTAAAGTCTGTTTGAACGCTGTTGAGGGAGTGCCATACAGTTGGGTAGTGGTTCACTTCTGTGATCTTGTAACAACTGGCGCTGCCAATTGTTGGGTTGGTAATAGAGGCTTGACTATCTCCGCTTTGGTGCTGTTATATTGCAGCATTCTAGCTAGATCGTCAGCTACGAAATTCTTTCTCCCCAGTAAGTAGTGGAGATTAAAATTGAACCAGTGGAAGTGTTGGGCCCACCATGCTTCTTTGGGGGACAACTTCCTAGGTGTCTTTAGAGCTTCTAAATATTTGTGATCAGTCCATACCAGAAAGTGTCTCCAGGTGAGGAGGTCCCAGCGTACTCCATAAGCTTCCTTCTCCCAGACTGCCCAACATTGTTCTGTCTCTGATAGCTTTTTGGAGATATAAGCACAGGGCTGCAGTTTCCCCTGTTTGTTCTCTTGGAGTAATACCACTGCTACTGCTACATCACTGTCATCAGCCTGGATTATGAATGCCTTTTCTGGATCCGGGTGCTTCAGAATTGACTCAATTGATAAAAGTCTTTTTAATTTTTCAAATTCCGCTTGGTATTCCATAGTCCACTTCAAGGGCTGGCTGGGTCTCAGTTTATCCACCTCTTTTGATTTTAACAAGTTTGTGATAGGTAAAGTGATCTGGCGAACGAGGGAGTGAACTGTTGGTAGAAATTTGCAAAGCCCAGAAAACTTTGTAGCTGCTTTCTGGTGCAGGGGATCAGAATAAACGGCGCAGTCTAAGATGGTGCATACTTTCTCCAGGTCCATCTCCACCCTGTTGTGCGAAATCCTGTAGCCTAGGTAGTCAATTTTTTCTTTATGAAATTCACTCTTTGACAATTTCGCATAGTGCTTAGCCACTCAGAGTTTATTTAGGACTGTTCTGACCAATTTCACATGTTCTACCTTTGTTTCAGTGTAAATTTATATATCGTTCAGTTACACCAAAACTCCCTTAAATAGGTGCTCATGGAGCACCTCAGTCAGCTGCATGAATACAGCTGTGGCCCCTTGCAGGCCAAAAGGGAGCACTCTAAATTGAAAACATCTGAGGGGGCAGTTGAAGGCAGTTTTCCATTCATCCCCTTCCTTGTTGCTAACCCTATAATATGCCTCTCACATTTCCAACTTAGAAAATATTTTTCCTTTTGATAGGTGGGCCAGTGTATCTTTCATGAGAGGCAGGGGGTACACATTTTCCATGCATACAGCATTCAGACTTCTATTGTCAACACAGAGACAAAGAGACCCATCTTTCTTCTCTCTCAACAGCATGGGTGCAGCCACCTGGGGTCTGGCTGGTTGTACGAACCCACGGGCCAGATTTTTGTTGATGAACCTACGTAGTTCGCTAAATTCCCTGGGAGGTCAACAAATACAGATTCAGGGTTTTTTTTAATAAAGATTTTATTGTTTTTTTATTAACATATGTTAATTTTTCCAATCAACAAGTTGTCTGGAGTTTGCTATACTAATACATGTTCAATTCCTAATCCTTCATTCTTTCCTTTAGCCAAGAATAAAATAGGTTCCAAATTTGATAGTAGTCTGTATTTTCTTTATCTTTCAACCTCATAGTTAATCTGTCCATCTCTGCACATTCCAATATTTTCCTGATTATTTCTTCTTCTGATGGCAATCCTTCATTCTTCAAGTGTTGTGCAAAAATTATTCTCGCTGCTGTAGTAATGTGTAAGATTAAATATAATTTCTGCTTATTAGTCTTTTCAGGCATAGTATCTAGTAAAAAAAGTTCAGGTTTAAAATCCACTTGTTCACCCAATATTTTTTCTAACCATGTATGTATCTTTCTCCAATAAGCCTTTGCCCTACCCCATGTCCACCAAATGTAATAATACGTGCCTATGTTATGTTTACATTTCCAACATCTATCTGACATATTTTTAAACATTTTTGCTAATCTTGCTGGCGGCAAGTGCCATCTATAAAACATTTTATACAGATTTTCTTTGTATGAAGTTGACATTGTTAATTTGTAGTTTCTCTCCCATAACATTTGCCATTTTTCTAATTCTATATTATAGCCAAATTTTTTTGCCCATCTTGTCATTGTTTCTTTCACTTGTTCACTTTCAATATCCAAAATTAACATAAAGTTATACATTTTCTTAATTAATTTCTCATCTGAGGTTAACAAAATCTTATCAAACACAGTTTGATCCTTATAAAATCCATACATTTTTACATCTTTTTCATATCTACTTTGTATCTGTAAATGTGCCCACCACGACAAGTTAATCCCTGATTTTCCAGTTCTTGTTTAGATTTTAATTTCCTATCAATATCTAGAATATCTTTTTATGTCCATATTTTTTTCAAAGTCTACCAAGTTTGGATGTATAAATGCCTCCATCATTGATAACTACCCTGGAATTTTAAAATATATTTTAGCTTTAATTTTTCCCCATACTGTTGACAAGGCATTTCTTTTAAAATGATTTTTAAAGTACTTATGGACTCTGTTTTTCCTGCACCATAAGAAAGCGTGCCACCCCAATTGTAAGTCATGTCCCTCTAGATACAATAACTTTTTATTTCTAAGTGTTATCCACTCTTTCACCCATGTCAACACAGATGCTTGTTAATACAACGTCCATTCCGGCGACCCAAAACCTCCATTTTCCTTAGCATCTTGTAATGTTTTCATCTTAATTTCTTTTTTCCCCTGCCAAATAAAGTTCAAAACCAATGAATTTAAATCTTGAAAGAATTTTCTCTCAAGTTTTATCGGAATCGTTTGAAATAGAAATAAAATCTTCGGCAACACATTCATTTTTACTGTAGCAATTCTTCCTACTATTGACAGCTGCAGATTTTTCCATCTTTCCAAGTCTAGCTTTATTTGCTTCAATAATTTTGTATAATTGTCTTCTTTTATTGATGAACACTTAGCCGAAAGATGAATACCTAAATATTTAACTTTTTTCACTATTTGTACCTTTGTTTTCTGTAGTATTTGCCTTTTCTGTTTATCTGTGAGGTTCTTTACTATTAGTTTTTTCTTTATTTATTTTTAGTCCTGCCATTTCTCCATACTCTTCTATCTTTCCCCATAGTTTAGGAATCATCTCTAAAGGTTCTTCCAAGATAAACACTAAATCATCAGCAAATGCTTGTAACTTATATGTTTCATCTTTTATTTTCAATCCTTTAATTTCTGTGTCCTGTCTTATCCTTCTATTTAGCACTTCCAAAGTAAAGATAAATAATAATGGAGATAGTGGACACCCTTGTCTTGTACCTTTTCTTATCTCAAAGCTCTCAGTATAATCTCCATTAACTATCACTTTTGCTATCTGGTTGCTATATATTGTTTTTATCATATTTATAAAATTCTTTCCAAAATCCATTATTTGTAATTGCTGAACCATAAATTGCTAGGAAACATTATCAAACGCCTTTTGGACATCTAAAAATACTAATGCTAATTGTTTTCCTGGATGTAATTCATAATATTCTAATACGTCCATTATCACCCTTAAATTATTTTTAATTTGTCTCTTCAGTAAAAAGCCATTTTGATCTGGATGTATAAATTCAACTAAGTATTTTTTCAGTCTCTCTGCCATTAATGAAGTAAAAAGTTTATAATCCACATTAAGCAGTGAAATTGGTCTATAATTTTTTTTTAAAAAAACAAATTTTATTGGTTTTTTTTAATTTTTACATCAAGGTGCTTAGGAAACAACGTGGTGATGGGGACATCAATCATCCAAAAGCATAATCATACATATATAACTCAGGTTAATTCATTAAATGTTCCCTCTCTATTTCCCTCATATAATATTACATATTCAAATTACTATAAAATTTACTCATAAAATAAATGAAACTTTATAATCCCATATTTTTTCTGAATATAATCTATCCATCTTCTCCATACAATAATATATCTTTCTTGTGTATGATCCTTCAAATAAGCAGAAATTTTTGCCATTTCTGCAAAGTTAGAAACTTTAAATATCCATTCTTCTAAAGTAGGCAACGAGTCCTTCTTCCAATACAAGCCTACTAATAACCTTGCTGCAGTTAATAAATTCAACATTAAAGTAGTTCCTTTGTCATTTAAATCCACAAAGATACCCAATAGGAATAATTGAGGGGTGAACTTTATCTTCCTTTTAAAATTCTTTTGAATGTTCCACCAAATCATAATCCAAAAAGTCTTTACCTTTTTACAATTCCACCAAACATGAAAATATGTCGCATCCATATTACCACATGTCCAACATTTGGGTTGTAAATTTGGATACATACAAGATAATTTTTTAGGATCTAAATGCCATCTGTAAAACATTTTATAAAAATTTTCCCTCAAATTTTGAGCTTGTGTAAATTTAACATTTCTAATCCAAATTGTCTCCCATAAGTCCAATGGGATCGGATCCTGGATATTCTGAGCCCATTTAATCATACAGTCTTTAACCAATTCTGTTTCAGAGTCTAATTCTATTAAAGCATTGTAAATTCTTTTTATATGGGCCTGACTCTGATCTTTAATCTGAATAACCAGATTTCCATCTTCTAGTGTTATTCCTTCTTTCTTATCTACAGTCCACCTGTCCACTATTTGTAAATATTGAAACCATGACTGTAGAATATTTTCTTGCCTTAATACATCTAATATACTTAATACTAGTATTAATACTTAATACTGTTGTAGAGATTTGTTTATATGACTTAATTTAAGGGGAGTTAAAGGTTAAGTATGATGTTTTTTTTCTTTCTTTTCTTTTTTCTTTCTTTTCTTTTTTATTATTGTTAACTTTCTTATTAATAACCCTGTACTCGGCTCTGGGAAGCGAGGGGGGGGAGGGTTGAGGGTGGGTGGGTGGGTGAGTGGGTGGGTAATGATAATATAGTCATGGTAAATGCTTGGGCATTTCCCCTATGCTGAGTTCATGTGTGTGAGAGGAAGGAGTAGGGAGGAAGTAGGATGGTAAGAGAAGGGGAGAAGGGGAGGGGAAGAGAGCAGGAGGGGAGGAGAGAAAGAGGAGGGAAGTAGGGAAGGATTAGAGAGGATGGATGCAGCCTGGGGGGAATGGGCAGGCAGTACCAATGGTTAGGAATTTATTTTAATTGTATTTTGTATGAATAAATGGAAAATAAAAACTTTTTAATAAAATATTACATATTCAAATTGATTCAGTTTTGGTAACTTCACCCCAGGAATAGTCTTGATAGCACAGTCTGTGAGCCAGTGCCCCCACTGGCTGAACCCCTTTCACTGAAAACCTCAACCAGATCCTGGTACTCCCTGGGTATTGTTTTCCATAGCCTCAGCACTCAAAGTGGCTGCTATCTCCCTGATCTCTTCCGTTCCCGGGTGTATTTGTTTGCTCGGTAACGGGTTCTTTTCTCTGGGGAATTTCAAATCTCTCTCTCTCCAGTCTATCAGTGGGTTCCATTTTTTCAGCTACGCTAACCCCAGGACGAGAGGCCACTCCATTCCAGGTCCCACAATGAATGTTAAAATCTCTGAGTGGCTCCCAATGTTTAACCCCAGAGTGGCTGGGACCTCCCCTGCAACAGAACTGTCAAATTGGTGGAAGGAGATGGGGTTTCTCAACCTGCTTAATGGACCCCTAATTTCCTGACTGGGCATCTGATGCATCCTAAGTCTGAAAGGGCAATCAGGGTTACTTTTCCTTCTCTGCCCAGAATTAAGGTCTATGGGCATGGTCATTAGTGCGATCGGCCCACTTACTAATGGGTCGTCAACATAGTTACTCTCTGGCATCCCGGGTTCATCTTCTGATGGGGTTGGAATTCCATCCCCTGCTTTTAGGATTGTATGGAACTCCACAACTTCCTCGTTCCTCGGGACCAAGTCTTCCTTTGGCTGGGCTTAGTTGGCTTTCCTCCAGATAGCCGATCACCTATTTGGTCAGGGTTTTGCTTGTGGCATTCCACGGCATGATGACCCTCTTTGCCACATTTGAAGCAGGCTCTCGAACGGGGGGGGGGGGAGGCGCAGGCGAGGTTTTGCTGTTTCTCTCTTCTTCTCTGGCAGGAACTGTTTCCAAATTTTCCCGGATGAATAGTATAGATCATCATTCAGCCAGTCTTTGAAACAGCTGAATGAGATATCTTCGGGCCAGTTAAGGCAGCATGGCAGATCTCGGAACTCCTCCATGTATTCATCCACTGGTCAATGGCCATGCCTTATGGTCTTGATTCAATCCCCTATCTTCCCATCAGCCAGGCAGTCTTTGAACCTCCGTGTTAGTGCGGTCATGAAATGGTTAAAGTTTCAGAGCTCTGGTGCATTGCAGTTGTGCAGGGTAACCATCCAACGGGCTGCGGTTCCTTCCAGGGCTAGGGTGACGACCCTGACTCTGGGGAGGGTTCTCCCATACACCTGCATGTAGCCAGGAAGAAGCCCAGATCCTCAGGGTCTCCATCAAATTTCACCCTAGGGGAACCAGTTTTGATTCCTTGGGTGGGGCTCTCCCTCAAGGGGCTGGTGGAGGTTTCCCCCTCCAGGAGCTGCAGGCTGCTCTGCCGCCAGAGTGGCCACCACCATTCCCGTAGATCCAGTTGCCCCTGCCACAGCTTTCGTTGTTCCTGACTCACTCCCCCCCACATTCAGTTTCTTCTGGTTGATCCTTCTTCCTCTTGCTCCTGCGTCACCTGGATTTTGTCTTTAGGTCCTGAAAGGCTTCCACCATGTATTGCATGACTTGTTTCAGGATCTGGTTGGTCAACTCCTGCTATCCTTCGGATTAGTAATATAGTAATAGTAGTAAAGTTGGAAGGGACCTTGGAGGTCATCTAGTCCAACCCCCTGCCCAGGCAGGAAACTCTACACCATTTCGGACAAATGGCTGTCCAGTCTCTTCTTAAAAACTTCCAGTGTTGGAGCATTTACTGCTTCTGGAGGCAGGCTGTTCCACTGATTAATTGTTCTCACTGTCAGGAAGCTTCTCCTTAGTTCTAGGTTGCTTCTCTCCTTGGTTAGTTTCCACCCGTTGCTTCTTGTCCTACCTTCAGGTGCTTTGGAAAATAGCTTAATTCCCTCTTCTTTATGGCAGCCCCTGAGATATTGGGATACTGCTATCATGTCCCCCCTTGTCCTTCTCTTCGTTAAACTAGACATACCCAATTCTAGCAACCGTTCCTTATATGTTTTAGCCTCCAGTCCCCTAATCATCTTTGTTGCTCTTCTCTGTACTCTTTTTAGAATCTCAACATCTTTTTTACATCGTGGTGACCAAAACTGGATGCAGTATTCCAAGTGTGGCCTTACCAAGGCACTGAAGAGTGGTATTAATACTTCACGTGATCTTGATTCTATCCCTGTTAATGCAGCCTAGCACTGTGTTGGCCTTTTTGGCAGCTGCAGCACACTGCTGGCTCATATTTAGGTGACTGTCTACTAGGACTCCGAGGTCCCTCTCACAGTTACTACTATTGAGCATGGTGCCACCTATGCTGTACTTGTGCATTTGGTTTTTCTTGCCTAAATGTAGAACCTTGCTTTTTTCACCAAAGAATTTCATTTTGTTAGTTAGTGCCCAGTGTTCAAGTCTGTCCAGATCCTTCTGTATCTTAAGCCTGTCTTCTGGAGTGTTAGCTATACCTGCTAGCTTGGTGTCGTCTGCAAATTTGATGAGTTCCCCATCTATCCCTTCATCCAAATCGTTGATGAAGATGTTGAAGAGTACTGGGCCCAGAACAGAGCCCTGGGGCACCCCACTACACACTTCCCTCCATATAGATGCAGTTCCATTGAGGACCACTCACTGAGTACTGCTGGTCAGCCAGCTACGGATCCATCTGGTGGTGATTCTGTCTACCCCACATTTTTCTATCTTATCAAGTAGGTTGTGATCTACTTTATCAAATGCCTTACTGAAGTCCAAGTAAATTATGTCCACAGCATTCGTTCCCGTCATTGGAGAGCAGCTCCATCTCCCGCTTCCAGCCTTTCTTCCGCTGTCTCAGGTAAAGGTTGCTTGCTGGGCTTTCTCTTCCCACTCTTCTTTCTTCCTTCCTCTGACCAATAATCTTGGCTTCATGGAGCTTTCTACATTTATTATTTCGTCCATCTATCCAGAGCACCTTTCTTCTGGGTGGGTCTTTGCTGTAGACACTCCCCAGCACTTAGTCTCGTCTTGTTTATGGCCATGGAAGGACATAATGCATGGTCCCCATGGTAGGGCAGTTGCCAATCTGGGTTGACCTTTTTGCAGATCTTGCTTAATGTAAGGTCCTGACTTATATAAACTACTCCTCCCATGAACACAGAACTCTTGAAACAGGCATTGTTTCAAAAGGAACTTTTATTGAGAGATAGTGACAGCAAGAGATCAAAGCAAGATCTAAAGTTTTCCTGTGTAAATTGCTACATTAAAACTTTGATTTCACAAAACCCCACCCCAGAGTCCAACTGTCCAGATCATGTCTGGCCAATCCACATGTGCAAAGTTGTTATAGGAACTGGAGATGGTTCCCAGGCACTTCACCAGATCTTGCAACGGACTGGAGATAAGGCAGATAGCCCCTGGCACATTCCATTCCCTGTTTCACATCGAAAGAGATACATCAAAGTTGAGGAATAACAAAGTAGAGGAAGCACAGTCGTAAACCACCCTCCCAGCAGGGAAAAACCTCTCCGCTCCTACTAGAATGGCAGAGCCCCGAAAAGAAACATTGAAAGGAGTTTCTGACAGCAGGAAAGTTTGCAAATAACAATTATAGCATACCAAGGCACTTGGCAACCCCTTCTGCAACCCCTTCTTAAGTGTGTACAGGTTGCAACTGCCCAGATCACAATCATGGAGGTACTGCAATAGTTGTAACTTTGGGCACAGATCATAAGTCCCTTCGTAAAGTACTCTCATAATTTTCAATGGTTGCTAAACAAATAAATCATTTAGTGTAATGATTGCTTGTATAGAACAGGGCTTTTCAACCTTTTCATCAACTGTACCACTTTTAGGATATGGCAATATTCAAGTACCATCTAGCAAGGTGTCAAAAACTTGATAACCAAAAAACCCCCCAAAAAACCTGCTCAAAGTTGCAATTGCACTGAAATGACTTATGACCATTTTTCACACTTATGACCATTGCAGCATGCCCGGGGTCATGTGATTTATATTTGGATGTTTGGCAACTGATTCATATTTATGATGGTCACAGTGTTCCAGGGTCATGTGATCCCCTTTTGCAACCTTTTGATAAGCAAAGTCAATGGCAAGGCTCCTGGTAGCCAAGTGCTAAGGCGGGACTTCCCTCCCTCCTTCCCTGCCTCCCTCTTTCTCATGCCCACCTCCTTCTGAAGGAAGAATTTGAACCTCCCCCCATATTTTCCCTCTTCCATATATTCATCAAACAAGGAAAAGCCTCCAGAGACAGAAAAGACAAGCTTCTGAGTGAACTAGCTTAAAAAGGCACATTCCCCTTTAAGAATCAGCTACTGGCTAGAAAGGAGAAGTTAAGGAGCCCAGCTGGCACTTAAGGAAGAAAAAAAATATAAATAAGTACTGGCTGCCACCTAGGGCAGCCTCCCCAAATGGCTCCATTCATAAGTAAAGGAATGCTACAGGCAAAATCCCTTGCAGCAAAATTTACAGCTAACAATAGCAGAGCAATAGATGCTAACACGAGACATCAGCCATCAGCCAAATAGAAATTGCCAAACACTCCTTAAGAACACAAAGTCCTCATTGCACAAATCCCAGAACTTAAGTCACAAAAGCACACTCTCCATCTCTCTCCCCCCTTCGTGTCTCACCTCCAGCTGATGCTACCTTTCTTCATTCCTCGTGGAGGGCATCCCCACCCCTGCTGCATTTCTTGCCTGTTTGTTGTTGCCAGCACAGATGGCTGCCACAGAAGTTGTAGATTAGCTCATGGCCGGCCTGCTTGGCCTGATTCATCTCCTCTCCACCCCCTCCTTCCCCTTCACTGCAGCTAGAGTTGACTCCACCTCCTCCCAAGGCTGCTGCTTTTTCTCTCTCTCCCTCTCCCACCCAAACTGCCTCCTTTTATAGCCTCTCTTGTCTCTGCCACCTCCTCCTCCTTTCTCATGGGGGAGGGTGAGCCAGATGTGAGCATGGGGCCTTTACCTCGCCCCAGCCACTCTGCAACTCCAGAGGACTCTCTCACAGTAAGTCCTTGCCTGCGCTGGCTCTTTCCCTCCCCCACTACTTGGCTAGGCAAGGCTGTGTACCGTCTGCCACTCATTAATGTATCACAAGTGGTATGTGTACCACTGGTTGAAAAGCCCTGGTATAGAAAACCTTTGGTGGACTGTTCAGCTTTTAATGTCAAGTTCTGGATGAAAAGCTCAACGAAGCAAAACATAAGAGACATTGCAATCTCTAATGTAAACTTTATTAGGCATAGCACACCGGTAAGTTAGAAGGAAAGCTAGCTCTGACAATAGAGTGGGAAACAGATAATTAAAACAGTAAAACTTTCCCTCCCCTCTCTGACAGTTCAGGCCCCATTGTCCAATTAATCTTCCAGCAATTGTTATGAGAAGAAATTTTGGTTTACCAAAACATCTCCTCAGTGGCTTCAACTCTCACGCTGATAGGGAATATCTATGAATCCCAAATTCCTCCCTCTCCCCCCATAACTGTAGGCAAGCTAGAAGCACTGTGGTGGTCCTAATGACAGTAAATTTCATAGCTTGACAGGCTGGCCCCCTAGAAAGGAGGGGGAACCTGGAAAACAAAAATGAATATACATCATTACTTGTTAATTTTCTCCTTGTATTGGTCCCGGCTTCTGGGGGTACTTAATGTGGAATCGTTTTACCAAACGATCTGCTTTATATGCTGGGCTTTTACCCATCTAGCTTCTGACATTGGATATCCCTCCCACTGGATTAAATACTGCAATCTCACTTTGTGGATTCTAGAATCAAGGATTCGCTTAACCTCCTAATGTGTTTCCTCTTGTACCATTATTGAAGTTGGGACTGCTTTCCCTACTAGTCTCATTGTGGATCCCCGATATGGCTTCAGCAAGCTGCAATGGAATACTGGATGCACTTTACCCAATATCCTTGGTATTTTTAGTTCTACTGTCACTGGGTTAATGATTTCTATGATAAGGAAAGGACCTGTGTACTTTGGCCCTAATTTCTTGCAAGTTTGTCTCAACTTAAGATACTTAGTAGACAGATATACTTTATCTCCCACATGGAATACCTCCTGGAAAACTTGTTTTTTTATCTGCTTGTTTTTTCTGACTTTCGGATGCCTTAGTTAAAGCCTTCTTTGCATTGTTCCAGACCCGCTGGAAAGAACCCACCCAGTCGCTTAGGTTCCTTGAGGAGGGAGGCTCCTGTGGGCACTGTGGTATTGGCACAAATTCCACCTCTGTGGCTAACTTAAATGGGGTGAAACCGGTGTTGCTGTGTACTGCATTGTAATGTGGCACCACTACAAATAGCAAAAGCTCTGCCCTGTTTGTTTGCTGGTAGTTGACATAGCAACGCAGGTACTGCTCCACTACTGCATTAGCTCATTCTGCAGATCCATTCGAACTCAGATGGAAAGCAGAACTGAGCCCCTGGGAGGACCCAATCATCCTTACAAATTCCCTCCAGAACCTAGCAGTAAAATGGACCCCACAATCTGAAATAATGAGCTTAGGTGCCCCATGTAGTCGGTAGATGTGTTGCAAAAACATTTTCGCTAGCGTCTGGACTGAGGGGAGTCCAGTACATGCAATGAAGTGGACTTGCTTGGAAAATAGGTCTATCACAGTCCATATCTTGGTATTTCCCCCACTTTCCGCTAGCTCCACTATAAAATCCATGGCTATCTCTTCTCAGGTTCTGGTCGGGTCAGCCACCTACTGCAACAGTCCCGGATTTTTCCCTGGTAGTCTTTTGCTGGCCGCACAGATAGCACAGCTCCCCATAAAACTCTTAATGTCATTCTTCAGCTTTGGCCAATAGAACTGACAATTAGCGAGATGCAGCATTTTCAGGAACCCAAAGTGACCTGCTTGCTTGGCATCATGGCTGCGTTGTAGAACTTGCAATTGCAGGCTGTCTGGGATATGCATTTTGTCCCCTTTCCACACCAATTCCTCCCTCATAGTCAACTGTTTCTGATGAGCCATAAACCATGACTCGGTTTGCAGCTCTTGCTTCAGCTGTTGTGTAAACGCATCAGTGGAGACTGACCTTCTCTTTTTCTCCTGCTGTCTGATCGTTGCTTGCACCACTTGCTGTCTAGCAGGAATGACCGAACTCACCACCTCCTACCGGGTGCTTTTTTATTGGGACATGGTGGACAGGACACCAGCCAGGAAGTTCTTCCCTCCTGGAATGTATTTTAGTTCAAAATCAAATCTTTTGAAGTATTGCACCCATCTGACTTGCCTAGGAGAAATGTCAAGTTCCGTCTGAAAAGCCCAATGAAGCAAAACACTAGAGACATTACAATCTCTAATGTAAACTTTATTAGGCATAGCACACTGGTAAGTTAGAAGGAAAGCTAGTCCTGGCAATATGGTGGGAAACAGATAATTAAAAGAGTAAAACTTTCCCTCCCCTGACAGTTTAAGTCACATTGTCCAATTAATCTTCCAGCAACTGTTATGAGAAGAAACTTCAGTTTGCCAAAACATATCCTCAGTGGCTTCAGCTCTCACGCTAATAAGGAACACCTGTGGATCCCAAACTCTCCACTCTCTCCCCCACCATAACTGTAGGCAAGCTAGAAGCACTGCAGTGGTCCTAATGACAGTAAATTTCATAGCTTGACATTTATGAGAATTAGAATATTCAAATATTATCATGGCAGCATATTAGATATTTTACTACTGAGGTCGCCTTATGCAGTTTAAGATAATGGCAAATTACAAATCGGTGTGATTTGGCAGCCTGAAGTGCAGAAATAGAAGCAAATTTACATATATAAGCTACTCATTTTTGAAAGTGGTAGTTAAAATATATTTTTACAATAATTTAAAATATATTAAAAATACTCAGTAAGTTATAATTTATAAGAGCTGTTAAAATTTGTGACAGTAACCCACGATTAATCCAAAGGATGAAATTTTGAAAGTTATTTTGCCATACTTTCAAATAAGAATTAGCCGGCTGGCAGGGAAAGGGAAAGGGAAGGGAAATAGAGGCAAGATTCATATCACTGGAACTACCTTGGAATTTTTGAATTGAAAAAAGTTTAAATGCTTTCTGTTAAGAAGTAAATGGTAACAAAAATCATAAACAGAAAAGAAATAGCAACAAAGGGATATAGAAAAAACTAGCAAGTCAAACATTGGAAATTAAAGAATTCTTACACCTACTAGAGCAGTGGTTCTCAACCTTTTTAAATGCTGCGACCTCCAACCAGTCGTAAGTCGAGGACTACCCAATCGGTCATAAGTCGAGGACTTTCCCTGCCCGGGAGCACCCCGCATGCGTGGTGCCGCCCCCTGCACCAGCTGATGCATAGCTGGCAAGTGGCAGAGATGGCGCAGGCCGACCACCGGCTGGGCCACCAGCTGGCCCAGCCCAAGGGAGGTAAGGCACCCGCCGGGCCCCACTCGCGCCAGCAACCCTCCCTGCGCCCGCCGGCCTCTCACCTCCCACCCCTGGCTCTCTTTTACTTACATTTTTAGTAGTTGCTCAGCAGGGAGGGGTGGAAACTTCCAGACAGCTCGCCTTCGCTGCAGACAACTTGCAGCATCGTTTGCAGAATGGGACTTTTGGCGGGCTCAGCAGGGCAAAGACAGCCTGGACAATTCCTATTGGCTTTTGAAAGCCAATAGAATTAGACTCTAAGGAAAAGGGGAAAAAAAGCTAAGGAAAAGGGGAAAAAAATGGCGGACTGCATTGTTTGGCGACCCCCATGAAATGGTCATTCAACCCCAAATGGGGTCCCGACCCACAGGTTGAGAACCACTGTACTACACTGTGCAAAACATGTCAATCTCTCTTGATATAAATCTCTTCCAAGAATAACAAAGAATATGTGAGAATGAAACAAAATATATTAATTGAAAATTCAGGAGACATACTTTCAATTTATCTTGAAGGCAAAAGCTGTAATAAACAAACTTCAACGTTTATCTGTCTTATTTGGTAATAGTTAAATTACAGAATAGTTAAATTACAGAATTCCTCAGCCAGCAAAGCTTAAAGTTGCCAAGATTTGAGGACCCCTGTCCTAGAGGATTCTGAATGTCATACAATGATCTAGTTACTTTTAATCATTGTTTGTTGAGTAACATTGTGGGCTATTCACAAACAATATTAAATCATAATGCTGAATTTAAATAATGATAACAATAGAGTTATCATTCTATCCTTGTAAGAAACTGGAGTCACTGAGTGAGTTGCGCAGCCATATACATTTTCTTCATAAATGATAATGATAATAATAATAAAACAAAGTCAGATAATGTAAGAAAGGCAGCAATTAAATAATCATGCAAATGTTTTCTAAGTTTCATCTGGGAATTTGACAATGGCTGGATCCTGCAGCACTCTTCTGTTCTTAATCTGAATTTAAAATGATCAAATCATGTTCTTCTTCAAATATACCTGATAGCAGAAAAAGATTTTTAGAGATGACACATCAAGTTAAAGTGCAATTATCTTTAACTGCAGAAATGGCAGACAAATCATACAGACCAATAGTTGCTGATTCAGGAAAAGATTGGAAGTTAAATTAAAATGTCTTCTTTACTATTTATTGCTCTTTTCCATTTCATGTCAGCTTCCTAAAATCAATCTAGTACAGTGCTTCTCAACGTTTGTGTGACGGCGACCCCCGTCACACAAATGTTCTGCGCATGCGCGGCAGCGTGCGCATGGGGGCGGGGCCCCCATGCGTGACGCGCATGCACGGGGCGCCCCCATGCGCGGTGCGCATGCGCAGCGGCGCCCCCGTGCGCGATGCGCATGCGTTGCGCCGCCCCATGTGCGGCGCACGTGCACAGCGCCGCAAAAAATGGCGGATCGCCACCTTTGGCGACCCCCGAAAAATGGTCGATCAACCCCAAATGGGGTCGCGACCCATAGGTTGAGAACCACTGATCTAGTGTAAGCCAGAAAGGATAATGAGTTTCTAAACACAAACTTTAACGGGACATGTTGCACGAAAGCTTTCAGCATTTGCTTGGATTCTGCTTCCCAGCAGTACTAATCAACTTAAATATAATTAGCTGAAAACTCCACAGCAGGGGTGTCAAACTGCCGGCCCACGGGCTGGATGCATCATAGCAAAACCGCACCCATCCCATTGCCAGCAATGGAAAAAAAGTTGCGATACATCACGACACATCACGTGACGTTGCCAGTTTGACACCCCTGCTCCACAGCTACATTTCTTCACTAGAATATCTCTTACACTTATCCATTTACCTGGCTGACAGATGATTGAATCATTGGTAACATGAGATCTATTCCATTAATACTGTTATGATCAAAATTCCAAGTATCCTTTAATAGCTTTTTGACAATTGTATCATTTATAACAATAAGCAAAACAAGAAGACACAGGCTTTTTTTTTTCTCCTCTTGATTTTATGTCTGCCCCACAATATAATCATTTTAGAAATGTGGACTAGGAAAGAATTATTTGTTTAAAGCATGCTAACTTTGTTTAGTGAAAGAAATCACTTTACAGTTTTGTTGTGTTGATATTTTAACAACAATCTTCACAAATACCTTTTTAGGAATTGCGTGTTTAAATTACTCAGTTACCAAATATGTTTTCATTTCATTCAAATTCCCCATCCTATCATACTCTCTACTTGTCTTAGAATAAGATGTGGGAATTAGATTCTTGCAAGTGCCAAGAAAACTTATTTTTCAGATTCTGATTTCACGATATATATAAATACTAGGAAAATGCATACATTATAAAATGTATGCATAAGTGCTCTGGACTTTGTATGGGCACAATATTTCTTTGCTCATTTAAGTAACCAGACCCTTCCTTTTTTTTTTTAGATTTCTGCATGAGTCTGAAAAAAGATGTCACTGCCTGAAGAATAGCATTAGTCTTAATAAATAGTTTCCTTGCAGCAATGCCATCTTATTTTCAAATTCACACAAAACTTGGGAAGAATGTGGCTACTTTAATGAATAGCAAAGATGTTGATTCAGGTTGTTGTCTTACCTGAACGCCTTTTCTCAGCACAGAGATAGAGAATCCACCAATGGGTTTTCTCTGTCTGCCTGCTCTTGAGACCAAGTCAGCCAAACTTGACACGCCCTGTTGCTAGGAGAACCCCGTCTTGATGAGGGCAAAAGTGGCTGATGATAGTACAAGGTGTTGGCTCTCAGACCCCTAACTGGCCAAACTGACCTTAAGGGTGGGTGTGGATTCTCCATCTCCGTGCTGAGAAAAGGCATTCAGGTAAGACAACGCCCCTTCTCCAGCACAGGAGATGGAGAATCCACCAATGGAACATACCAAAGCCTCACTGTCCCAATGAGAGGGAAACAGACAAGGCAGGACCCATGCTTCCAGAGACCACCTGTTGAAGGACCCTCCACCCAAAGGAAGCGTCCATGGAAGCAAAGCGGTCAATCTTATAATGGCGGACAAACGGAGAAGGCGAAGACCATGTCTCAGCCCTGCAGATCTCATCGATGGATGCCTGAGTGGTCCATGCTGCAGAGGTCGCAGCACTGCGAGTGGAGTGTGCCGTGATATGACTTGGAGCTGGCAGGGAAGAAGACTGGTACGCCTCCGCGATACAAGCTCTGATCCACCTACCCACAGTGGAAGCAGACACCTTCTGCCCCAGAGAAGCTGGGAGGAAGGAAATGAAGAGGGCCTCAGACTTGCAAAAGGACGCTGTGTGCTTGATGTAACATCATAATGTTCTACGGACATCCAGTGTGTGCCACTGCCGCTCCAAGTCATGGGAAGGATTGGGACAGAAATCTGGCAAAATAATTTCCTGGGCCCTGTGAAAGAGCGAGTTGACCTTGGGCACGAATGTGGGATCCAACCGAAAGACCACCTGGTCCTGGTGGAAGATACAAAGGTCATCCCTGATCGACAGAGCAGCCAATTCAGAAATGCATCTGACTGACGTGATAGCGACCAGGAAGGCAACCTTGTGGGACAAGGACCTTAATGTACTAGCTGTGATCGGCTCAAAAGGCAGTCTAGTGAGTGCAAGAAGGACCCAGGGTAACTCCCAAGAGGAATACCTGTGTACCACAGGTGGCTTGGTGTTGTTGGTGCCCTTGAGAAAGGCACGTATCCCGGGATGGTGGGCCAGAGGGATTGAATTGGCACAGGTGAGGTTGATAGGACTGCCACCTGTCTACGATGGTAGCGGGGGCTAGGGCCCTATCCAGGCCATCAAGAAGGTATTCTATGATTTGAGGGATTGTCAAGTCCAAGATGTCCAGTTGCTGCCTCCCGCACCATGGCAAAAATTCCTCCATGTGGAGTCGTAGATGCGATTGGTTGTCGGCCTGTGAGAAGCCTGAATCATGGAAATCGCTCTGGCTGAGAACGACTCCTAGGTCATGATTTTGCGCTCAAGTGACAGGCGGCTAACTGTAGCCACTGGGATTCCGGATGTCGGAGAATCCCCTGGTGGAGAGACACACGATCCAGTGGGATCTTCCATTGGGGAGAACGGGAGAGATTCACCCGGTCGGCAAACTAGGGTCTCTGAGGCCAGTATGGTGCCACGAAGATTACTTCTGCTCGCTCCTGCAGCAGTTTGCGAATGGTCACCGGAATCAGTGGGAGAGGAGGGAAGGTGTAGAGTAGACCCTCCGGCCATGAGGCTCGCAGGGCATCCATCCCCTCCGCCCCGGAGATGGGAAGCAGGAGAAGTACTTGGGGAGCTGGGCATTCGCCGGCAAAGTGAACAAATCAAGGACTGGTTGGCCGGACCTTAGCGACATCTCTGCGAAGAGATCCGGGTGCAAACTCCATTCCGAGTGATCTACGGTGGATCGACTCAGGAAGTCTGCTTGCCGGTTCGCCTCCCCCGAGATGTGTTCGGCCCTGAGAGAGGGCAGGTTGGACTTTGCCCAGGAGCCCAGTAACTGGGCCTCGAACATGAGGGACTTGGACTGGGTACCCCCTTGCCGGTTCACGTGGACCTTTGCCGCCATGTTGTCCATAAGGACTAATACGTGTTGTCTCGCAACCTGGTTGTGGAAGTGGCGGAGAGCCAGGTGTATGGCTCTGAGCTCTAACCAGTTGATGCTGTGTCTCAAATCTGTGCAGGACCAACGGCCCTGCGCAAACTGAGACCGGAGGTGAGCTCCCCAACCGAACAGACTGGCGTCCGTTGTAATTGTAAGACGGGCTCCCTGAACAGTGACCCCCTGCTACCGCTGGCGAGAACCACCAATGAAGGGATCTCAGGGTTTGAGCAGGAACCATTACCTGTTGGTTGGAAGAGCTGATGCCCAACCTCTGGAAGGGGAGTAGGAACCATTGAAGGCTTCTTAAATGGAGCCTGGCGCAGGGGACTATGGCTATGCAAGAGACCATCTTCACCAGGAGCTGGGAAAGCAGGGCCAGCGAGACAGTGCGGTCTCTGTACACCCAGCGGGCTAGGTCCCCGATGCTCTCCAGATGTTCCTGAGATAGACAGACCATGCAATTTACAGTGTCTATGATGGTCCCCAGGTGCAGGAGTCAGGTCAAGGGGACCGTCTGACTCTTTTGGAAGTTCACCGAGAACCTGTGCTGTTGAAGGACCTGGATCACTAAGCTCAGGTCTGACTGGGCTACCCAGAGGGAGGACGCTTGAATAAGAATGTTGTCCAGGTAGCACTGAACGCGTACCGGTACCTTCCTTAAGTGTGCAGCCAGCACAGCCAGGATCTTGGTGAACACCCTGGGAGCAGAGGAGAGACCGAATGGGAGGGCCCTGTACTGGAAGTGACGGCCCATGTAACAGAACCAGAGGAACCGCCGGTGGTCAGGAAGGATGGGGATGTGGAGATACGCTTCCGTGAGGTCTATAGACATCAGGAAGTCTCCTTTTCTGATGCTCCCTAAGATGGACTGGAGTGTTTGCACCTTGAATTTTCTGTATGCAATGTGGGAGTTCCGACCTCTGAGGTCTAAAATCGCCCTCTATCGTCATGAGGTTTTGGGAACCACAAAGAGGATGGAATAGAATCCCCTTCCCTTCTGATCCAGCAGCACCAGTTCTATGGCCTGTATGTCCAGAAGATGACGAATGGCCTCTTGCATAAGACCTTGTTTGATTAAATCCCATGATTGGGGACATGAGATGAAGCGACCCAGAGGACTAGACACAAATTCCAGGGACAGGCTGAATTGGATGGTTTGAAGGACCCAGGTCTCTATGGTGGTAAGTTCCCACTGATGGAAAAAAAGGTATAGTCTGCCACCTATGGGAGGGATAGCCCGAGAGTCACTTGGACTTCCTGAAGGGATGACCTCCCCCTCGAAATGGCTGTTTACTCTGATTCTGTTGTCTGGGTCTAAAACCTGATCTGTCGTATGGATGGTCCTGTCTGGCCGTGAAGGGGCAGGGAGGCTGGGCAGCTCCTGAGCCCATTCCTGGCCAAAAGGATTGTCTATGGCTGTATGGGTTGACGCGCCTGTCAGACTATCTGTTAAGGTGGGCCATGACCTTCTGCTTGTCCTTATTCTCTATTAAATAAGGATTTAGGGCCTCTCCAAATAGGTGGCCTCCTTGGTAAGGAGCCATCGCCAGATGCCATTTGGACTTGGCATCGACCTGCCAATGCTTGCACCACAGCATCTGTCGTGCTATGACATTGGATACTATAGATCTGGAGGCAAAATTGGCCGACTGCAAGGTTGCGTCCAATGCATACTCAGCCACTGCAACCAGCTTGCTTAGATCTTGATGAGTCCGTATGTCCTCTAGGGGAAGCCTGGCCTGAAGCTGGCGAAGCCATAGGAGGGAGGTCCTGACAAAAAAGGAAGCGCAAGTGGCAGTTTTAATTGCCCATGCTGCCGCCTGATGAGTCTTGCGGAAGGTCAGATCCCATCTCCTGTCCTCTGTCTTTAGCGCCTCAGCCATGTCACCCGAAATTGCGACGAGGACACGAGAGGGGTCCAGGCTTCGTCTACCCCTGGTACTTCAAAAGCATCAGTTAGATCTGGTGAAGTACTAAACAGCTTTTTATCTGTTCCTCCCATGGAGGGGAAGGAACCAGGTGAAACCCATTGTTTCCGAACACCATTCAGGAAGATTGATGGGCAAGGGACATGGTGTTGGGCCGCCACCGTCTCGAAGAACACCGGGTTCGGATTTGAACCAGACGGGGGTTGCGGTTGAGGGAACTGATTGGGCCCTATGTTGGCCGTCGTGGTAGCCTTGCATAGCAAGGGTAGGAAAAGGGCCAGGTTGAAGAGGCCTCCAGGTGGAGACGGGTCCGGGGGAAGTTCCTCCTCCTCCGACCATGGGAAGTCCGGCTGGTTATATTCCTCCGGAGAAGAGACATCCCTATGTGAGGAACATGAGGGTGACAGGAGGTCATGATATCTGGAAGTTCCAGACAGAGGAAAATAGGATGGAAGTGCGAATGGCATAGCTTCCTGTCCAGGTATGTGGTATGACCGAGTCACGAGTGCTCGGTCCACTACCCTAGAGATCAGGGCTTCAAGTTGACCCTCAAAAAGAATATTTTCAGGCTCAGCCCCCCTGAGCCTGGCGGCTGTTGGGGTAAAGGTGGCCTCTGGACCTGAGTGTGACACCTGTGAGGGGAATGTCGGTGGGTGGCCGTCTGTGTCGTGAGCCGTCACGGAAGGTGGAAGCCTCCGCCATGGACCAAACGCTCTGAGCAGAGGTTAAAGGCCCTAAAGGGAGGTCAAAGTCTGGGGCCACTGGCTGTTCCGCCTCTGCTCTGGCCTGCCTCTGCGCTCTGGAGAACTCTTTCTCCAGAGCCTGGTGCCTTCGGCTGGCCTGCTTCTCCGCCAATTTGGAAGGCTTTTTGAGGATGGCCTTCACCTTATCTTTGAGCTTGCCTGCCACTCCTGCTTGGAGGGTTTGCGCCTTTCCTGGCTTGTGGATGGGGAGGCGGTGACCATAGGCTGAGGCACCATGGAATCCTCCATCCTGGGGCGAGCTATCTCAGAAGTGCTGAGAGGGAACTCTGGCAGGCGAGCAATTGGCGGGCAGGGTAGTTGGAGCAGGGAATATGGACTGCTCCCCTGGCCACCTGACCGGCGAATCAGTTCTCTCTGGGAGTCCAGTTACGGCTTTTGATATCTGAAGCCGAAGGCACGGTTGGTGCCCACTGTCAGGCGCCGCCCAGTGGCCTTAGGTGGCCAGGCCAAACTGCACCAGAATGCCCAAGGTTGGGCACAAAGGGCCTAGAAAGAGGGCCTGGTAGTTGAGAAGATAGCCTTGGGGGCCCTCGCGTGTTCAAAATGGCGGCCTGAGTAAGGTATGGAAGAGACTCCCTGATTGAGGCTGGTAGCCCTGAAAAGGTAGTTGCGCCATAAAAGGATGATGTGGGGAAGCCTGAAGGCCTAATGATCCCCAAACATTGCGAGGGAGAAGGAATTTGATCACTGGAAGGAGTCCAAAGACTTGGCGATGGGCACGGAAGCCCTTCCCCCATGCTCGAATGAGCTAAGGCAGCGATTGGGACAGCAGACTTATGAAGGCTCCCCTTTGCTCCAAATGCTTCTGTTGGGACCGCGGCGTTTTCGGCAGCAACCAAAATGGCGGCTGCGACTTTCTGACAGTTAGAAATGCTGCCCGAAGCCTCGTGGAGCTGTTCTGAGCAGCTTAGTGCGATCGGAGCTGCAGCGCTGAGCGCTGCGCTGAGAAGGCTAATGAGGGGTGAGAGAAGATCAAAGGAAAGGTTCCCCAGAGCCCTGGGAAAGGAGAATGGGGATATTTACACCCCCTCAGCCTCAAATTAGCCAATCTGAGGCAGCGCTGATCCCAGCGCTGCTGAGAAGCTGTGGAGGTGAGAGGAGAGAAGAAAATCCCCTATTCCCAGTGAGAATGTGGATGAGGAGAGGAAAATTCACCAATGGGAAAATCTAAACCTGTTGAAACCTGAGAGCCAAACCTGACATGTCTTCTAGAGCTGGAGACCAAATCAAGATGGGGTTCTCCTAGCAACAGGGGGCGTGTCAAGTTTGGCTGACTTGGTCTCAAGAGCAGGCTGACAGAGAAAACCCATTGGTGGATTCTCCATCTCCTGTGCTGGAGAAAAAACAATTCTTTCCTATTATATCTGAGTCATGCATAATTTAATTTGTAATTACAATTATAGTCATAATTATGCAAAATTTTCATAGCAAAAGACTTTTCATGCAATAGAAACTTCATTTAGATTTTCACTGGGCAATGTCAACAAATGAAAATGTCACCCATATAGAAAAAAAGCAGAACTAGGAATAAACTTATGTTTATGGAAACACTGCAAAATGTTGTAATTTTCTAGAAACTTGAGAATGAGGAAAGCTGCAGCAGTTCTTAAGAGTTCATTAATAGCAGCCATTGCTCCAAATGTATTTGAGCTACAACTGTTATAATCAACATCAGATATTAGCAAAAATGTTTGGAAGATAATGGAGTTTATAATTTATAATACACTGTAAGCTGGGAATGGCATTTCAATTTCTTAAGAGTTTAAGATTTTATGGTTGGTTCATTGTCCAAGTCCCACCTGCTGCCCAGAGGGGGAAGTAGGAACTATTATCTAAAGTGGTCTGTTCAATCATAGCAATGAACATAAAGATGGCATATTTAGGTTTATGTGCTAAAATTTCTCCAAATTCAAAGTTGCAAGTTTTATACTAATCTTCCAGAGGAAAATCATGGCAATTTTTAGTCACTTGACCTGTGACTCCAAGAGTCTCACTTAATATGAACTATGTTCAATTGCTATACAAGCACAAAACAAGTTCTACTGTTTATTAAAAGAGCAAAACCCATTTTACCAAATTAACAAATTAAAAATTTGTTTTAAACGATGATTCCTGATTTTATTTAATCAGTCTATAGCCATCACCTTTCTTATTGGTTCTGTGATTTGCATATAACAAACCCAGAAACCAGGGAAAGTGAATCTAGCAGGAATATCATTGGACACACTACTTAAAGATGGTAAAGCTGTAATGAGTGCCTATTTTATTTATACATAGATACATACATAGATACAATTTAGAGGCTGCCTTAGTCCACAACACTGTAGAATGTAAACTTCAAAAGCAGAAAATAGCAATAGTAATGTTGAGATGAAAAGTCCCCAGGACTGGCAGGGGAGTGGAGGAGGGAGACAAATATCTATGGCTACTTGGTCTTGTTGAGCCTTAGTCTATTCTTTCACATTCAGACCCATTCAGCTTCCAGAACATGGGAGAGGACTTCATAGCATCATTTAGATGTTTTGGGGTAAAAATGTACAGTTGTATGTCATCAGAATACTGATGACAGTATGCTGATAGTATGTGATGAGACTGTAACCCTTCCTGACAAATGACCTTACTTGGTATCAGGAACCCTTTCATATTATATTTTTGGAGCTCTGCCATTCTGATGGGAGGTGGTGGTTTCATTCTATAGGGAGGGGGCTCATGGATGTATTTCCTTTACTTTGTTCTCTCTACCTTTGATGTATCGCTTTTGGTGTGAAGAGGGTGAGGAATGTGCCAGGAGCCATCTGCCTTATCTCCAAGCCATTGTAAAAGGAAGACACAGCACCTGGGAGCCATCCCTTTTCATTCCAGTTCCCATAACAACTCCACACCTGTGGATTGGCTGGAGACGTACTGGATAGTTGGACACTGGGGAAGGGTGTGTGAAGGGAAAGTTTAGTGTAATAGTTTACAGGGTATTCCTAAGATCTTGCTTTGCCTTTCTGCTTTCGCTGACTCTCAATAAAGCTTCCTGTTTGAAACAATGCCTGCTTCAAGAGTTCTGCTTTCTTGGGACTACTAGCTGAGGCAGGACTTTACATTAAGCAAGATCTGCAAAGTGGGGACTGTGCACACCATGTCGCTCCATAGCAGCAAGAGTGCGAGTGCTGAGAAGAGTTTGCCACCAAGATGCACCCTCAAGAGAGCTCCTTCGAATGGAAGGGGGAGACAGCCACCATGGAGGAATCCACGACACCAAAGTGGTTGGTTGGCGTGGGAAAAAGAGAGGATTGGGACAGAAGAACCCAGCACATAACCTTCACCTGTTGCAGTTAAAAACCAGGCTGGAAACACGAGATGCAACTGTTCTATGACGACAAAAAGACTAAGGGGGAGCAGGACCCTGCTGACCAGATCCTGAAGCAGGCAATGCACTTCATAGTGGAAGCATTTCAGGACCTGAAAATGAAGTCTGAGCGGCGCAGAGGGAGGAGAAAGGGCAGCTTGAAGAAGCTGCGGGAGGCAAGAGCAAGTCGTTGACTATTGAAACCGCAGTGGGAGCAGCCAGTTCTACCGAGACGGTGGCAGCCACCCAGCCACCCCTCAATGGGCCAGGCCCTTAGGTGTAAATGCTCCCCAAGCAGCCAGGGGTAGAGCCATCCGAACCTGAATCGAACCTGGTCCCCCTCAGGGTGAAGTTTGATGAGAACACCCAAAAACTGGGATTTTTCCTTGCTCACCTTCTCACTGACATGCAAGTGTATGGGAGGACACTAGAGTCAGAGTGGTCACCATGGACCTGGAAGGCGCAGCAGCCTGATGGATAGTGACCCTACACAACTCCAATGCTCCAGAGCTCCAAAACTTCAATCACTTCATGTCGGCCTTGAGGTGGCATTTCAAAGATCATCTAGCCTATCAAAAGGTGCGAGATTGCATAAAAACAGTCCGGCAAGGCCACTGCCCCATAGCCAAATTCACGGAGGAGTTCTGAGACCTGGTGTACCGCCTCAACTGTCCTGATGACATCCTGGTAAGCCGCTTCCAGGATGGGCTCAACGATGACCTATACAATGTCTTCATTGCCCACAGAGCCCTGGTCCACTTACACAACTGGTGCATCCTAGCCAAAGAAGTAGAGATTGAACAGAACTGCAACCTAACTGATTGGGGAAAACTTGGAAGAGATCTCCCCTGGAAAGGAAAGGAGAAGCAACCAAACATACGGCAGCTCAACCATGCTCAACAGCATGCTTCAAGTGTGCAAAGAGGGCCGTCATGCACTGGAGTACTTCGCGAAAACTCAAGCCAAGAAGGGAGGGAAGCCGATAAGACTCACTCAACATCCGAAGGATTCAGCCCTGAAAACCGCAGAGGTCGTGGCATTCCACCCAACCCAAAACATAAGAGGGGGAACTCCGACCCCACAGGAGGATGAGCTGGGGATGCTCTACGACAATGATCCCTTGGTAAGTGGGCTGATCATGCCAATCACATTGCCCATAAGACTGTTCATCTCGGACAAGGAAGAAAGGGTGGCCCTAAAAATCCTAATAGACTCGAGTTGCACCAGGTGCCTGATCAGCCCAACCTTAGTAAGGAGACTGGGGGTCTGATTAAGGAGATCAAAAAACACCATCACATTTTGTCAATTCAATGGGTCTGTTGCAGGGGGCATCCCAGCCAGTTTTGCCACTGAACTTCTGGGCTTAACCTTAGGGAGCACTCTGAGACTCTAATATTCATAGTGGCACTTGTTATGGAATGGCCCCTTGTACTAGATTTATATGGTTAAAAAAGTGGAACCTGAGGATAGATCGGTGGGAAGGAAGCTTGAAGTTCTCAAAAGAACCAAAAACCCTCCTAAGAAACCCCAGAGAGAGAGGGAAAACCCAGATCAAAAAGCAGTGGCAGCAGTGAGGAGCGAGGGGTTGAATGGCATACCCATGAAGTACCAAGACCTGGCTGAAGTACTCAGCGAAAGGGGCTCAGACAAACTTCCCTCTCACTGGGCCACAGACTGTGCTATTGAAATTATCTCCAAAGCCAAGTTCTCAAAACCCAAGATATATTCCATGACCCTAGGGAATTAGAGAAACTGCAGCAGTTTACAGATAAAAATCTAGCATGAGGTTTCATTTAGCTGATGAGACCCTGAGTGGCAGCTCCAGTACTATTCCAGGAGAAGAAAGACAGGTCTCTTTGTCTCTGTGTAGACTATCGAAGTTTTAATGCAGTGTGTGTGTGGAAAACATGTACCCTTTGCCCCTCATCAAGAATATTCTGGCCCATTTGTCCAAGAGAAAGCTGTTTTCTAAACTGGACTTATGGGAGGCCTATTACTGAGTCAGAATTAAAGAAGGGTACAAGTGGAAAACCATGTTTAACTGCCCCCTTGGTGCTCCCCTTTGGATTACAAGGAGCCCTTGCTGTGTTCATACAGTTGATAAATGAGGTGCTACATGAGCACCTCTATAAGGGAGTTTTATAAGAGAGTTTTGGTGTATCTGGATGATATATTAATTTACACCGAGACCAAGGCTGTACACGTGAAATTGGTCAGAGTGGTTTTAAACAAACTTCATGCACCTAAACTGTATGTTAAGCTTTCAAAATGTGAATTCCATAAGGAGAAGATCGATTACTTAGGCTACTGAATCTTACATGAGGGGGTGGAAATGGATCCAGAAGAGGTGCACGCTGTCTTGGAGTGGAAGGTACCCTGCACCAGGAAGCAGCTGCAAAGTTGCCTGGGCTTTGCTAATTTCTAAAGGCAGTTCATACCCTCCTTCACACAAATCGCGCTTCCCATCATGAACTTACTGAGGACAAAGTGGGGGGGGATAAGCCGAAACTCAGCCAGCCATTAAAGTGGAATGCCAAGCCGCATTTGAAAAATTAAAAAGACTTTTTTTCCGCAGAACCAGTTCTGAAGCACCCAGACCCAGGGAGGCTGTTTGTCATTCAGGCTGACATTAGCAGTGTGACAGTGGGTACAGTATTGCTCCCAAAAAAATGAAAAGGGCAATTACAGTCTTGTGCCTACACTTCAAAAAAATTAACCGAGACCGAGAATGTTGGGCCAGGTGGGAGTAAGAGGTGTATGCGGTGAAATGGGCCCTTTTTACATGGAGACATTTTCTAGAAGGGAGTGAAATCGCTTTCCAGGTTTGGACTGACCACAAAACCCAGGAGGCACTGAAAACCCCGAGAAAGTTATCCCCAAAACAGGTATGGTGGGCTCAACATTTCCAGCATTTTAACTTTACTTTGCACTATCTGTTGGGGAGAAAAACTTTCTAGCAGATGCTTTATCGAGGCTGCCACAATATAATAGTGTAAAAACAAAAATAGTAAACTGATGCTCCTGGCGCAACAACCACACAACAGCTAGCAGCACCAGTGACCATGAAAGTAACCCACTGCTAAACCCCACTATCACTTCGGAGTTTAAACAAGCCTTAGAGAAAGAGGACTGTTTCCACAACCACAAAAACCTCTGCTCCATGAGAGAGGGGCTCGCATCGGTATGGGGGAAATTATATGTCGCAGCTAGCCAGAGACTAAAGACTATGCAAGAAAGTCATGATTCCAAGGCAGCTGGGCACTTTGAATTTGTAAAGACCCTACACCAGGGGTGTTAAACTCAATTTCATTGAGGGCCACATCAGCATTGAGGTTGCCCTCAGGAGGCCGGGTGGGTGCGGCCTGCCGGGTGGGTGTGGATGGAGTGGGTGTGGCCTACTGGGTAGGCGTGGCCAGATCTACATCGTTCGCGTCAAGGGTGCCTGTGGTGGCCTGGGCAGGAGTGGGACAGATCTGAGGGTCTCTGGCAGAAGGGGGTGGGACCAGGGCAAATGCCAAGCATGGTCCACTGGAGGAGCCTCACTGTTCTTTCCTTCCTTCTTTCCTAAGCAAAGAGTGGTGGGAAAATATTTGAGATGAGGGGAGAAAAACAGGAAAGAAACGCAGCTGGGGAGGTATCACCTCCCTAGCATGCACCCAGGGGGCAGGGCCGATGTGGCAGGGGCTGGTTCCTCGCTGTTTCCAGACGGCCTTGTGGAGCTAAGACTGAATGCATTTCAGTATAATTGGCCACCACAAAATTGTACATTGACTCCTGGCCAGCCAGAGCCAGGGCCAAGGCAACGGGGGCTGTTCCCTTACTGTTTCCAGGATGGCTTCGCGGGCCACATGAAACTACTTTGCAGGCCACATCCGGTCCCTGGGCCTTGTGTTTGACATGTCTGCCCTATACCTTCTAAAAAGACAGTTTTGGTGGCCCTCTATCAAGAAGTATGTGGACAGTTATGTGGCCAACTGCCCCACCTCTGCAGCGGTGAAACGGAGGCAAGGAAAAACCCCCAGCCTTCTGCAGCCAGTCTCAAACCCTTCAGCACCCTGGAGAAAGATCTCTATGAACTTTATCGTAGAACTGCCCAAAAACGTGAGAAACACCATTATTTGGATGGTCACTGACCTGTTCTCAAAGCAGGTCCATTTCATTCCTTGCCCAAAGATACCCACAGCAAAGACTCTAGCAAAAATGTTCCTTCACCACATCTACCACCTACATGAGCCCCACAACACATAATCTCCCATAGAGGGGTACAGTTCACCTCCAAGTTCTGGAGGGCATTTTTGGACCTTTTCAGCATGGACCAGAACCTGTCCTCCAGTCATCATCCTCAAACTAATGGTGAGACAGTACGAATGAACTCAGTACTGGAACAGTACCTGCGATGCTTTATCAACTACCAGCAGGCCAAATGGACCAATCTTTTGCCATTCACTGAAGTAGCATACAACAATGTTGTCTACTCTAGCACAGGGTTCACTCCATTCCAAGTAGCCACAGGCCAAACTTTCAATCCCATGCCCTAATTGCCAAATCACAAACCCACTAATCCTTCCCTTAAGGAATGGATTAAACAACTGCAAAATACCTAGCCAGTGGTCAGAAAAGCAAGGCTCAGGCAGACAAAAAGAGAATGGAACCTAAGCTGTTCAAAGTAGGAGACTGAGTGTATCTATCCAATAGATTCCTGCAGTTCCTGCAACCATCAAAGGAAATGGGACCAAAATTTGTGGGCCCATTTCCAATTAAACACATAATAAACCTGGTTACAATACAATTGGATCTCCCTAAAGCCTTAAGGCAAATCTACCCTGTGTTCCACTGCAGCCTGCTAAAACCTAAAATAACATCGCCTTTAAGGCCAGAAGCTCCCCCTGCACCTCTGCCCATCATGGTAGAGGGTGAGCAACACTTTGAAATTAAGGAGATCTTAGATTCACATAACACTATGGAGCCACTCAGTACCTGATGGCCTGGAAAGATCTCCCAACCTCCCAAAATGAATGGGGTCACAAAAAACATGTTAGAGCCCACAAATTATTCAAACATTTTCATGATCGCTACCCAGGAAAATCTGACTAACATGTATATTTTCTTTTCTTCTTCCTGGTATTTTTAAAATATTTTCTCCAGGTGGATCTCTCATTCTTTTAAGAGGGGCAGCGTGTCAGGACCCTTTCAATATCATATTTTCGGGACTCTGCTATTCTGATGGGAGGGGGTGGTTTCATTCTATAGGGAGGGGGCTCATGGGTGTATTTCCTTTACTTTGTTCTCTCTTCATGTATCACTTTGCGTGTGAAGAGGGGGAGGAATATGCCAGGAGCCATCTGCCTTATCTCCGAGCCATTGTAAAAGGAAGACACAGCGCCTGGCAACCGTCCCTTATCATTCCAGTTCCCATAACAATTTAACACCTGTGGATTGGCTGGAGACACGCTGCATAGTTGAACACCGGAGAGGGGTATGTGAAGGGAAAGTTTAGTGTAACGGTTTACGTGCAAATTTCTCAGACCTTGCTTTGCCTTTCTGCTTTCACTGACTCTCAAAAGTTCCTGTTTGAAACAATGCCTGTTTCAAGAATTCTGATTTCTTGGGAGTACTAGCGGAGGTAGGTCCTTATACTTGGTGATTTCATGTTACATGTTAAATAGGACAATTGAGTGTGGTGAGATCTGAGATAGTGAGGGATTATAAGCTTGATCTCTTCCCCACTATCAATACTGACTAAGCCCAAGCATGAAAAAGTAAAACTACTAAACCTTTTGCTTCCCATACCCATTTTCAGCAGCTGATCAAGGAAGATAATGGTTTATAGTATTAAAAGTCACTGAGGGATGAAATAACATAGCATGTCTGCTCCATCCCACCCTGGTCTTGCTAAATGTCATTAACAAACATAATCAATATTATATTGTAGTATGGAAACCTGACTGAAAGGGGCATTGTCTTACCTGAATGCCTTTTCTCAGCATGATGATGTAGCATCCATCGGTGGGTTATATCAGCCTTCCTGCTCAGTTGAGACTAAGTCAGAACTTTAGCCACGCCTCCCCTGGGTGGTGCCTTTCCAGTTTTGACGAGGCGAAGCATCCATGATGAAATTCGACGCAATGGCTCCTCCTACAACTACACCTGCCTGCCTGTTAAGGGTGGGTGTGGATGCTACATCATCATGCTGAGAAAAGGCGTTCAGGTAAGGCAACGCCCACTCTCCAGCATGATGAATGTAGCATCCACTGGTGGGACATACCAAAGCCCCCATGTCCCCAAGGGAGGGAAGTCTAGGCATGTGTCCCCTGTGAGGAAACAACCTGCTGCAAAACCCTTCTACCAAATGAGGCATCTGCCGCAGCGAACTTATCAAGTTTGTAATGCCTTATAAAGGAAGAGGGAGAAGACCAGGTCGCTGCTCTACATATCTCCTCAACAGAAGCCTGGGTAGACCAAGCTACTGATGTGGCCGCACTACGTGTAGAATGAGCGGTAATATTTGCAGGTACCGGGAGAGACTGGGATCTATAGGTGTGAGCAATGCATGCCCTAATCCATCTTCCAATGGTTGAAGATGACACCTTCTGTCCCATGGAAGAGGGCTGGAAGGACACAAACAGGGCCTCCGACTTGCGAAAAGTAGCAGTTCTCTTAACATAATGGTGCAGAGCCCTACGCACGTCCAATTTATGCCACATCCTCTCCAGACGATGTGACGGGTTGGGACAAAAGTCTGGAAGAACCAAATCTTGGGACCTATGGAACCAGGTATTGACTTTCGGAATGAAAGAAGGGTCCAATCTAAGGACCACTCTGTCATCCAGAAACATACACAGGTCGCTTCTGACCAAGAGCGCGGCCAGTTCCGAAATACATCTTGCCAATGTGATGGCTACCAGAAAGGCAACCTTCAGAGAAAAGAAGTAAAGTGAGCAAGACCGGATGGGTTCGAACGGTGACGTCATGAGGGTCTGTAACACCTTAAGTAAGTCCCAAGAGGGATAGTGATGCACCGCAGGAGGCTTAGCGTTAGCCGCCCCTTTTAGAAAGGCGCCAACTGCAGGGTGCTGTGATAATGGGACTGAATTGTCGCACGTGATGACTGTTGATAAGACCGCAACCTGTCTGCGGATGGTACTATGCGATAGACTCTTATTCAGGCCCTCTAAGAAGTAGTCTAATATGTCAGGAATGGTGACCGCCAACGGTCTAAGGTTCTGTTTGGTACACCACATGCAGAAGTTTATCTACGTGGCATCATAAATCCTATTGGTCGAGGGTCGCCTTGAGGCTTGGATTATCGAGATCACCCCAGACAAATAGGACTGCCTGGCTAAACTCTCCCGTTGAAGTGCCAAGTGGCTAGTTGAAGCCACTGGGGGTCTGGGTGTTGAAGTCTCCCCTGACTGAGAGAGATGCGACCCAGTTGAATCCTCCACAGTGGGGAGAGTGAGAAATCCACGACGTCGGCAAACCACGGTCGCCTTGGCCAGTGGGAGACAACTAAGATTACTTCCTCCCGTTCTTGAAGAAGCTTGCGGATGGTCACTGGTATCAGGGGGAGAGGAGGAAATGCATAAAGGAGCCCCCTGGGCCACTTGCTGTGGCGGGCATCTGTTCCCTCCGCCCCCGGTGAGGGGAACCTTGTGAAGTATCTGGGTAGTTGGGAGTTTGCCAGGGAGGCAAACAGATCCACTTGTGGTTGTCCAAATCTGACCAAGATTTCCCTGAAAAGGACCGGGTCCAGACGCCACTCCGAGTGATCGACTGTGACCCTGCTCAGTGAGTCGGCTTGACGATTCGCTTCCCCAGATATGTGCTCTGCACTGATAGATTCGAGGTTGGACTCTGCCCACAGACTCAGGTCCAAGGCCTCCAGCATGAGAGACTACGACCGGGTCCCTCCTTGTCTGTTGACATGGGCCTTGGCTGCTACATTGTCCGTCAGTATTAGGACATGGTTTCCCACCACAAGGGTGGAGAATTGACGGAATGCTAGATGGATTACTCTGAGTTCTAGCCAATTTATGTTGTGCAATAAATCTGACTGGGACCATTGACCCTGTGCCATGTGAGTCTGTTGGTGGGCGCCCCAGCCGAACAGGCTGGCGTTTGTAGTCAAGGTGAGTCTGGGAGGCTCCTTGAATAGGGATCCCCTGTTCATTGCTGATGAAGTCCATCACAGAAGGGACAACAGTGTGTGATGTGGGACTCTCACCTTCCTTGTGGAAGTATTCACGTTCCGTTTCTGGAAGGGAAGGAGGAACCACTGGAGAGCTCTGGAATGTATGATTCCCAGACAGGAGATTTCCAGAGAGGAGACCATCTTCCCCAACAGCTGAGACAGCTGGACTAGTGGAACCACCTTCTCTCTCCGGATCTTGTGGACAAGTGACCTGATACTTTTTATGCGCTCCTGGGAGAGGTAAACCTTGCAAAGATTTGAGTCTATTATTACTCCTAGGTGAAGGAGGCGAGTTGAAGGGGTTGTGTGACTCTTCTTGAAATTCACGGAAAATCCGTGCTCCTGAAGAGTATTGATTGTGAGTTGAAGGTCTGATTGGGCGGAACGGAAAGAACTGGATTGGATAATTATATCGTCCAGGTAACATTGTACGTGCACCGGAATTAATCTGAGATGGGCTGCCAAAACTGCCAATATCTTTGTGAATATCCGAGGAGCCAAGGAAAGCCCGAAGGGAAGAGCTCTGTACTGATAATGCCAATGTGTGTAACAAAATCAGATGAATCTGCGGTGTTGTGGGAGGATGGGAATGTGGAGGTATGTCTCTGTCAGGTCTATGGAGGAGAGGAAATCCCCTTTTCTGATACTGGCCAGAATGGATTTGAGGGACTGCATCTTGAACCTCCTGTAGGTTAGGAAGTAATTGAGTCCCTTTAAATCCAATATGGCCCTCCAACCTCTGGAGGCCTTGGGAACCACAAACAGAATGGAGTAAAACCCCCGTCCTCTCTGTTCCAGAGGTATTGGTTCTATGGCCTCTATCTCTAACAGATGGGATATGGCCATGGATACCAACTCGGCCTTATTTGTGTTTCTTGAGGTGGGACACTGAATAAAGCGGTCTGGAGGGATGGATATAAATTCCAGGGCGAGACTGTATCTTATGGTCTCTCTTACCCAAGAGTGGTTGGTGGTGACCTCCCAAATGTCGCTGAACAGCGCTAAGTGACCACCTATAGGAGGATCCCCCTTGGCGTCATTTGGACCGCCAGTAAGGACAGCCCCCAGACCCTCGAAAGGGACGCTTGGACTGGAATTGACCCCTGGTTCCAGGATTTTGGCGGTCCTGTTGTCGATCCTGTCTGAGGGAAAAGGATCAAGAACCTCTGGGCCATTCCCAGGACTGCCCGGCCCGGAAGGGCTGCCTCCACTCCCAGGAACCTCGGCATGAAAGGATTGCCTGCGGAATTCCTGCTGGGGCCTTTTATCCAACCTCTTAGAGGGGTGCGCAAGAACCTTGCGCTTGTCCTTCCCCTCTATAAGGTATGGTTCTAGAATGGGACCGTACAGCTTTGTACCGCTGTACGTGTCTGTTGATAGGTGCCACTTGGATTTTAAGTCTGCCCTCCACTGTTTCAACCATAGCAACCTGCAGGATGAGACAGTGGCCGCAATAGATCTGGTGGAGTACCTGGCAGAGTGGAGAGATGCATCTGCCATATATTCTGACGCAGCAAGTAATTTGCTAACATGTAGTGTGCACGCACCTGGTCAAGAGAAATCAGGGCCTGCAGTTCGCGAAGCCACATAATGGACGCCCTTGCGAAAAGGACGAAGACGTTGCCACCTTGATCGCCCATGCCGAGGCCTGGTGAGCTCTGCGGAGAGAAAATTCAAACCTCTTGTCCTCCGCCTTCAGGGCTTCAGCCATATCCCCCAGAATTGTGGATGTGGAGAACAACGAAGTGAGAAGAGTATCTACAGTAGGCACCTCTAGAAGGGAAGCAAATGAAGAGGAAACATTAAAGAGTTTCTTTTCCGTACTATTGGGAGAAGGCAGAGTGGCCAATGAAGATCACTGTTTTTCCACAGTGGTGCAGAAGAACTTGGGCAAGGAATTTGTTTCTCTTCCACTACTTGCTCTGCAAACAAGGGATTAGACTCTTGTGCAGTGGAAGTAGATGGTTTAGGTTTCTGTTTAGCAGCCAATTTGGCCGTAGTACAGGCCTTCATAAGCAATGACCTGAACAGGGAAGGATAGAAAAGACCCGATGTCAGGGCCGGATCTGGTGCCGCCTCCTCATCCTCTGACATAGGCATGTTTGCCATCTCCAGGTCCACGGACTCCTCTTCCCCTAATTGAGAGGATGTCTCAGAATCACCAGAGCCAGTTAATAGGGCATACTCGGTTTAGGTAAAGGTATGGGTGGAGGTGGTGGTACCTGTGGGAACCTTTGACCCATGGATGAGGCCATGAACTGCCCAAAGGCATGATGCATGAACGCCTGGAACTGCTTTGACCATATGTCCTGTTGGTCTATATAACAAACTCCAGCTGTAGTGGGAGTGTATGTAGCTTCAGGGGCTTGTTGTGCGATGGAAGAAGAAGAAGGAAGAGAAGGAGGAAGGTATGGGCGGAGGTGGTGGTACCTGTGGGGACCTTTGACCCATGGATGAGGCCATGAACTGCCCAAAGGCATGATGCATGAACGCCTGGAACTGCTTTGACCATATGTCCTGTTGGTCTATATAACAAATTCCAGCTGTAGTGGGAGTGTATGTAGCTTCAGGGGCTTGTTGTGCGATGGAAGAAGAAGAAGGAAGAGAAGGAGGAGGAAGAGGAGGAGGGGGGACCAACCTGTTCAGTTTCCCCCTGAGGAGACCATGCTCTAGGGGCATCATGAGAAGGCGCGAATTGAGGCTCGAATGGGGATGGACCAGTGAGACGGGGCAAACACTTCAGCCTCACTGGACATGAGCCTTTGAGCTCTGGAGAACTCCTTCTCCAGCGCTTGATGTCTCCTCGAGGCCTCTCGCTCAGCTGCTTTGGAGGGCTCCTTGATGGATATATTCTTTGTCTTGGCCTTTTTCTTTCCCCCCCGCTTCCAAATCAGAAGATCTGCACTTTTTTTGTGGGGGGAACGTCAGAGCCCTGCGATGTCTGAGGAGTTGCACTGTCTGCCATCGCACACTGGATATTCTGGGTAGGAGATGTCCAGGAAGGGAGGAAAACAACACGCAGACCTGGTTATCAGAGAGGGAGGTTCCTGCGCTCTGATCAACCACGATGACGAACAGCCAGACAGTTCGCTAGAACTGCCTGTCTAGGCCCTGCTGGCACAGTGCCGCAAACTAATAAGAACAGGTGGATTCTAAATTAATTCCCCCTCAGACAATACAAAAAGAATAGGATTAGTAATGTATAAGTGTGATCACTTAGTGAAATCCAAATTAGCGGCCGCACCCTCCTTCGTCTGCTATTTCCCTGAATAGGAGAGGAAAGAGCAAAGGAGTGCTGGAAATCCCCCTTGAAAGCCCAGCACAGCAGGCCAACTTCAGCTGGGATGAGGCCCAAAGGTACTACTATGGCACACGAGGACCTTCAAAATGGCGACCATGCCTGTTGATGCAATTCAAAATGGCAGCGTGAGCCTCCTAGTCTCCCAAAATGGCGACGCCCCAGGAAGAACACCACCAATCTATATAGACCGTCCGAACTGAGAAAGGTGTGAGGGAATTTAGTTCGCTAATGCCTTTTCTCCCTTTTTTGCTACAAAGCCCAGACAACTTGCATTTAAGTTGCGCAGCCTCCGCTGTGATCCGGATCACTGTGCATACCAGCAGAGACCTCGTGGCCACGAGGCTGGAAAAATGAGGCCGTCTGATCAAGCCGTGCTCCCGGGAATCTCCGATGAACGAAAAGCCTCCGTTTTCAGCGCTAAACAGCTGATTTGGGCTAAATCCCTCGGCGATCCGGCACGGCTTGGGATAAGGCCCTTGGGATTCAGAAGACATCCACGTTGCCCTTGGATCCCTTAAATTACACCAAGTTTAAATCTGACAATTTAGAAGAAACTAAAGCCTAACACCTAAATCCAATTTACGTACAATAAACCTGAAGTATATCAATTTTAACTAGTCTAACTGAGGAGCCAAACAAATTGTCCTACTGAGCTGAGACTAAGTGAAAAACTGGGAAGGCACCACCCAGGGGAGACATGGCTAAAGTTCTGACTTAGTCTCAACTGAGCAGGAAGGCTGATATAACCCACCGGTGGATGGTACATTCATCATGCTGGATAATAGGTTCTACATTCATTCCTAGAATCTTCTAAAGCTATTCCACATCCACTTTACCAACCTCTCTAAAAAGGCAAGTTTGGATATTGGATAAAACCTATCCAGCATCATTGGTCCAGCAAAGGAGGGGGTACAGTTAGGCTGGAAGAACTAACTCCTTCTTTAAGGAAACAAACACCACTGCATGGATTAAACTTTGCAGAAATATCTAATCTTTTGTTTACCACCAATGCCAATTTCATTTATACAAGAAAAGAAAAAAGTATTGGAATGGTGCTCACAGTCCCTAGGCTTGAATATTATTGTAAATCTTTGGAGTTCTCAAAAATTCAGTCCAAAGAGACTTAAGGTTATTTCTCAGATTTCTGCAAAGAGCAGTAAAAAGACATTACATCCAACAAAAAATGTTTCTAAAAGCTTTATTTCTGCCAGAGAATATGTTACAAAGTTTGCTGACATTCTCTAAAAAGTGTCTAAACTTTTGCACCTATAGTATTTTCTTATGAAAACATGTTTTCTTATTTTGAATTTGTACATACAAATAGTAGTATCTATTCAAATTTGCATTAAAATGTTCTGTTTAAATTTGAAGTGCCAGTGTGATATAGAAGTTAAAATGCTGGACCAGGAGTAGACAGCTTCTGTTTTCTCTGAGGCATAGAAGCCACCTAAGGCAGTGATGGCGAACCTTTTAGAGAACGAGTGCCCAAATTTCAAGCCCAAACCCACTTATGTATTTCCGGGTGCTGGGTGGGTGTGGCCCGCTGGGTGGACGTGGCTACAGTGGTCATGGCAGATGGGTGGGCGTGGCCAGCTCGATGTTACTCCTGGGGAGGGACATCTGTGGGGGCCAGGCAGGGGTCTCTGGCGGGTGGGGCGGTGGGCAGGAGGCTGGTTCTGCGGGGTGAGATGAGGCAGGGGTGCCATGTTGCAGGGCAAGGCGAGGCAGGGGCCGGGGCGGCTGCTGCCTGATACCATCGGCCCCCGCACACAAAGGCCACCAAGCACATGGGTGCTGGGATGCATCCAGCCACGTTGGACCTCGGCAAGTTAGCGGGCAGCTGGTTGAAGAAGACGGTTGCCATCTCCGGGGCATGGCGCGCGTGCCCACAGAGAGGGCTACGAGTCCTGCCTCTGGCACGTGTGCCATAGGTTCGCCACTACTGACCTAAGAGATTTTGGATATCTCGGTCTTAACAAGCATCTGGCTCTGTGGCAACTTGGCTGGTAAACAAAAGCCTTCATCACATCATGCATTGATAACTTCACTGTAAAAGCTAAGTGAGCACAATGCAAAAGCAAACAGATCAGTGATAAATGCTAACAATGACTGTGTTTAGTTTTGTACCATGTAGAGATTATGGCAACTTCTATACTTTTATGGATTTACTAAATGTTTGACTTAGGGATGCATAAACATAACGGTTTGCATGCAACAACATATGCAAATGAAGGATTTTCCAGGGAGTTGTTTTCTTAATACAGTGCAAAAACTTGGCTAGCAAAACATAAGTCTTGGATGTAGCATTAGATCTTGATTGCACTTAAGC
This sequence comes from Crotalus tigris, assembly GCF_016545835.1. NCBI lineage: Eukaryota > Metazoa > Chordata > Lepidosauria > Squamata > Viperidae > Crotalus > Crotalus tigris. The sequence goes on along the minus strand of NW_024098500.1, from coordinate 221,420 downwards.
TTTGAAAGAAAATCTAAAATATCTTACACTAGAAAAAACTGGTGACTACGGAAAAGTTAGTTAAGAAAATAGTTTATTTAGTTTTTTAAAAAATATATTATAAAGCACCATAGCATAGGTTCTATATTTTAATTTTAAGCCAAAATTTACTGCCCTGTTATAGCTGCATATGTTACGTTTTCAACATAGTTTTCCCCTTGAGATACTTCCACATATTCTTTATATACCTTAACTATTTATATACTTTATCACATGTAAAAAAAAGTTTTATGTAATCAGAAAATAACAATATTGGTAGATAATTATTACTACTAAGTGTTTTGTTGCATTAAAGAATGTAAATTGCTGCTATTGTACTATTTGGTCATCAGGTCATCAGGTCATTTTTTGGTCATCAGGTCATTTTTGGTCATCAGGTCATTTTTCTGTACATTATTTTAAGAACAGGTTTGTGGAAATGAGGTTAACCCCCCCCCACAATAATAAAATGAATATATGTTGTATTGGCCATATATTCTAGAAAATCAGCACCAAATTAACATTCTAAGTATATTTCTTATAGTTCAGAACTATAGATCTATCTATATCTAATTCAAGAGATTCTGAAAACTATTAAAATATGTGGCCTATTATAAGTTTATCGAACACAGGGGTCCCCAACAGGGGTCCCGCAAATAAGCAAAGCCCCATCCACAGGATGCAGGCAGCACAAACAACCACATCTCCTCCGGTCCACAGAAAAACCTCTCTCCATGGAACCAGTCCCTGGTGCCCAAAAGGTTAGGGGGTGCTGATTTAACAAATACAAATTTCAAGGCATCTGTAGCTATTACGCTCCCAGAATAGGCTTTTATTGTAGTAATTACCAATCTTCAATCATAGAATTTACAGAAGATTGTGAATTACTTGTAACTACTTGTATTTTCTCCACTACTACCTCAACCTTATTTCCAACCACCAATAAATAAAATCTGTTAAGAAACGAAAGAGGACAGCAGTAAATTTTTTCAGCAAACTAATGTATACTGTTTTAGGAAAGTTGATTAAAAATTCTCAATTACAGCTATGCACTTATTTCCAACAGAATTACAGTGAGTTATTGATTATGTGCCATAAAGTTGGTGTCAATTCTTAGTAACTACATAGAAAGTTTTTCTCCAGGAAAACATTCTAATCTACCCTTAAAGTATTCCAAAGATGCATCCATTGCCACTGTAATTGAGTCTAAACACCTTGCTGCTGCTGCTGCTGCTGGTTGTCATGATATTCTCCTTTTTCCACTTTACCCATAATTGTAAACTTCTTCAGAGATTTAGGTCTTTACAAAATGTGTCTGAAGCATGTCCAAATGTGTCTAATTTATGGCTATAATATCCATAATATGTCTAAAGTGGCAGAAAAACCTTTATACAAAAAGAGCTATGCCAGAGGTTCAACCATAATGGACAGATCTTATCAGAGGAGCCTTTCTCATAAGAAATATGATTGGGCATAATTTCCAGAAACCCATTTTGAATCAGTGTTTGCCCAGCTCAACAAGGTGTTCCTAAGTGTTGGAGTTTCTGGACATTAAGTGACAAATGGACTACAGGATTCAGGACTTTTTTTACCCGTCACAAACACATGAAGACTGAAAACTAAGACATGATGGTCTGTTGCTAAATAAAGGAAAGATAGTACCAGTAATAATAGGCAACTTGTGTAAAATCTCAAAACTTCTGGAGTTTTTTTGAACACCATTTTGAATACTTAAACACTATTGTCGTTGATCTCCTTCATGGATTACTGGCAGTAGTCCAGGTCTATGCCCCAACCACTGGTGCTGAAGAGGATGAAATTGATCGGTTCTATGAAGCCCTACAGTATCTTATACAATCAACACCAAAAAATGATGTCCTTATCATCATGGGGGATTGGAATGCTAAAGTAGGAAGCCAAAAGTTAACTGGAATAACAGGCAAGTTTGGCCTTGGAGTACAAAATGAAGCAGGACACAGGCTGATAAATTTTTGTCAAGAGAATACAATGGTCATAGCAAACACTCTTTTCCAACAACCCAAGAGACGGCTCTACACATGGACATCACCAGACGGTCAACACAGAAATCAGATTGACTATGTGCTCTGCAGCCAAAGATGGAGAAGCTCTATACAGTCAGTAAAAACAAGACCAGAAGCTGACTGTAGCTCAGATCATGAGCTTCTCGTTGCAAAATTTAGGCTAAAATTGAGGAAAGTAGGGAAAAACACTTGGCCACTCAGGTATGAACTAAATCATATCCCTGATGAATATACAGTAGAGGTGACAAATAGATTTAAGGAATTAGATCTGATAGACAGAGTGCCTGAAGAACTATGGACGGAGGTTTGCAATATTGTACAAAAGGTAGCAACTAAAACCATCCCAAAGAAAAAGAAATGCAAGAAAGCAAAATGGCTGTCTGAGGAAGCTTTGCAAATAGCTGAGGAAAGAAGGGAAGCGAAAGGCAAGGGAGAAAGATACACGCAATTGAATGCAGAATTCCAGAGAATAGCTAGAAGAGATAAGAATGCCCTCTTAAATGAACAGTGCAAAGAAATAGAAGAAAACAATAGAATAGGGAGAACCAGAGATCTCTTCAGGAAAATTGGAGATATGAAGGGAATGTTTCATGCAAAGATGGGCATGATAAAGTATTTCAGCTGAGCTATTCAAAATCTTAAAAGACGATGCAGTAAAAGTGCTACACTCAATTTGCCAGCAAATTTGGAAAACTCAACAGTGGCCACAGAACTGGAAAAGGTCAGTTTACATTTGAATTCCAAAGAAAGGCAATGCCAAAGAATGTTCAAACTATTGTACCATTGCACTCATTTCACATGCTAGTAAAGTTATGCTTAAAATCCTACAAGCTAGACTCCAGCAGTATGTGGATTGAGAACTTCCAGAAGTATAGGCAAGATTTCGAAGAGGCAGAGGAATTAGAGATCAAATTGCCAACATACGTTGGATCATGGAGAAAGGGGGCGTTGTCTTACCTGAATGCCTTTTCTCAGCATGAGGAATGTAGAATCCATGAATGGGTTGATTTAGTCTTCTAGCCCAATCAGACCAAACAATCAAAGTTGCCACGCCCCTGCAGGGTCTGAGCATACCCCAGTTTCAAAAGGGTGAAGCGAATGATTGTGAGACGTGATGGCACTGAACTGCTAACACTAACCTAACTGCTAGTAATGATCAGGGAGGGGGTGGATTCTACATTCCTCATGCTGAGAAAAGGCGTTCAGGTAAGACAATGCCCCTTCTCCAGCATATAGAGGAATGTAGAATCCACGAATGGGACTTACCAAAGCCCCTATGATCCCACGGGTGGGAAGCAGGTTGGTTAAATGTCGGTGCAGAAATGGACCACTTGTTGTAAAACCCGACGGCCAAAAGCGGCCTCTACGGATATAAACTTGTCGAGTTTGTAGTGGCGAATGAAGGGGACGACCATGTAGCCACCTTACAGATGTCCTCTATGGACGCCTGAGTCTGCCACGTCGCCGATGTGGAAGCGCTACAAGTAGAGTGCTCTGTCAGGTGGCTTGGGACAGGTAAAGACTAAGCCTGGTAAGATTGAGCGATACAGGCCTTGATCCACCTGGCTACAGTAGAGGAGGAAACCTTCTGTCCCTTGGAAGCTGAGTGGAAAGAGACAAACAATGCCTCTGATTTGCGAAAGGAAGCTGTCCTCTTGATGTAATGACGCAATGCCCTACATACATCTAGGTAATGCCACTGCTTTTCTAGTGTGTGAGAAGGATTGGGACAAAGGTTTGGTAGTACAATGTCCTGAGCCCGGTGAAACAGTGTATTCACCTTGGGAATGAATGAGGGATCTAACCTTATCACCACTCTGTCCTGATAGAAGGTACACAGGTCTTCCCTAACTGAAAGAGCAGCCAGCTCTGACACGCGACTCGCCGACGTGATGGCTACTAGGAAGGCCACCTTGTGGGACAAAATGTGAAGAGGACAAGACCTTATAGGTTCAAAGGGAGACCTAGTGAGTGCCTGCAGAACCTGAGGTAGTTCCCAAGATGGATACCTGTGTACTACTGGAGGTCTGGTGTTGGAGACTCCTTTCATAAAGGACTGGACCCTGGGATGATGGGACAATGGAATGGTGTTGGCACAGGTGAACACCGTGGAAAGAGCGGCCACCTGTCTATGCAAGGTGTTGAGCGCTAAGCCCTTATCCACTCCATCCATGAGGTATTCAAGAATCACTGGAATAGTTTAAAACCCATATTTTGAGAAGTGCCTTGTTGTGTGTCTGGAAAAAGTATTATTATAGGTTAAATTATAAAATTCCAATTTGGAGGGTTCCAGGACACGTGATAGAGGGAGTATCTAGGGGAGTAAATTTGGATAAGATTTCTTATAAGGAATTGCTTAGTTTGGTCGGGCAGCATTGGCAGCTAAAGCCTTTAACTGAGTTGAAGCAAGAAAATATTGTATATTCTTGGTTTTATTACAATCAATTGTTATTGAGGTGGAATATAGATAAAAAGGTTGGTATTACTTTAGAGGATGTGAATTTGGTAAAACAGATTAAAGATCAATGTCGATTTCATATAAAAAGAATTTATAATGCTTTAATAGAATTGGACTCGGAAACGGAGTTAGTTAAAGATTTTATGATCAAATGGGCGCAAAATATCCAAGAGCCAATTTTATTGGATACATGGGAGACAATCTAGGTTAGAAATGTAAAATTTACTCAAGTACAAAATTTAAGAGAAAATTTTTATAAAATGTTTTATAGATGACATTTGGATCCCCAAAAGTCATCCCGCATGTATCTGAATTTACAGCCCAAATGTTGGAGATGTGGAAATTTAGATGCAACTTATTTTCATATTTGGTGGACTTGTAAAGATATTAAAGCTTTTTGGATTAAGATTTGGTGGAATATTCAAAAGATTTTTAAGAAAAAGATAAAGTTTCCTGCGCAATTATTTTTGTTGGGTATTATTGTAGATTTGGATGTTAAAGAAACTAATTTGATGTTGAACCTTATAACTGCTGCAAGATTATTGGTGGGGCAATATTGGAAGAAAAACTTATTGCCTACTTTGGAAGAATGGATAAAATGTCTAATTTAGCAGAAATGGCGAAAATCTCCGCCTATTTGAAGGATCATTCACAAGAAAGATATATTATGGTTTGGAGAAGATGGATTGATTATATTCAGAAGAAGTATGAAACTGAAAAGTATTACCTTGCTTTTGAATAGATTTTAGATAATTATTAACAGTATTAATTGTATTATTATTTTTGTCTTAATTTGTTAATATTTGTTTTGAGAAGGAGTTAAAGTGTATTATGGTTTTGATTGATAGTTTAGTTGGTTTATGTTAGCTAGATTATGTTTGTTTATTTGTTACCCTGTAATCAGCTCTGGGAAGTGGGGGAGGGGATGGGTGGGTTTATATTGTAATTTGTAAAACTTTTAATAAAAAAAAAGAATGAAAAAAATAAAAAAGAATCACTGGAATAGTGACAGAAGAGATAGACAAACCCTTACAGGTATACCAGTCACAGAAGTTCTTCCAAGTGGCATCATAGATCCAGTTCGTCGCCGGCCGTCTGGAAGCTTGGATCATAGCTATCACCCTTGAAGAGTAAGATCCGCACATCACGAACTGGCGCTCAGATGCCAGGCGGCTAGTTGTAGCCACTGCGGGTCCGGGTGGCGTATGGCCCCCTGCGTTAGAATTATCCTCCCTGGAGGGATTTGCCAAGGGGGGGGGCTATGGCGAGGTTCACAAGATCTGCGAACCATGGATGCCTCGGCCAATACGGGGCCACAAGGATTAGCTCCGCTTATTCCTGTAACAGCTTCCTGATGACGGCCGGGATCAAGGGAAGGGGTGGAAAAGCATATAGAAGGCCCGCCGGCCAAGGGCTATGGAGGGCGTCTGCTCCCTCTGAACCCTAGGATGGGTACCAAGATAGAAACCGGGGAAGCTGGGCGTTCGTCAGGGATGCAAACAGGTCGACTTTGGGCCGACCAAAACGGTGAGTTATCTCCCGAAAGAGACAGGGATGTAGACGCCACTCCGAATAATCTATCATAGATCAACTCAGAAAATCTGCCTGGTCGTTTTCCACCCCTGAGATGTGTTCCGCCTTTAGGGACAACAGATTCTGTTCCACCCATGACCCCAGACACTGGGCCTCGGACATTAGAATCCACGATCAAGTGCCACCCTGCCTGTTGACATGGGCCTTTGCCGCCACATTGTCTGTCAGAATCAGCACATGGCAGCCTGCCAACTTCTTGTGGAAATGGCGAAGTGCTAGGTGTATGACTCTGAGCTCTAACCAATTGATATTTTTCTTGAGATCCCGTTGGGACCACCGCCCCTGGGCGAATTGGGATTGCAGATGTGCCCCCCATCCAAACAGACTGGCGTCTGTGGTCAAGGTTACCTGAATCTGAACAGGGATCCTTTGGACAATGCTGGGGACAACCACCAGATGAGGGACGTGAGTGTCTGTGGTGGGACTTGCACCCTCTGTGGAAAACATGCTACACCCCATTTCTGGTAAGGGAGTAGAAACCACTGCAGTTGTCTCGTATGAAGCCTGGCCCAGGGCACTATGGCAATACATGAAATCAGTTTCCCTAACAGCTGTGACAGTAGGAGCAGGGTTACACGTTTCTCCTTGCACACCCTGGTGACCATCGTACGTATGCTGAGTTGACGCTCCTGAGACAGGAAAACTTGGCACTGGTTGGTGTCTATTATTGTGCCTAAGTGGAGCAAACGGTTTGCTGGGATCAGATGGCTCTTTGGAAGTTGATCATAAATCCATGATCCTGGAGTGTCTTGATCGTCAGTGCCATGTCTGATCGGGCGTTCAGTGCTGAGGACAATTGGATTAGGATATTGTCCAAGTAGCACTGAACACGGACTGGTACCAACCTGAGCTGTGCGGCGAGAACTGCCAGGATTTTGGTGAAAACTCTTGGAGCTAACGATAGGCCGAATGGCAGGGCCCTGTATTGATAGTGATGGTTGGAATACCTGAATCTGAGAAAATGCCTGTGATTTGGATGTATGGGAACGTGCAGGTAAGCTTCTGTCAGATCTATGGATGTAAGAAAGTCCCCTGGCCGAATACTGCCCAGAATAGAATGAAGAGTTTGCATCTTGAATTTTTGGTAAATTAGGTACCGATTTAGAGCCTTGAGGTCTAGGATCGCCCTCCATCCTCCCGAGGCCTTTGGTACCACGAATAGGATGGAGTAGAAACCTAGTCCCCATTGATCTGGGAGTACCCGCTCTATTGCCTCTATGCTTAACAGATGACGAATGGCCTCCTCCATGAGACCTTGTTTCACGGGATTTTGGGATAGGGGGCAGGAGATGAAGCGCCGAGGGGGGAGTGTGAGGAACTCCAGAGACAGTTTGTCTCTGATAGTGGTTAGAACCCAAATGTCCGTGGTGGTGCTTTCCCATTTGTGGAAGTATAGTGCCAGTCTTCCCCCAATGGGGGGAATCCACCTCAAGTCACTTTGACTTTCGGAAAGGACGACCTCCTCTGCCGCGAAAGGGCCGCTTAGCCTGGAATTGTGGCTTTGGTTTGTCTCTGTAGCTGGACCGGTCTGATGAGCGGTCCAGCCCTGCTTGAAAAGGCCGATACCCGCTCCAAGTAGTTCAGTCTGTGCCAGACTTAAACGACGGACGCTGGTTGTATGGAGAAAAATGTCTGCCCGTTTTTTTGACAATATGAGCTAGTTCCTTCAATTTTTCTTTGTTTTCAGTCAGGTAAGGAGTGAGAGCCTCTCCAAAAAGGCGACCCTTTTGATATGGTGCCGCAGCTACTCTCCATTTGTGCCTGGTATCGGCCTTCCAATTTTTTAGCCAGAACAACCGGCGTGTAGCCACGTTGGAAGTTATGGCCCGAGCCGAATATTTGGCCGACTGCAGAGACACATCCGCCATGTATTCCAGTGTGGCCCTTAGTTTAGTGACATCCTGGTGAACCCTTACTTCATCTGGGGATATTCTGGCCTGTAATTCCCTGAGCCAGATTAATGCGATTCTGGCAAAGAAGGAGTTAGATGTTGAGGCTCTTATAGCCCAAGCCAATGCCTGATGGGTCCTTTTGAGGGAAATCTCAGACTTCTTGTCCTCAGCCTTAAGGGCCTCCGACATATCTCCTGGGATTTTGGTGTCTGACAGTATGGGGGCGAGAGCCTCGTCTACACCCGGAACTTCGAGGACATTGTTGAGGGAAGGGACCGTATCTAAGAGCTTATGATCTAATCCCCCAAGAGCAGAGAAACTTCCAGGAGATCCCCACTGATCCTGAATGGATTTGAGAAACATGGGGGGACAAGGTATCTGTAGGTTCTTCTTGACCGGTTCCAGAAACAGTAGGTCAGAACTCTGTCCAGAGTCCTGCTCGGTCGTCTGTGGTTTCACCGGTTCAATTTTTCCGGTGATATAGGTCTTTTGTAAAAGAGAATAGAAGGAATTTGGATAGGAGTGGCCTCCGCCTGAATGTCTTCCCCGTCTGACCACATGCCTTCTTCCGAAATCTGTGCGGAATAATCCGATATCTCACTCCCTTCAGATTGAGGTGGAGAACCGTGATCTGAGATCACATACTCCTTGGGATGCATAGTTTCCGTGGGCGTAGGGGGGTTTGACAGTCCTTGGATCAGAATGGCCCTCCCTGAAGCCGCCATCGCCTGAGCCACCACCTGTGAGATCATGTCTTGGAGCTGGACAGTAAATGAAGGATGTTTGGGGGCCCAAAGACCTGCCGCCGTCGGCGTGAAAGATGCTGACGGGATTGGGGGAGGCATGACTGTAGTAACCTCCCCCTGAGACCCACAAGATACTGAGGAAGGTCCTGGCTCAGCAGCTGGAATTGAATCTTGGACCTGTAATCTCAATTCTTGGTCAAAGAGGGACAGATGGTCCCGTTCATATCCCAGCAAAGAACCCTGGTCCAGGATCTGCTCGGGAGACCAAGCCCGTGTAAAAGGGGAAGGTCGATGTTCCCCTGATGTGGATGCAAGAGGAGGGGGGGGGATAAGCTGCGTCTCTCCTGTCTGTCGCTGGGCTTTGGAGAATTGTCGCTCCAGTGCCCTAAGTCTGCTATCTGCTTGCTTGTCATCGGCCTTAGAGGTCCGTTTGACCTTGGCCTTGGCAGGTGTATCCTCACTGGATGGCTTGCGTTTTACATTTCCACTGGAGATGGAAGCCTGTGAAATGGTGTTATCCACCATATTGAAATAAACAATAGGAAAGAAAAAACAGGTGTTCACCAGGAGATCCCTGGATCGGGCCTGTACTGCAGTAGAAGAAAAGGCAAGTTTTCACCAGGAGATCCCTGGATCAGTCCTGTTCTGTAGAAGAAGAAAGGGCAGGTTTTCACCAGGAGATCCCTGGATCGGCCCTGGTCTGCAAGAGAAAGGAAGGCCACGGCCCACCTGGGTGGTACAGGCCTGCACATGGGTCTGTGAGGTCCGGCCCACCATTAAGAATGGAGTCACTACGCTCAGGGGCTGTCCTCCCCATTCAATTTTTCAGGCCCACTGTAATAGAGAGACAATTTGGCCGAAAAAATATCAAATGTCAATTGAAGATAAGTCTATATATGAATATAGATATATATCTTGTTTATTTTAATTCTGTTTTATTTTAATTAATTTTTATTTTATTTTATTTTATTTGACCCTCGTGTCTCACTTAGTGATGGCTAGGACAGTAAGTGCCGACCACTATGCAGACAGCGGAAAACAGGCAAGGCAAGCAGCAGTCCAATCTGTTGGCACTGGATATTTGAAAGGTACTGGTAAGTCACACAGTCTGGAATATTACCAGATAAAATGGAGTGAGAGACTCAAGGTATTTTCCCTATGTCCACTATGTAACCTAAGTTGGCGCCTATTAAGCAGCTGAAGCACAAGGTAATGAAGATCTAAAAGAGTGTAATTAGAACTCCTATCCCCCCCCCATGTAGGGAGAATCACCAAATAAATAAGTTGCTTTGTGACTGAGAAGGCTGTAATTAGGTCAAAGCAGTCAATTTAATGTGTGCAATCGGGCGGAGCCCAAAATGGCGGCTGCGATGATCTAATGAGAGATAAAACAAGCTGAAAGAAAAGATCCTCTTCTGCAAGTAATCTGGTAATAAGTTCTTTTAGTCAAACAGTTCATCTGTGGGTTAGGTAATTTACAGCTGACAATCAACAGTAAGAAGGAAGCACCTGAGTAATGTGAGGATCGAGCCTTCTATAGGCTCAAAATGGCACCCGCAGGTTGTTTGAATTAGTAATGAACCCAGGAAGGTGAATTTAGAGTTTTCAGCCGAAAACTAGTAATTTAAAGAGTCGCATTCACAGCGAAGATCCTGGGAGGGGGTGGATTGTAATGAGAAGGCAGCGATCGACGATCAGCTATCTGCCTCTGAAAAACTCAACAGAGAAGGGAATTGATTAAAGAGAGAAGAAATGGTGCAGCACTGAGCCCAGAGCTGAACCAATCCCCCCCCCCAAAGAAGGGGGAAAAAGGGTAGAGAATCCATGAATGGCAATAACTACCTTTCTGAATCTAAATTGGGAGCCAAATTCTCACGTCTCTTCAGGGCTGAGACCAAACAAAATTGGGGCATGCTCAGACCCTGCAGGGGCACGGCAACTTTGATTGTTTGGTCTCATTGGGCTAGAAGACTAAATCAACCCATTTGTGGATTCTACATTCCTCTACATGCTGGAGAACTAGAGAGTTCCAGAAAAACATCTACTTCTGCTTCATTGACTATGCTAAAGCCTTTGATTGTGTGGATCACAAAAAATTGTGGCAAGTTCTTAAAGAGATGGGAGTACCAGACCATCTTATTTGTCTCTTGAGAAACCTATATGCGAGTCAAAAGCAACAGTGAGAACTAGACACGGAACCACTGATTGGTTCAAAATTGGGAAAGGAGTCCGGCAAGTCTATATTCTGTTGCCCTGCCTATTTAACTTACAGTATATGCAGAGCACATCATGAGAAGGGCAGGGCTAGATGAATCAAAAGTTGGAATTAAGATTGCCGGGAGAAATATCAACAACCTAAAATATGCAGATGATACCACTCTAATGGCAGAAAGTGAAGAGGAACTAAAGAGCCTCTTGATGCGGGTGAAGAAGGAGAGTGCAAAAGCTGGCTTGAAACTCAACATTAAGAAAACCAAGATCATGGCATTCTTCTTTCTTCTTCTTGTGCCATATCCGTTATTGGACGTTGGCGATCATGTTGGCGATCCTGTTTTTATCAGCAGCTGCATGAAAAAGTGCTGCTGAGTTTTGTCCAAACCAGTCCCTTAGAGTTTGAAGCCATGATGTTCTTCTTCTGCCTGGATCTCATTTGCCTTCAATCTTTCCCTGGATGATTACATGGAGTATGCTGTATTTTTCTAGGTGTCGCATCACATGTCCGAAATATTCTAATTTTCATTTTTTAATTGTTTTGATGATTTCCCTTGGCTTTCCCAGACGGCTTATCACCTCCTCATTTCTGATCTTGTCAATCCAGCTTATACATAACAGCCGCCTGTAAATCCATATTTCAAATGTTTCTAGTCTCCTCTCAATTCCTGGCAAATAGATAGGGAAGAAATGGAGCTAGTGACAGATTTTATCTTCCTGGGCTCCAAGATCACCACAGATGGGGACTGCAGCCAAGAAATTAAAAGACGCTTGCTCCTGGGGAGGAAAGCTATGGCAAATCTAGACAGCATAATAAAAAGCAGAGACATCACCCTGTCAACAAAAGTACGTATAGTCAAGGCTATGGTTTTCCCAGTTGCAATGTATGGCTGTGAAAGTTGGACCATAAGAAAGGCTAAGCGTAAAAGAATTGAGGCCTTTGAGCTATGGTGCTCGAGAAGACTCCTGCGAGTCCCCTGGACTGCAAGGCGATCAAGCTCGTCAATCCTAGAGGAGATTAACCCTGACTGCTCTTTAGAAGGCCAGATCCTGAAGTTGAAATTCAAGTACTTTGGCCACCTAATAAGAAGGAAGGACTCACTGGAGAAGTGTCTAATGCTGGAAAAGATTGTGGGCAATAGAAGAATGGGACGACATAGAATGAAGTGGCTGGATGGAGTCACTGAAGCAGTAGGTGTGAGCTTAAATGGACCCCAGAAGATAGTAGAGGACAGGAAGGCCTGGAAGAACACTGTCCATGGGGTCGCGATGGGTCGGACATGACATTGCAACTAACAAGAACAACAATTGGCATTGACCTTCAATCAATTGCAAAAGGCAGCTTTACTTGGAACAGCTTATCCTGTGAAGATACTTTTAACACATCAAACAAAAACAACTGGGAAGGACTTGATAACTGGATAAAAATGACAAATTCAGTCTAAACAAGTTACTGACTATGTGACCCACTATAATAATGATGATAACAATTATTAACAACAACATTTCAAGAAATGGCGTATAATAGGAACATTAAAAAAAGAAGCTGGGGAGCTTCCGGTGGGAGGCGACGGCGATGGCGGCTAGCTTTTAGCCGTCCAGCTGGGGAAGTGTCAGAGCCGCGGAGCGCAGCGCGCATCAGCTGGCCCGCGGCTCGGAAATCCCTTCCCGGGCAAAGGGAAGGGACAGAGAACGCAAGAGTAGAGGTAGAACCCCTGAACCCCCTCTGGATTTATTTCTAGAGGGGGTGAAAGGAGTGTTCCCTCGGAGCTCTTGCTGATCTCCGCCTCCCAGCTGTTTTTGCTTCCTAGGAAGCAAAAGAAACCGCCGCTTCTATCTCCGTGTTTACAGCATTTTGGTGAGTAATTTTTAAACGGACGGAGCAGTTTAAAGGATTTTTTGTTATATTTTAGGTGTTTATTTTTTTATCTTTTGATTTTTACTATTTTTCCTCCTTTTTTTTGTTATACTAGTGAAAGGATTTAAGATGGCGTTTTGAAACTGTCGGAGTTTTTTTTCCTTTCTCTTTTGTTTTACTTTCCCTTTCTAAGGACTGTTTTTTGCTTCTGCTTTTGCTTTTGGTTTAGAATTTTTTCTTTTGAACTGTTTGCTCTTTTACTACTTATTCTTTGGATTTACTCTGGACTTTTAATGACTATAGTTTGTCTCTTTTTAAAAAATTTTTTTTTTCTTTCCTCCTCCCTTTTTGGCTGGAGGGGAAAGGGAAGTGACAATTGTGCTTTTTAAAATGGCTTCAAAGAGGCAGCAGCCTTCCTCAGCACCTAAGGTTATTTCTTCTCCTATAACTTCCACTGCACAGCTACAACAACAATCCAAACATGTACCACCGGCTCAGCCACCACCCTCCCCTCCTCTACCTGGACTTTCAGTACAAGAGGTTAGAGGCATAATGGGAGAGATTGTAGTTCAAATGAGAGAGGAAATGAATCAATTTGTTTCACAGATTAAATCAGAAATTAAATCTGATCTCAAAGAAGAGATAACGGGGATAAAGTCTAAATTGCAAGAAAATAATAATGAACTACGACAAGATATATTGGCAGCTGTTTCAGGTTTGGCTACTGTGGTGGTTAAGCTCGACGCAAGGCTTGAGGAAGTGGAAGACAAAGTTGACTCTTTGGATGACAAAATTCAAGACGTGGAAAGGAAGGTGGACTCCTCACAAGAAGATATTTTGATGTTTCAGTATAGACAGATGGAGTATGCCCTGAGGATTAGAGGCCTCAAGGAAGATATCAATCAAGATTTGGTGGAGGTGGTCCTTACTGATCTGGCGCTGGCCTTGGATATGGATAAAGGAGAATTACAGAGAGAAGTGGAAAAAATTTATAGACTCAACTCCTGGATTGCTAAGCAGAAGAATTTGCCTAGAGATGTGGTGATTTACTTTACAAAGAAGTCCCTGCGGAATGAGATTATACAAGCCTTTTACAACAAAAGATTTCAGATTGCCGCCCAAGATGTCATCATTCTAAAGGAAATCCCATCCAAAATTTTAAGAAGTAGAAAAGACTTTGCTTTTTTAACCAATGAGCTTAAAGTTAGATCGATGCCATTTAGATGGGAAATTCCGATGGGTATTGTTTTGAGCCATGCTGGGACACGCTACAGATTGAACACAGTTGATAAAGCTAGAGATTTTTATACTTCGGTCCTGGGTGCAGGCTCAACTTCATCTGGTCGGAAATCTTTGAGTGGTAAGGAAGCTGAGCAGCAATCTGAGGCATTAGATTTGGTTTCCGCAGGGATGATAGAAGTGGCAAAGCAACGCCAGACGGAGGCTAAAGAGCAGAGGATGACTCGTGCAGCCTATAAGCGTAAAGAGAAGGAGCAACGTAAAAAAGAGCCCAAAGAGAGTTCTCCTGGAAGTGCTTCACCGCCGGTGGGAGGAGCAAGACCCAAGAGTTATGCAACACACGCAGCTCTGTCAGATTTTGATGGTGTCTTCTCCAGGCTGCGTGCCAAGGGAGTTACTTTGTCGCAACCTGATTATTCTGTAGTAAACTTATTACAGTTGATTCATCATTATGGTTTGGTTTCGGGTTTTAAGATTAACGTAAATAAGACTAAAATTTTACCTAAAAATATGTCGAGTCAGGAGAAGCAGATTTTGGTCAACTTGACGGGTTTTGAGATTGTTAATAAGGTAAAATATTTGGGGGTGATGCTGTCTGTTTCTAATGCAAAATTATTTAAAAATAATTATGAAAGGTTGTGGGTCAGGGTACAGAAGGACTTGAAGAATTGGGAAAAGTTGCAATTATCCCTCATGGGAAGAATTGCAGTGATAAAAATGAATATTCTACCCAAGTTTCTTTTTTTGTTTCAAATGTTACCAATTTTGAAAAATGAGATTAATTTAAATGAGTGGCAGAAGGGTCTCAACAAATTTATTTGGGCAGGGAAAAAACCAAGGGTTAAGTTTAAAATTATGCAAGACTTCCGTGAGAGGGGTGGACTTAAGGTACCAAATTTGAAATTATATTATGATGCGGTGGTTTTAACATTAATTAGTGATTGGGTAAATTTGACAAATTCTGAGATACTTTACTTAGAGGGATGGGATTTACTTTATGGGTGGCATGCCTATTTAATATTTAATAAAAAAATAGATTGGGCTTTTAAATCTCATATTTTAAGAATTTCTTTACTTAGGATTTGGAGAAAATATTATAAAAGTGATTTTAAAGTACCATTATGGGCTATACCTTGGCATGCGATAGAAGGAATAAAAAGAGGGGTTAAAATGGATATGGTGTCTTATAGACAGTTACTTAAATGGGATGGACAAAACTGGCAATTAAAATCACGGGAAGAGTTAGCACAAGAAAATTTTACTTATTCTTGGTTCCAATATAGGCAATTATTAGATAGATGGAAGATGGATTGTAAGGTGGGTTTTCTTAGAGAAGATGAAAACCTTATTAAGCAACTGAAGGATCAAAGACAAACCCACATTAAGAGAATTTATGGGGTTTTAGTTGAATTGGACTCAGAAACGGAACTAATTAAAGATTGTATGATTAGATGGGCGCAGAATTTTGGTGAGCCAGTTTCATTGGACACCTGGGAAACTATTTGGGTGAGAAATGTCAAATTTACTCAAGCACAGAACTTAAGGGAGAATTTTTATAAAATGTTTTATAGATGGCACCTTGATCCACAAAAAATGTCTTATATGTATCCTGACGTGCAACCCAAATGTTGGAGATGTGGTTATAAGGAGGCTTCTTATTATCATATTTGGTGGTCATGCAGAGAGATAAAAGCATTTTGGATTAAAATATGGTGGAATATCCAGAGAATTTTTAGAAGGAGGGTAAAATTTACTCCGCAATTATTTTTGTTAGGTATTGTTACAGATTGTGATACAAAGGAGGTTGTATTGATGTTAAACTTGATCACAGCCGCTAGGCTGTTAGTAGGACAATACTGGAAGAAGGAATCTTTGCCTACATTGCAGGAATGGTTTCTTAAAGTAGCTTATCTGGCAGAAATGGCAAAGATTTCGGCTTTCTTAAAGCAACAAACGCAAGAGAAGTTTTTTGCTGTTTGGGATAAATGGATAAAATTTATACAATTTAGATTGGGTATACAAAAA
The DNA here is from genome assembly GCF_016545835.1 of Crotalus tigris. Taxonomy (NCBI): domain Eukaryota; kingdom Metazoa; phylum Chordata; class Lepidosauria; order Squamata; family Viperidae; genus Crotalus; species Crotalus tigris. The sequence continues at coordinate 205,338 of NW_024098500.1, read as the reverse complement.
TATTATATAGTTTTTTCATAAGTTTTATTTTCATATATATTATAGATAATTTTTTTATATATATAAATATAAAGTTTTTAATTTAATTTTTATTTTTATTTTTTAAGCCTATATTCTGCTCTGGGAAGCTCAGGGGGGGGGGAAGGGAGGGTTTTTTTTTTATTATTTAATATATGTATTGTTTAGTTTTATTTTTCTGTATATGTTGCCTCTTGTTTTGTATTATTTTTCCTTTTTTGTAAAATTTATAAAACTTTCAATAAAAAAAAAAAAAAAAAAAGAAGCTGAAGTTTCTTTAGGAAACTTGGTTTTGGTTGGATACAATTAAGCCATTTGAACTAATGCAATCAAAGCCAGAATTGAAAAACCATCAAATGATTCAACAAGTAGATTGTGCAAAGAAGCAGAAGAAACAGACCATATTGTCAGCTTGTACAAGAAGATAACACAAACTTATAAATAACATAAGACACTTGTCAATTATAAAAAGCCACACTACTTGAATTTGCACATATACTAATTATGCTGATACATTACAGCATCCTCAATTTTTGGACAGAACTTGATGTGAATGAAGGCCAATATTAGCTGAAATACTGGCAGCTGTGATTTCACATAACGATATCTATTACAATAAGATCAACTACTACTACTCCAGTACCATGTTTTCCCGAAAATAAGACCCAGTCTTTTTTTGCCTCCAAAAGAGGCATTAGGTTTTATTTTCAGGGGATGTCTTATTTTTCCCACTGAGGTGCAAGGTGCGTCCTGCTGCCATTGCTGCTGCCACCGTAAGCTGCATCCTGCTGCCGTTGCTGCCACTGTGAGATGTGTCCAGCTGCCATTGCCATCGTCACATGACTCATAGCGGCAGTGGCAATGGTGGGATGCACCTCACGGCAGTGCGATGCGCCTCACAGCAGCGGCAGTGGCAACAGCACCAAGATGTGCCTTGCGGTAGCAGCAATACTAGGACATGACTCGCATCAATGACAATACAAATAGGATGCACCTCACAGCAGCAATGGCAGCAGGATGCACCTTGCGGCAGTGGTGGCAATGGTAGCATGATGTGCCTTGTGGCAGCAACAATCTGCTTTGCGGTGGCAGCAGCAGCAACTGGGGCAGCTCCCCCCTCTCCCCGCCTCGCTTCACCTAATGTCTTAATAAGTAGGGCTTATCTTCGGGGTAGGTTTTATTTTCAGGGAAACATGGTAGAATAAAGGTATTCTTAAATTGCAGAAGAGGAGCTTTTTTATTTATATACCTATTTTAAAAAGAGTGGGTAGCTGAAACCAATACAAAGGTTTCAATTAATAGGCTTTTGAAATTCTAATGCTTCAAATGCTTGAAATGGGGTAGGAAAAAAAGGATTTAATAAGATTTTACAATTCTGTTGGCTAGTGATGAAACTGACCAGAAAAATCAAAAGGAAATTAATCAGAAAAAATATGTCATTCCTAGTACACTGACAATATAAACTTAATTAAACATTGTTATTTTTCTTTTCCTTTTCACACATTATTTCAAATGTTTGCCAGTGGTCTGTGATTTTTGAGTTAGCTAGAGTAATATTCAATTATTTATTCATTTGTTTCTATCACTATTTTTCCAACTATTTAAGACAGTTTACATAAGCACTCTCTCATCCAATTTTTCTTGAAACAGTAATCCTGTGCAGAAGATTGGACTAAGTGATTGATCCATATGCACTCACTGAGTTTCTGTGGTTTGAGAGCACAATTGTCTCTCTTCTGTTCATCTTAAAAAAATTGTTGACCTTTTTTTTTATTATGGAACGGATACCGTCTATAAGAACACAAGCATTGCAACAGTCAATGATGATAATTATTTATCAAATCTCCTGCCACCTTCCATGTATGTAATAGTTATATATACTGTATATCTCATAATTTTTCCTAAGTAAATATCCCAACACCTGATCAGGTAGGCCTGTTGAAGCTTTGCCACGGTGAGCAAATATTTACTGGTCATTGACAATGCTCAACTTTTCTCTGGAACTCTATGGTGGGAAGACCAATGAAGGAAAAGAGATTGTGGTTTTCTATGTTCCCCCCTCCCTTCCAGGATTTTTTGGAAACCTGTTTCTTTATGACAAGAAATATCACCAGTCTTCAACATCAATGTATGAGGTACTCTGAGGATTATAAAAGAGGCTTGAAGGACTCACACATATTAGTGATTTTGTTTCATAAGGTAATGATTTAATTTTATTACTCTTGCAATGATAATCAAGTAAAAAAAACCACCTTAACTTGTGTTAAGAGAAATATAGATACCAGATAAAAGATATACAGATTAAATAAATCCAAACTGACAAATTTCAGTTGAGTATCAAAACCAAAGAGAATTCAAGGTTCTATTACACCAAACTCTATTTCTGTATCACACCTTCCTTCATTTCAATAGCATAATTTCTCAGTTGGGCTTACATACTCTTAAATACACTCTGCCATATAAGATAAAAGATTATTTCTTCCTAAAACGCTTCACCACATTTCTATTGACATTTTCATTCTTAATGCTCTTCACTAGAAATGTAAGTATTTTCTAGGCCAAGGCTACATTCCAACAAGAGATGCAGCTTTGGGCAAGACAAAACACAGATTTGAATTGATTTAAATGTATTTAAAATTAAAATAACTACAGTCAATATGATTATTACCCATTATTTAGTAATTTCACATTTCAGTCTCAATAAAAATAACAATTGATTGGCAACTTTTGGAAGGACCAAGAGCACATCTAATATTGGGAAATTATGACTTCAAGTCTACAGCTCTCCAGTCAAAAGTTACATGTGCCAGAACTATTTCTACCATGATTTCACTACTACATAACTGATCAAGATTAAAATGTCATATTCCTGGGTAGCAGAAATAGCAGCATTCATCTAAATGAAAAATAACTACATTTTTACTCAATACCTTTCTGATATATATATATATATATATATATATATATATATATATATATATATATATATATATATATATATATATATGTCTTTGGTTGTTCGGGTTTTCTCCCGCGTAAAATTGGAAGTGTCTTGGCAACGTTTCGACGAAGTCACATTCGTCATCTTCAGGCTGGTGTTTTTAGCTTCTTGCTTTGAGCAGCAATGTGTGGTTTTAGCTGTTTCTTCCTTTTAACTGCCAGTGAGGGTATGAACTGATTGGGTGGGAGCTTGGCTGTGTTCTGATTGGGTGGAGGTGTGTTCTGAATGGTTAGGGGCTTGGCTGTGCTCTGATTGGCTGGGGGAGTGTTCTGTTTGGTTGTGCTCAGGTTAGTCTGAGTTGCAGAGGGGTTTAAGATTTTGGGGTTAGGGAGTCGTTTGTCAATAAGGGCAGGTTTCCAAATGGCTGGTAGGCGGGAGGTATCATCTCGCTTGTTCATGCTGTGTGGGCGTTTTTCTATCTCGATGGCTTCTCTGATTATTCTGTTATTAAAATGTTCACTTTTGGCAATGGTTCTGGTATTTTTAAAGTCAATTTCGTGTCCTGTGGCTTTAAGGTGTTGGACCAGGGAAGATGTTGGTTCCTCTTTTTTGACTGAGTTCTTATGTTCTTCAATGCGTGCACTTATTCTTCTGTTGGTTTGTCCGATGTATGTGGTGGGACAAGTGGTGCATGGGATTTCGTATACTCCTTGATTTTCTAATTCAATTTTATCTTTGGGGTTTCTAAGGATGGTGGATATTTTTCTGTTTGTGCAGAATGCTGTTTTGATGTTGTGTTTATGAAGGATCTTACTGATTCTGTCTGTGGTGCCTTTTATGTATGGGAGGAGGGCTTTGCCGTTTTGAAACCATTATATGTGGAGTTGAAACCAGCCTGACCAAAATCAACCCCAATGACGCTAACAAAATCAGACTCAAAATCACCAACATCCTCTGCACCAGCAAGCCACCCAAAAGCAACTTACCCAAAGAGGAACAGACAGCACTACGTAACCTGAAAGAAGACACCAGCATAATAATCCTACCAGCAGACAAGGGCAACGCCACGGTGGTTATGAACACATCTGACTACCAAACCAAATTAACCAACCTACTCCAAGACTCCACATACAAACCCCTAAATACAGATCCCACCACCTACCTGGAAAAAACCACCAGAACCAAGATAAAAGCCTCCCCCATTAGCGAAGAGATCCAGCAAAGAATCATTCCCAGAGAGAAATCATCCAGATGCCCTAAACTCTATGGTCTCCCCAAGATACACAAAGAAGGAACCCCACTCAGACCTATAGTCAGCTCCATAGGCTCACCTCTACAAAACCTAGCCAAATTTCTCGCCAAACAACTACAGCCCTATGCAGAATCCATCACCTCACACGTAAAAAACTCATTCCAGTTTATAGAGATCATAAAGAAACAAAGCTTACAGCCCAGCGACCTACTAGTGAGCTTCGATGTCATATCCCTCTTCACCCAAGTGCCTATCAAAGAAGCCTTGACAGCTATTCAAAACAAATATAACCCCCCCAAACACATCTTAGATCTGACCAACCACTGCCTATCCAACACATACTTCATCTATAATGGACAAAAATACAAACAAACAGAAGGAGCACCCATGGGATCACCCCTCTCACCTGTCATTGCCAACCTCTACATGGAACACTTTGAAACCCAAGCTCTAGAAAAATCGGATCACAAACCCAAACTCTGGCTCAGATATGTAGACGACACCTTCATAATCTGGCCACATGGGAAAGAAAAACTGGACAACTTCCTCACACACCTCAACAGCCTACACCCCAAAATACAGTTCACCATGGAAACAGAAGCTAACAACCAACTTCCCTTCCTGGATGTCTTAGTCTACAAGAAATCCAATGGCTCCCTAGGACACACCATCTACCAGAAGAAAACACACACAAACCGCTATCTGCACGCTCTCTCACACCACCACCCAGCACAGATCAACTCTGTAGCCAAGACACTCATCTCCAGAACAAAACGCTTAGCTGACGAACAACACCTAAAACCCGAACTACACACTCTCACCAATGTACTAACATCCAATGGATTCCATAGAAATAAGATTACAAACCTAATCCAAAAAGAAACCCCCACAAAATCCAAGACAAAGAACAAGAAAACGGCAAAGCCCTCCTCCCATACATAAAAGGCACCACAGACAGAATCAGTAAGATCCTCCATAAACACAACATCAAAACAGCATTCTGCACAAACAGAAAAATATCCACCATCCTTAGAAACCCCAAAGATAAAATTGAATTAGAAAATCAAGGAGTATACGAAATCCCATGCACCACTTGTCCCACCACATACATCGGACAAACCAACAGAAGAATAAGTGCACGCATTGAAGAACATAAGAACTCAGTCAAAAAAGAGGAACCAACATCTTCCCTGGTCCAACACCTTAAAGCCACAGGACATGAAATTGACTTTAAAAATACCAGAACCATTGCCAAAAGTGAACATTTTAATAACAGAATAATCAGAGAAGCCATCGAGATAGAAAAACGCCCACACAGCATGAACAAGCGAGATGATACCTCCCGCCTACCAGCCATTTGGAAACCTGCCCTTATTGACAAACGACTCCCTAACCCCAAAATCTTAAACCCCTCTGCAACTCAGACTAACCTGAGCACAACCAAACAGAACACTCCCCCAGCCAATCAGAGCACAGCCAAGCCCCTAACCATTCAGAACACACCTCCACCCAATCAGAACACAGCCAAGCTCCCATCCAATCAGTTCATACCCTCACTGGCAGTTAAAAGGAAGAAACAGCTAAAACCACACATTGCTGCTCAAAGCAAGAAGCTAAAAACACCAGCCTGAAGATGACGAATGTGACTTCGTCGAAACGTTGCCAAGACACTTCCAATTTTACGCGGGAGAAAACCCGAACAACCAAAGACCTATATACAAATACCCGCGAAAACCTCAGAAAACATACATATATATATATATATATATATATATATATATATATATATATATATATATATATATATATATATATATATGGATCTTGGGCTGAGTTCCATAAGAATTTAATAGTTGTGTATCTTAGATGTATTTGGATAGTTTTGAAATGTTATCAATAAAATTAGAGGCTGTTAGTTATCCAGTCTGTCTTTATACTTTCAAGGGGAACAGCAGTTGTTTACTTTTTCTGCTCAACTACTTCTGGATAAGATGTTTTTTAAAAAGGATTTAGAAAAAAAAGGCACAGAGGGAATAGACATGTGGATTTCTCTTTTTAGGGCAATACATTTTTCTTGATTTGTTTACTTTGATGCATATGATTACAGCCTTAACCTCACTTTATTGCACTCTCAAGCAACATTTAAATGGCATTGACTAAATAACCCTTAACAAATGTTCTTTCTATGCAGAAATGTAAGTGCATCATACTTGAGGAATATACCACATTTGTGCATGCATATTTGAATTACTTCTGACCTCTATCCTACTGATTTGCTGAAAGCACGTTACATTTTGGTTCTCTAAGGAGCTCTTAGTTTCATTCATCAGATGAATAAGCACTTTCTATTGCATTATTTGTTTCCAAGTGACAAGTTCTGAGATAGCCTCAGAGTATGCAACCACTTAGATCATTTAGTTGTAAGGTTTTCTAGGACATGAATGAGTACAAATATTTATTCTATACTTCAAAGAATGGAACATTAAGAAGAAGAAAAATGAAGTTACAAAAATGTCAAGTTGATGGATGGGATTCTTTTATAAGATCAAAAAGTCGTTGAAATTGACCGGTTATAGAGTCCAAAATTTGCCACAGTTATCCTATTTTCACTGGTAGGTGAATTTATCCTTTGTAATACTAAAAGGCCATAAAAGTCCTAAAGAGAGAAATGTGCATGAAGCAGAATTTACTAGATGTCGAACTGACATAACATAGGGTGACTTGTGTTATATATTTTATGTTATATGTTATGAATATATCACAAATACAATGTGTTATAAATATAGAGGGCCTGTAATACAACCATAGTTAGCCTTTTCATAAACTTACCGGGAAACTCATGTTGCTGGTATATGTTTACTACTGATAAGGAAAGATTCTGAATCTGAATAAATCATATGAATGATTTATTGTTGGTGATATCAGGTAAAACATTAGTGAACGTAAGGAGTGTAGTAGAATGCACTTTTCATGGAGTCTTGGAACAGAAAGTAAGAATGTAAAGTTCCTGACGACCTGGGGCGAGATGTACCATACATATGAATTCTGAATAAACAAGTTGGGTATAAAGAGAAGACTGGAATGAACCGAGACCTGAAGTTCGAGACGACTCTTGTTGGAGCAGGGAATGCCCTGAGTCTTCTTCCCAGCCCACTCTAACATAGCCTGATCACCTGTATTGAGAGGGTATACAAGTATTGTGTGAATGAGAGCCTAGTTGGGAAACAAAGATGATTAGGGGACTGGAGGCTAAAACTTACAAGGAACAGTTGCTGGATTTGGGTATGTCTAATTTAATGAAGAGAAGGATGAGGAGGGACATGATAGCAGTGTTCCAATATCTCAGGGGCTGCCACAAAGAAGAGGGAGTCAAGCTATTCTCCAAAGCACCAGAAGGCAGGACAAGAAGCAACGGATGGAAACTAATCAAGGAGAGAAGCAACCTAGAACTAAGGAGAAACTTCCTGACAGTTAGAACAATTAACCTCTAGAAGCAGTGAATGCTCCAACACTGGAAATTTTTAAGAAGAGACTTGACAGCTATTTGTCTGAAATGGTATAGGATTTCCTGCCTGAGAGCAGGGGGTTGGACTAGATGACCTTCAAAGTCCCTTCCAACTTTATTATTATTATTAGCCCCTTCCTGATGAAAACAAGCCTCTGGAATGAGCGTGCCTCACTCTTATTGAGACCAATCCTGTGTAAACAAGCCTCTGGACTGAGCGCACCTCGCTCTGTGGCTCCGTTTTCGCTGGAAAAAGCCATTTCTTAAGCCCCTTCCTGGCAAAAACAAGCCTCTGAGCCCTGATACTGGCGGAGTGAGGCAACAGTGGCCAGATCAGACCTTTCTGCTCCATTTCCCAAGCGCCCCATTCCAGGTATACAGAGCTTGCAGTCTCTGCCAGGTCTCCGTTGGGCTTAAAAAATGTTTCAGTACCTATGGAGCACTTCCAAACGCAGCCAATCCCTGCATTTGGAAGCTCTGCGTGGTTGCCAGTGCAGGCTTAGAAACGGAGAAGACCCATTCCAGGCATATGGAGCAGTCAGTTTTCTATTTGGATAAAAAGTCTTTCAGCACCTACAGACCGCTTCCAAATGCAACCTGTACCTGCATTTGGAAGCGTTCCATAGGTGCTGAAACATTTTTATCCCAATGGGAGACCTGACAGATTGGAAGCTCCATGTGGCTGCCAGTGGGGCACTTGAAAAATGGAGCATTCCTTTCTGTGCTGTCACACAGGGTGCTTCAAAACACAGGGGATCCCTGCATTTTGAATAGCCCCACCAGAGCACAAACACTCCACACTCCACTATGCCAAATCCTAACCCCCATCCCATCCCAGGGAATCCACAATGCCAAATCCTAATCCCCACCCCAGGGCAACCACATTCCTTCACTAAAAACCTTTCCAGCTCTGTTCTCCGTGTGCAGGGCAACAAAAGAAGTTTGTGGGAGTAAAAAGAAATAGATCAATCTGACCTTCCAACTTCTCGCAAAAAAGATCTCGCGAAGTCGGAAGGTTGGATTGAACTTTTTTTTTTACCGGTAGTCCCACAGACTTTTGTTGCCTTGCACGCAGAGAATGGAACTGGAAAGGAGGTTAGTGAAGAGAGGCTTTAGGGAAGTGAGGGGAGATGTGGATGGGTCTGCTCTGGCTGCCACTGCCTCACTCTGCCAGCATCAGGGTTTGGAGACTTGTTTTTGCCAGAAAAAGTCATTTCTCAAGCTCCTTCCTGATGAAAACAAGCCTATGGAGTGAGCGTATGTTGCTCTTATTGAGAGCAATCCCATGCAAACAAGTCTCTGGAGTGAGCGCACCTCACTCTGTGGCTCCTTTTTCACTGGAAAAAGCCATTTCTCAAGCCCGTTCCTGGTGAAAACAAGATCAGATCCTTCTGCTCCATTTCCCAAGCACCCATTCCAGGCATACGGAGCTTTCAGTCTCTGCCACATCTCCGTTGGGATAAAAGATGTTTCAGTGCCTATGGAACACTTCCAAATGCAATGATTGGCTATGTTTGGAAGCACTCTATAGGCGCTGAAAGACTTTTTATCCAAATGGAAAACTGACAGAGACTGTAAACTCTGTATTCCTGGAATGGGGCGCTTGGGAAATGTAGCCTTCTGTTCCATTTCTAAGCATGCACTGGCAACCATGCAGAGCTTCCAGTCTCTGCCAGGTCTCCATTGTGATAAAAAGTGTTTCAGCACCTATGGAGTGTTTGAAAATGAAGCGAATGCTTGGTTTCCAAGCACCCCATAGGCGCTCAAACTCTTTTTACATGGATGGAGACCTGAGAGAGACTGGAAACTCCGCATGGTTGCCAGTGGAGCACTTGAGAAATGGAGCATTGTTCTAGCAGTGGTGGAAAGGAGTTAGGGGCGGAAGCAAACACTGAGAGAGTTCAGGCTCCCATTCTCTGCAAAAGAGGATCAGTGACTGAATTTGCACGATATTACGGGCACCCAGGAGCTTCCATCGACTCTCCTCTCTCTCAAAGGAAGAAACCGTGGCAGAGAAGAGATGGATCTTTTCAAGGTAAGTAAGTCCAGCATACTAGAAAGGGAGGAGGAAGCAGGAGGTATCTTAGTGGGTCGAGGAGGCCTTGGGTGCTTATTCCATGACTAGGTGCCCCCATGGCCTCCCCCACCCAGAGATACCTCATGTGCACTTAACAAGCCATGTGCGTGTTAACGAGCAAGGGAATGATCTCATTCGAGGTACGAGATTCACTCTACGAGTTTTTGAGTTATGAGTGGAATGGGCAGGCTCCTGTACTTAGAAGTAGCAGCAAAAGTCATCATAACAAGCGGAAAAAAATTCAAATGTCAAGTACGCAGTTTGGTCACAGACAATGCTGCAAATGTGTCCAAAATGAGAAGAAATTTAGATCAACATGAAGAAACTACCAAGCTAATAACATATGGTTGTAGCGCTCATTTGATGCACCTCCTAACCAAAGATTTCTGTGTCCCAGAAATAAAGAATAATGTTGTTGAAATTACTAAATACTTCCATAACAATCATTTTGCAGCATCAGCTCTGAAAATAATGTGTGGAACCAAGCTAAGACTCCCACAAGATGTTAGATGGAACTCTGTAGTGAACTGTTTTGAATATATAAAGCTGGCCTATTCTGATGACCATTTGTGAGCAAAATCAAGAAAAAATAGATGGCACTATCACAGCCAAAACCCTCAACACTAGGCTTAAGAGAAATGTTGAACATATGCTGAGCATCCTGAAACCCATTTTTGAAGCTTTAAACAAAATCCAGAAAAATGTTTTATTGCTGATGCTGTTGAAATTTGGAAGGAATTGAGTGAGCACTTAAAAACAGAACTACACACTAACAAGCAGAAATTACAAGATTTAAAAAAGCGAATGGGACAAGCACTGTCTCCAGCTCATTTTCTCACAAACATTGTTAATATCTGGTACCAGGGTCAAACCTTAAGTGCTGAAGAAGAGCAATTAGCCATGACATGGGTATCCAGCAATCATCCATCTCTAGTGCCAACTATAATGAACTTCAGAGCTAAGGGGGAATTATTCAAGAAATATATGTTTGCTGATAAGGTTTTAAAGAAAGTTTCACAAGTGAACTGGTGGAAATCACTTAAGCACTTGGATTCAGAAAGTGTTGAAGTAATGATTGCACTTTTAACTGCACTGGCCTCTTCTGCTGGTGTTGAAAGAATATTCTCTTCCTTTGGACTTGTTCACTCTAAATTGAGAAATTGTCTGGGACCTGATAAAGCAGGAAAACTTGTTTTTCTTTTCCAGATTATGAACAAACAAAAGAATGAAGATGAAAATGAGTGAGCTGCAGGAGACCGTGTTTGAAGTTTTTTTTAAATGTGGACCCAGTTGATATATTCAGTTATTTTTGTTTTTTCAAAAATATTTTGTTTATGCACTTCAGTTACTAAACACTGATGTTTAAGCAAATACAAGAATATGTAATATGATGTTATTGTCTTAATTAAATAAAAGAATTTGAGTAGTACTCCAACTAAAATCGGTTCTGATATCACTGTTTTACTAACCTGACAGGTTATTATTCTAAATAGGAAACCTTCATTTTGTTTGCAAATAATAATATTAAAGATTCTAACTACCAGCAAGAATGAGTCCTTATATTTAAAGAGCACCTGTCATTTCAGATCCATCATGGCAGTGCTTGTTAGCTGGCATCCACTCACCTGCTGCCCGCCACATCCCTCACCTTGTTGTGTCACTGCCGCATCACCAGCCATCCCGTTAAAGTGAATGGGATTGTCGATGAGTCTTTGTTGCGGGACAGAGAAGACAGTAGCTCTTTAAAAATTATGATTTAAATTGAGTTGATTTAAATTAAGCCTTTTTACTAGTGATTTAAATCATGATTTAACTCGACTTGATTTAAATCAAATCCACCCTGCTGAAAAGAGTACCAATGTCATACAATTTGTCAAATTTGCAAAGGAGAAATATGACCCTTTATGACATTTTAACAAGAATATTCTATCCAAGTTCCTGAAGATTAAAGTTCCTTTTGTGTGTGTGCACATGGGTATGAGAGAGAGAGAGAAAGAGAGAGAGAGAAATGTGGGGAAGAGACAGAGAGAAAAAAAGAACAAAATACACCTATCTGTGCAAAAATAAAATATCTGCAATTCTTACTAATTTGGAATTGAAACACACTAACTGAAACTGGAAGAGAGCTTTTTATTCTTTACTACACTGTTTAAAATTCAATTTTTTAAAAAAAACAACATCGAATTATAGAGCACAGAGGGGACATTTAAGCATCAATCCAATCATTTGTTTATTTAAGAATCCAAGCTATATCATCCTACAAGCACAATTATCTAGGCTCCAACTATGCAATCTACCATCTCTCTGTTCTACAGGTAATCCTTGACTTACGACCATTTATTTAACATGGTCACAATTAATGCATTTGGCAACCAGCCTGCATTTACAACTAGTTGCAGTCTCCTGCAGTACTGTGATTGTGATTTTTGCCAATTTCTGGCAAAAAAAGTTATCTGGGGAAGAGCAGACTGTTGATTAATAATTGTAGGCATCTGTGCTGCCTGCCTCCTCTCCTATTTAAGCTTTCTATCCAGCACATGCATGGCACAATTGCTTATAAAAGCTGACATCTTGAAACAGGTGGAAGAAGAGATATGTGTGTTCTAGAAGCTCTGCAGCAGCAACAAAGAAAACAGTCAACTAAAGAAAGTTTTTTTCTTCGCAAAGACTGAAGTGTCCGGAGGAAAAAGGAGAAGCAAAGCAAAGCCAAGGCAAGCACAGTGTTGGTAAGGCGCCAATGCTTTACATATTGCCCTTTAATAAAAAAGAAAAAAGCAATCCTACAGAAAAAGAGAGGATTTAAAGACAGACTGGGTCTGTAAGAGTAAAATACTGTTGTATGCTAGTAGTATACCAATAGTAGTGTTAAAAGAAAAATCAAGTCCAGTTCCAAGCTGGGAGTAAGATGCTGGAAATAAAATGGAGGCTATGATGTTGGAAATAAAATGGAGGCTGCTTAGGAAAGGTTTCTGTTCATTCATGAGCAGAACCAGCAACAGCATGCAGCTCTGGGACAGCTGACCAAAATGGAGTTGAGAATGGGTGGGTTTTTATACCTTCTGATTGAGATGCTCCAGGGGATTGTGAATGTAGTGCGTCTTGTGTCAATGGTGGTGATGTCTACAACGAACCTGGCTGAAGCCATCTTGCTTGTTCTAGGTTGCCACAAGAATGGAGGGGAAAGTGGAGGTTTTCTGCTACTCTAAACAATTCTCTGTCTTGTGGGAACCAAGGTCATTTCTACCGGTTGAACTGGGGGATTGAGCATCCTGTCAGAAAGCCTGCCAAACTATTCTATTGGAAACGTAGCAAATTGCATAGAACAGGGGTGAGGAATTTAACTTTGTAATATTGTAACTCTTTGGAGGGAATTTTACACTTGGTTTCACTTTTGACCAGGCCAATACTATGTAGCCAATAAACATGTTCTTTGAGGAAACTTCCAGCTTTGGAGTTCTGATTTGTTTGGTCTCATCCTATTATGTCCTAAAGGTCATTCCTGTCCTTAGAACTTTTGTGTGGGGGGGAGGAGAATGTAAATTCTTAATCCCATCAGTTGTGGGGATTGAAAGTGTTTTGTTTATGAATAGATTGGCCCAGTCTTTCTTAATAGGTACAAAATATCCATCTCTAAAGACTTGAGACTTCTGCTTGAGGCCTATTAAGAAAGACTGGGGCTGCTTTCTGTCTTTGTTAAGATTTTTCTCCATTTCTCTTTTAGGAGAAAGATTCTATCCTGCCTCTTTTTTAATATTAAGAATAAAAAATATTTTAATTTGGGGAGGGGGGCTTCCTACAATATCCCCCCTTTGTGCCATATAATTGTGGGTGATACACTTTTACTGGCACAAGATTAAGAATTGATTAAGACTTGATGGGTGCTTTTATTTTTCCAGGATATAGGAGAGTAAGTTCTCAAATTGTTAATGAAAAGGGAAAGGCATTGATAAAGGCAGCAGAAAGGATCCCGCAGTGGCTCCCAAAAGGAGAGCTTTCAAATCATGAAGGTAGAAAGTTTATAGTATCCAATATTTTGTTCCAATTCCTTTAAATGTTTGATGTCACTTTCTGTGAGCTTTCAGTGAGACTGAAGCAAGCACATGTCCCAAAATTCTTCGCAGCTATGGTTTTTGCCTTAGTAAAATAATTTCTGGCTGCCCATTTTCAAGAGTTGCTTCCTGAACCTGTCTTAGCTCTTAGTTTAGTGCATCCAGGGTTTGTGATGTCAAATTGGGGTTAGCCAGTGTGCATGCCAGGCTATTAATATTTCTTAAATTGCACACTGCGAGCCCTCATGAGACCCCCAGTGCAACATATTCTGCCTTACTGGGCAGCATCATTTGTGAGTCACAATTAGGACTTAGGGTTTGGGAGATCTCTTTCCTGCTACCTCTGGGGCTGCTTTCTGCCTTTATTAAGATATTTCTCTATTTCTCCTTTAGGAGAAATATTCTATTCTTCCTCTTTTTTAATATTAAGATGAAAGAATATTTTAATCTGGGGGGGCTTCCCACTGTAGTATATCAATACTAATAGTATTCTAGTAATAGAAATATAGTATAGAAGTAATAGTATCAAGTCTGATATAATAAAAGTAAAAATAAAGAGAACATTGTGTAATATCGATAGTAATAGAAATATAGCATAAGACAACAGACATAGAAAGAATTTGCATATATATGTTTATAAATTTCATTTTTGTATCTTGGATATTTTTTCAAAATAAAAAAAATGGATCAATCACTCTCTCAACCCAACACACCTCACAGGCTGATTGTTATGGGGAAAATAGAGGAAGGAATATTAGGTATGTTCACCACCTTGAGTTACTTATAATATAATAACAGTGTGATAAATCTCCCCAACTCTTATTGCAAGATAAAAAGAATTAATTTCCTAGGGTCCTGTGCTTTTGATGGATCTTTTGAGCTTGAATCTATCGGACTGATTATACTTTAAAAGGAACTCCAAAACAGTATGCCTTCAGATATTAAAAGCATAGTATCATAAATACCACTTGTTTTTTTAAAAGACTAAACATACTGAATTTCTTTCATTAACGAACTTTCCTGATCATGTTGCCCTTCTATGAATCTGTTATAAATTTTCTGGATCCTTCTTAAATTATGGTACCCAAAATTGGACAATAGTACTTAAAGGAGTATGTGACCAAAGCAGAATAATATATAGAATGATTATTTCATGTGATTTGGAACTTATATTTCCATTGAAGCAACTGCATTTCCCAATTTTCTGCAAGCACCCCACACTATTGACTTTTTTTATAAATATTTTATTGAGTTTTATAAAGGTAATAAAAGGATAGGGTAAAAAAGGATAAGATAAAGAGAAACATACAAAAAGGTTAGACCAGGGGAAAGGGGTAACACAAAAGTGGGATTAATCCCACAAAATAACATCGTTTCAGCAAGTCTACCAGTCCGGGTTTACATATTAAATCTTAATAATTACTCTATTATTAAACAACTTGCAATATAATCATGTAAATAACAAATTAGTCAATAAATCTCATTCATTTCACTACTTAACAACGCTTAGTATTAATTATAATAACTTTAAAATAATAATATATTACATATTAATTATAGTTTACCATATTGTTTAAGATCAGGAATTTATAAAGTTTCTTAATCAGATTTTCATCTGTTTTCAAAAGTATTTTATCTAGTGGTGTCTGTTCTTTGTAGAATCCCATTACTTTTACATTTTTTTCATATCTTGTTTGAATTTGCAAGTATGACCACCATGTTAGATCAATGCTAGTTTGTTGAAGTTCTTGCCTATCTTTAAGTTTTCCTTCTTTATCTAAAATGTCTTTATAGGCCACAAGTTTATCATAGTTAATTAAATTTGGATATGCAAATGATTCCATTGTGGAAAGCCACTCAGGTATTTTCATATAAATTTTCTTTTTAACTATCTCCCACTTTGAGAGTAATACATTCCTTATGGCATGGGTTTGGAAGTATTTATGTACTTTGTTTTTCTCGTACCAAAGGAAAGCATGCCAACCCAGTTGCAAGTAAAGAAGTCGTTTATTTCTCAGTGTGATCCATTCTTTAAGCCACAACAAAATAGTGGCTTGGTAATAAAGTCTCCAGTCAGGGAGCCCAAAGCCCCCTCTGTCTTTTGATTCTTGTAGCAGTTTAATTTTGATTCTTGCTTTTTTCCCTTGCCATATAAATCTCATTATTGTTGCATTTAAGTAATCAAAAAAATTCTGACTTAATTTAACAGGAACCGTCTGAAATAAAAATAACAATTTAGGGAGAATATTCATCTTAATAGTCGCTCTCCTTCCTAGTAGTGATAATTGAAAGTTTTTCCACTTCTCCAAATCCATTTTTATTTGATTTAATAATCTTCCATAGTTATCTTCTTTTATTGTTATACATTTTGATATTAAATAAATACCTAAATATTTAACTTGTTTTAACTATCTGGAGATTTGTTTTTTTCCACAAATTGAGCTTTCTGTTTTTTTGTTAAATTTCTTGTAAGTACTTTAGTCTTTTCCCTATTTATTTTCAACCCAGCCACTTCTCCAAATTCCTCTATTTTCTGCAATAATTTAGTGGCTGTTTCCAAAGGCTCCTCCAAGATAAAAGCCAAATCATCTGCAAAAGCTTGTAATTTATATTTCTGATCTTTTATCTCCAGTCCTTTGATCTCCCCATCTTGTCTAATATTCCTGGCCAACACTTCCAGTGTAAGAATAAATAACAAGGGAGACAGTGGACAACCCTGTCTTGTACCTTTCCTAATCTCAAAATTATCTGTATAGTCTCCGTTTATAAGTATCTTTGCTGATTGTTTATTGTAGATTGCTTGAATTGCATTTATAAAATTTTTACCAAAGTCCATCACCCACAATTGATGAAACATAAATTAGGACTCCATTAGGACTCCGAGATCCCTCTCACAGTTGCTACTATTGAGCAAGATACCAGCTATACTATACCTGTACATTTGGTTTTTCTTGCCTAAATGTAGAACCTTACTTTTTTCACCAATGAATTTCATTTTGTTAGATAGCGCCCAGTGTTCCAGTTTGTTCAGATCCTCCTGTATCTTAAGCCTAACTTCTGGAATGTTGGCTATTCCTGCCAGCTTGGTGTCGTCTGCAAATTTGATGAATTCCCCGTCTATCCCCTAATCCAAATCGTTGAGGAAGATGTTGAAGAGCACTAGGCCTAGAACAGAGCCCTGGGGCACCCCACTATACACTTCCCTCCATGCAGATGCAGTTCCATTGAGGACCACACGCTGAGTACAGCTGGTCAGCCAGCTACAAATCCATCTGGTGGTGATGCTGTCTAACCCACATTTTTCTAACTTATCAAGTAGTAGGTTGTGATCTACTTTATCAAATGCCTTACTGAAGTCCAAGTAAATTATATCCACAGCATTCCTCTGGTCCACTAATTTTGTCACTTGGTCAAAGAATGCAATAAGATTTCTCTGGCATGATGTTTTTGACAAACCCATGTTGGCTTTTAGTAATGACTTTGTTTGCCTCTAGGTGTTCGCTGGTTTGTTGTTTGATGATCTTTTCCAGAATCCTCCCAGGTATTGACTGATAGGTCTGTAGTTTCCTGGATCTATTTTTTCCCCTTTTTTGAAGATGAGAACTACGTCAGCTCTTTTCCAGTCCTCTGGTAGTTCCCCAGTGCTCCAGGATCTTTGAAAAATATAGTTCAGTGGTTCTTAGATCACATCTGCCAGTTCCTTGAGAACCTTGGGGTGTTATCCATCTGGCCCTAGTGATTTGAACTCATCTAGGCTGGATAGATGCGCACCTACCATTTTCTTGCCTATCTTAACTTGTGTTTCTATTCTGTTTTTTATGGCATTATTTTTGGTAGGTTGGTCTGTTTTTTCCCTTTGTGTAAAGACAGATGCAAAAAATGAGTTAAATAGTTCTGCTTTTTCCCTGTTGCTTGTCACCTTCTTGCCACTTTCCCCCACTAATGGACCAATCGTTTCCTTAACCTTTTTTCTTGTTTTTTACATGTTGAAAGAAACTTTTTTTTGTTATTTTTGACTTTGGTCACAAGCCTTAGTTTATTTTGAGCCTTAGCTTTCCTCACTTCATCTTTGCAGGCTCGGACTATTTGCTGATATTCTGCTTTAGTTATGTGCCCCTCTTTCTACTTTTTATACTTGTCCTTTTTATCTTTCAATTTATCAGAGAGTTCTTTATGCAGCCATACTGGTTTCTTTTGAGAGCTGTTATTTTTCTTAGTATTGTGCTAGAAGGGGCATTGTCTTACCTGAACGCCTTTTCTCAGCATGATGATGTAGTATCCAACAGTGGGTAATCTCAGCCTTCCTGCTCAGTTGAGACTAAGTCAGAAATCTGCAACGCCTCCTTCTGGGCTGGACCTTGCCCAGTTTTTGACCAAGGCGAAGCAAAACATGACGAAGTCTGACGCATTGGCTCCTCCTACTCTGACACAGGCCCAGACGGCCTTTCAGGGTGGGTGTGGATTCTACATCATCATGCTGAGAAAAGGCGTTCAGGTAAGACAATGCCCCTTCTCCAGCATGATGAGTGTAGAATCCACTGGTGGGACATACCAAAACCGCTCATGTCCCTACAGGGAGGGGGGGGAAATAGTCTGGGCTTGTGTTCCACCAGAAGAAATTACTTGTTATAACACCCTCCAGCCAAATGAGGCATCCGCAGAGGCAAACGTGTCTAGCTTGTAATGTCTGATGAATGAAGGAGAGGACCAAGTTGCCACCCTGCAGATTTCCTCAATGGACGCCTGGGTAGACCAGGCTGCTGACGTAGCCGCACTGCGAGTGGAGTGGGCAGTAATGCGTCTGGAAACCGGTAGGGACTGAGAGAGATAGGCCCGGGCAATGCATGCCTTAATGCACCTTCCAATGGTCGAAAAGGAAACCTTCTGACCCATGGAAGAAGGTTGGAAAGACACAAACAAGGCCTCTGACTTGCGAAAGGCAGAGGTTCATTTTACATAATAGCGCAGAGCCCTGCCTACATCCAGCTTATGCCACTGTCTTTCCAGCCTATGCGCTGGATTGGGACAAAAGTTTGGGAGAACTAGCTCTTGGGTCCTATGGAACCAGGTATTGACCTTCGGAATGCAGGATGGATCCAACCGAAGGACTACTCTATCCTCATAAAAGGTACACAGGTCACTCCCGACTGAAAGGGCAGCCAGCTCCAAAATACGTCTGGCTGACGTGATAGCAATCAGAAATGCTACCTTTAGAGAAAGGAGTCTTAATGAACAAGACCTGATAGGCTCAAATGGTGGCAAAATCAGTGCTTGCAGTACCTGTGGTAGATCCCAAGAGGGGTAGCGGTGAATCGTCGGTGGCCTGGCGTTGGTCACCCCCTTGAGAAAGGCGCTTACTACTGGGTGTTGTGCTAATGGAACCAGGTTGTCACAAGTAAGCACCGTGGACAAGGCCGCTACCTGCCTTCGGATAATATTGGGTGTCAACCCCTTGTCTATACCCTCCAACAGATAGTCTAAGATATTGGGTATGGTGACAGAAAGAGGCTGGAGTTGGTGCCCAGTGCACCACAGGCAAAAGTTCCTCCACGTGGCATCATATATCCTATTAGTCGAGGGGCGCCTGGAAGCTTGAATCATCGAGATCACCCTGGACAAATAGGATTGTCTAGCTAAGGTTCTCCACTCAAGTGCCAGGTGGCCAACTGGAGCCATTGGGGATCCGGGTGCTGAAGGGCCCCCTGGCTGAGGGAGATACGGTCTGGAGGGATCCTCCATGGCGATGAGATTGAGAGTTCCATGAGGTAGGCAAACCACGGTCATCTCGGCCAGTGTGGAACAACCAAGATGATCTCCGCTTGCTCCTGAAGCAACTTGTGGATGGTTGCCAGAATCAGTGGGAGTGGGGGGAATGCGTACAGCAACCCCCTGGGCCATTTGCTGCAAAGAGCATCCATTCCCTCTGCCCCTGGGGGATGGGTACCTGGTGAAGTACCTGGGCAGTTGGGAGTTGTTCAGAGAGGCAAAGAGGTCAAACTGGGGTTGGCCGAATCTGTTCGAGATCTCCCTGAACAGAATTGGGTCCAGTTGCCACTTTGAGTGGTCTACTGTGGACCTGCTCAGGGCATCCGCCTCCCCATATATATGCTCTGCTTTGATGGATCTTAGGTTGGTCTCTGCCCAAGAGCCCAGGTTGTGGGCTTCGAGCATAAGGGACTTGGATAGAGTCTCTCGCTGCCTGTTGACGTGTGCTTTTGCTGCCACGTTGTCTGTCAATATCAGTACGTGTTTCTCCGCCACAATGGTAGAGAAGTGTTGAAGTGCCAGGTGAATGGCCCTTAGTTCTAGCCAGTTTATATTGTGGCTCAGGTCTGAACGGGATTATTGACCCTGGGCTAGATGTGTCTGGAGATGAGCGCCCCAGCTGAACAGACTGGTGTCTGTGGTCAAGGCGAGCCTGGTAGGCTCCTTGAAGAGGGATCCCTTGGCCATTGTCGATGAGGTCCACCATAGAAGGGAAGACAGTGTCTGTTGTGGGACCCTCACCTTCTTGGTGGAAGAACTCATATTCCGCTTCTGTAAAGGGAGGAGAAACCACTGGAGGTCTCTGGAATGAAGTCTGGCCCATGGGACGATCCCCATGCAGGAGACCATCTTCCCTAGTGGTTGTTCTGTTCCAGCCTATTGCCATCCTTGTTAACTTCACAAGGACAAAACCCCTGCTACTGCAATAGGCTGGAGACTTGCAAACAAAAACAAAAACCCCTTTTAATATTGTAGACAAACCTGTCAAATACAGCAAACTCAAGTCCAGAAGAACATAATGAAAAACAAACAAGCAATCACAAGAGAAGTCACAGATCAAGATTCCAAGACGCAGTTGTCAAACGTTGCCTTCAGCAACCAGCACCACCCACACCTCCTCCCTTTATTTAGCAGTGCTAAGGCGGTGCCTCTCCTTGCCGTTTCTTCTTACTTTGGAGGTGCCTCATTGACCTCTGTTGACTTACTCTTGCTAATTGACGCCATCTGCGTGCGTCAATTAGCAAGTCCATCTGTTGTGATTCTTCCAAGTCTGACTCATGCTCCTCACACAGCTGAGCTTCATCAGAAACACGACTGGAGGGCCCAGGCTCTGCATCCAACTGTGAGTCCTATACTTCAGAGACTCTCTCTGGCTCTGATGGTCTTTCAAATGCCTCCTCCACCTCCTCAGATTCCTCTGACTCAGTGTTGGGACCACAGGCTGGCACGGAATCACAACATTATCCCGCACCGCAGGGCCCTTCCCCCGGGTCTGCCGATCCAGATGTGGTTGAGATGGGAATTATTCATGAAAGGCGGTCACCAAGGCAGGAGCATGAACGGTAGACACATCCTCCCAGGTGAACTCCTCCGGTCCGTAGCCTTTCCATTCAATCAAGTACTGGAAGCGTCCTTTCACCCAACGGGAGTCCCGAATGCTGGCAACCTCATGCTCGGGGGCACTGTCTCCGTCACGTTGTTGCAGTGGGGGGCAGTTCGGCTCGGAAAAGTGGACACGCCGGTTGCCCAGGGACCAACAGAGAACTGTGAAAGACCAGATGTACCCGCATGGAACGTGGCAGAGTTAAGCGTTAGGCGACCGGATTGATGACAGCCTCGATTGGGAACGGTCCGACATATCGGTGATCTAATTTCTTGGTTGGCCAGGTTGATGGTAGATTCCTGGTGGACAGCCATACCTGATCTTCCACCGATAGTGGAGGCATATCCCGCCTTGACCGATCAGCAAACCGTTTGTAGTCAGCCTTGGCCTTCTCCAACTGTCGCTGCACCAATCGATGGATCGCCTGTACCTCTGCCAGGTAGTCATGAATCCAGAAGACGGGGGTAAATCCATCAAAAAATCCATGGACACCACCCCCAGGGTCTTTTGGGTGTCAGCAAGGGCTGCAGTAGTCCGGGTGGGGCCCTTGTCTCTGACTTGGCTTGCCTACAGGAAATACATGATGAGACGTAGGTCTGAACATCATGTTGGACTCGGGGCACCAGAAGATATGGGATACCAAATTCAGGGTCTTGAACAGGCCAAAGTGCCCCGCTGCTGGATTATCGTGACACTAGCTGAGGATGCGTCCTCTGAGCGGGCCTCCAGGCACATAGAGCCGATCACGATAGTGGAGGAGTCCATCCATGACTGTCCATGGTGAATTGGGCCCCACTTCCTCCTTTCGCTGAGCCACCCACCCATCCTGCTGCTGGGCCTCCCGAATCCGAGCCCGTACATCTATTGGCTCCCTCACCGCAGCAAAAGACTCAATAGGGAGCACTGTCCAGGGCAGAAGCTTGTCCTCTGCTCAGGAATATTCGGGCTTCCTCGACAGAGCATCCGCTCTTTGATTGTGACCACTCGGTATGTACGTCACCTGGAAATTGAACCTTGCAAAGAAGAGAGACTGTTGGATCTGGCGTTGGTTCAATTTCCGAGCGGTCTGCAGGCTTTCTAAATTCTTATGATCCGTCCGGACCTCGATTTGATGCCGTGCCCCTTCCAGATGATGCCTCCAGGTCTCGAATGCCACTTTAATGACCAATAGCTCCTTCTCCCAGATGGTATAATTGTGCTCCGCCGGATTCAATTTCCGTGAATAGTACACGCAAGGGAAGAGGGCACCACTGGGCGTCATCGCCTGGAGTAACACCGCCCCAATGGCAATGTTGGAGGCAACCGTCTCCACGACAAACGGCCGTTGCGGGTCAGGATGCTTCAGGATGGGCTCCTTCATGAAGGCTTCCTTCAAAGCCTGGAAAGCCCGTTGTTCTGGAGCGTCCCACTGAAACCGAGTCTTTTTCTGCAGGAGCTGAGTAAGGGGAGCTGTCATGGTAGCAAATCCGGGGATGAAAGTCCGATAATAGTTGGCGAACCCAAGAAATCGCTGGACATCCTTCACACGACGTGGTGGTTGCCAACTCTGCAAAGACTCCACCTTTCTCGGCTCCATAGCGATGCCCTCAGGAGAAATGTGATGACCCAGGAACTCGATAGTCATCTGATAGAACTGGCATTTCTCTAATTTAGCATACAGCTGATGTTCTCGAAGCCGCTGCAAAACCTGACGGAGATGCCAATGGTGCTCCTCTCGCGATGGGGAATAGATCAGGATGTCGTCCAGGTAAATAACCACAAACTGATCTAACAAGTCCCGGAAAATGTCATTCATAAAGTGTTGGAAAACAGCAGAGGCATTGGTCAGGCCAAAGGGCATCACCGGGTACTTGAAGTGCCCGTACTGAGTACCAAATGCCGTCTTCCACTCATCACCCGACCGAACTCTGACAAGATTGTAAGCTCCGCACAAGTCCAGTTTTGTGAAGATTTTGGCCTCAAGGAGCCGATCCAAGAGTTCAGAGATGAGGGGCAGCGGGTATCGGTTGCATTTAATTTCCGATAATTGCAGCAAAGCTGCAATTCACTGGACTTCTTCTTGACGAAGAGTACGGGTGCAGATAATTGTGAGGACGAAGGCCGAATAAACCTCCGAGCCAAATTCTTGTCCAAAAAGTCCCTCAACGCAACCAACTCGGGGTCCGACATGGAATACAAACGCCCCACTGGGAGAGGCGCGTTAGGGACTAAGTCAATGGGGCAGTCATAAGGCCTGTGCAGGGGTAATCGATCCGCCTCAGTCTCGCTGAACACATCAGCATACTCTGCCAATTCAGAAGGTAAGGAGACCCCCGTGGCCCCCTCTACGTGACCGGCACAGATGTGGCGGGTGTGGTCCACACACTGCAGGCTTGGAAAGGTGACCAAGTTCTGAGACCAATAGATCTGGGGGTCATGCTCCCGGAGCCACGCCATTCCCAAGACCACAGGAAATGCAGGTCTGAGGTGATATAAAACTGAATGGCCTCCTCATGATTACTGATGGCCATACATAGCGGTTGCATGGCAGCCTTAATTGGCCCAGAGAGAAGCACTTGACCATCAATGGTCTCCACTAACATTGGCGGATCCACCGGGCATTGGGGAATTGCCCATTTAGCCACAAATGCTGCGTCCATAAAGTTCGTAGTGGCCCCAGAGTCAATTAACGCATGGACAGGAATCCCCTTGGGCAACATAGGAAGAAGCAGGCGCACATCCAAAATCAAATGTTTTGGGGGTCCGTGGGCAGTATCAGAAGGACGTGATTCAGAGTTGTGGGACACCCGACCCAAAAGGCCTTTTAGGGAAGCCGAGGGCAGTCTCGGGACCAGCTCTGTCACAGATGCCCCTTGTCGCTTCTTGGGACAGAAAGCAGCCAATAAAAACACAACCCCCCCGAACGTCACCTGTTCATCTCTGCCACCGATAGATGAGGTCTGGCAGCACCTAACTCCATTGGTTCCTCCCTCTGGACCAGGGTCGCACTCACAATGGGGGGCTCATGGATCTCTGGGGTAGCACAGTGACTTCTTCGCTGCTGCAACCGGGCGTCGATCCGCAGGCAGAGATGAATGAGCCCATTAAGGTCCGGGGGAAGCTCAACATGGGCCAACTCATCCAACATCTCGTCCGACAAACCATCCTGGAAAGCGTCCATGAGCACAGCCTCATTCCAGGCTGAATCCTGGCTAAGCAGCCGAAATTCGCTGATATAGCCCTGCAGGGGGCGTCGGCCTTGCCTCAGGGCTTTCAAACGTCGGGTAGTTGTCTGAGTCTTGATGGGGTCCTCATACATCAACCGCATGTGCTCACAAAACCCCACAAAGTCGTCCAGCAATGGGCTACATTGAGCTAACAAGGGTGTGCCCCAACGAGCTGCAGAACCAGAAAGCAGGCTTATCATAAATCCCTCTTTATCCCGGTCAGTGGGGAAATCATCTGCTTTCACACTAACGTACAAATGGCATTGTCCCATAAAAACAGGAAACATGTCCGGGTTGCCATCAAATTTGTCTGGCCTCGCCACTTGGCATTTTCTCCTGGGTGGTGGTGGAGCAGCAGAAACCTGGACAGATAGCTGAGCAACGTGGGCAGATAACAAAACCAGCTGCTGAGCAAGCTGGGCATTCTCAGCATGTAGCTGCTCCATGATAGTAGGGGGTGAGGCTGAAGGCAAACTGTTCTGTTCCAGCCTATTGCCGTCCTTGTTAACTTCACAAGGACAAAACCCCTGCTGCTGCAATAGGCTGGAGACTTGCAAACAAAAACAAAAACCCCTTTCAATATTGTAGACAAACCTGTCAAATACAGGAAACTCAAGTCCAGAAGAACACAATGAAAAACAAACAAGCAATCACAAGAGAAGTCACAGATCAAGATTCCAAGACGCAGTTTTCGAACGGTTGCCTTCAGCAACCAGCACCACCCACACCTCCTCCCTTTATTTAGCAGTGCTAAGGCGGTGCCTCTCCTTGCCGTTTCTTCTTACTTTGGAGGTGCCTCATTGACCTCTGTTGACTGCGTGCGTCAATTAGCAAGACTATCTGTTCTGATTCTACCAAGTCTGATTCATGCTCCTCACACAGCTGAGCTTCATCAGAAACACGGCTGGAGGGCCCAGGCTCTGCATCCAACTGTGAGTCCTGTACTTCAGAGCCTCTCTCTGGCTCTGATGGCCCTTCAAATGCCTCCTCCATCTCCTCCTCAGATTCCTCCAACTCAGCTGTTGGGAGCACAGGCTGGCACGGAATCACAACAGTAGTTGTGACAGTTGGACCAGAGAAACTACCCTCTCTCTCCCAACACAGTGGACGAGGGTCCTGATGCTGTTCCGGCATTCCCGGGAAAGGAAGACCTCACACAGATTTGAGTCTATGATCACCCCCAGGTGGAGTAGGCGATTTGAGGGGACCATGTGGCTCTTCTGGAAGTTCATGGAGAATCCGTGAGCTTGAAGAGTCCTGATGATGATTTTCAGGTCTGACTGGGCCGAATGGAAGGAAGTGGATTGGATAAGGATATCATCCAGATAGCATTGTACGTGCACCGGGATCATTCTCAGATGGGCAGCTAAGACTGCTAGGATCTTCGTGAACACCCGTGAGGCTAAGGAAAGGCCAAACGGGTGCACTTTGTACTGGAAATGCTGATGCGCATAACAAAACCGGAGGAATTTTCGATGTTTGGGGAGGATCAGGATGTGAAGGTAAGCTTCTGTCAAGTCTATGGAGGACAGGAAATCCCCCCTCCTGATGCTGGCCAGGATGGACCTGAGGGTCTGCATCTTGAACCATTTGTAGGTCAAGAAGTAGTTTAATCCTTTCAGGTCCAATATCGCCCTCCAGCCCCCCAAGGTCTTGGGTACCACAAACAGAATGGAGTAAAACCCCTGTCCCTTCTGTTCCATGGGCACTGGCTCTAAGGCCTCTATCTCCAATAGATGGGAGATGGCCATGGACATGAGTCCTGCCTTGGTGGCGTTTCTTGTGTTGGGACAAGGTAGGAAACACCCTGGAGGTATGGATAAGAACTCCAGGGCGAGGTCGTGTCTATCACCCATGCGTCTGTGGTGGTGGCCTCCCAAGTGTCACTGAATAGGGACAGACGGCCCCCTATGGGAGAGGATTCCATGGTGTCACTTGTTCCATCTGTACGGATGGCCCCCCGAGCCCCAAAAGGGACGTTTGGTTTGGTATTAGGCCCTGGCTCTAGGGTTCTGGCAGTCCTGCTGGTGGTCCTGTCTAGAGGTGAAGGATCGAGAGCTCCAGGGCCAATTCCAGGACTACCCAGCCCGAAAGGGCTGCCTCCAATCCCAGGTGGCACCAGTACGAAAGGGTTGCCTGCAAAAGTCCTGTGAGGCTTCCTGTCCGTCCTCTTAGAGGGGTGTGCAAGCACCTTGCACTAGTCCTTTCCTTCTATGAGATATGGCTAGAGGACTGGACCAAAGAGGTGTGTGCCGCTATAAGGGGCAGTCGACAGGCGCCAAATGGATTTCAGGTCGGCCCGCCACTGTTTTAACTGAAGTAGTCTGCGGGCCGAGACCGTGGCCGCAATAGATCTGGCGGAGTACCTGGCCACGTATTTGGACGCTGCGACCAATTTGACCAATGTCTGGTGTGTTCACACCTGGTCAGGAGGAATGAGCACCTGGAGCTCACGGAGTCACATGATGGACGACCTGGTGAAAAAGGACGATGATGTAGCAGCCTTGATTGCTCACACCGAGGCTTGGTGAGCTCTGCGGAGGGAAAACTCAAATCTTTTTTCCTCCGCTTTCAAGGCCTCTGCCATATCTCCTGGAATGGTGGAGGTAGAAAACAAAGAAGTAAGAGAAGTGACCACAAGTGGCACCTCCAGGAGAGAGGAGGAGAAGACATTGAAAAGTTTTTTCTCCGTCCCGCCGGGAGAGGGGAGAATGCCCAGCGAAGACCACTGCTTCTCCACCGTGCTGCGGAAGAAAGTTGGGCATGGAATCTGTTTCTCCTCGACCACCAGCTCTGAGAACAGAGGGTTCGAGTCCTGGGTGGGTTGATGGCTTAGGCTCCTGTTCAGGAGTGAGATTGGCCGTGGTACAGGCCATCAGAAGCAGTGACTTAAATAGGGAAGGGTCAAAGTGACCAGATGTTTTTTTTTTTATTAAAGAGTTTTATAAATTTTACAAAAAATAAGAAACAATACAAAAACAAAAAACAACATATACAAATAAAAAACAAACATTACCCAACAAACCCCCCCTTCCCCCACCCCTACCCAAACCCCCCCTTCCCCCCCCAGGACCTCCCAGAGCAGAATATAGGCTTAATTAAAGAAAAAGTTAAAAAAATTTATAAAAAAGAATATAAAATAGAATATATATATATATATATAAAGTTAAAAATTATGAAAAAACTATATAATATTTTTTATATCAAATTTAAATTGTATGAATTTTATCCATTTATCCCAAACAGCAAGAAATTTCTCTTGCGTTTGTCCCTTTAAGAAAGCCGAAATCTTTGCCATTTCCGCCAAATGAGACACTTTAAGAAACCATTCCTGCAATGTAGGCAAAGATTCCTTCTTCCAATATTGTCCTACTAACAGCCTCGCAGCTGTTATCAAGTTTAACATCAATATAACCTCCTTTGTGTCACAATCAGTAACTATACCTAACAAAAATAATTGTGGAGTAAATTTTACCCTCCTTTTAAAAATTCTCTGGATATTCCACCATATCTTAATCCAGAATGCTTTTATCTCTCTGCACGACCACCAAATATGATAATAAGTAGCATCCATACAACCACATCTCCAACATTTAGGTTGTAAGTCAGGGTACATAAAAGACATTTTTTGTGGATCAAGGTGCCATCTATAATGAACCCAGATTGATCTTTATGCACAAGGTAGTGCACAACCCTCATAAGCCTATTTACTAAGATTTTTACAAATATCTTGTAATCCACATTTAAAAGAGATATAGGCCTATAATTCTTAGGTAAAGTAAGATCTTGATCTTCCTTTGGAATCAATGATATAAAAGCAGTACGCCATGAGGGAGGAATCTCTTGACCCTGTAAAATGCCATTAAAAAGATCACCTAATGGTTGAGTCATCTCCTCCAGTAAGGCTTTATAATAAACAGCTGTTAACCCATCCGTACCCGGTGCTTTCCC
The DNA here is from genome assembly GCF_016545835.1 of Crotalus tigris. Classification (NCBI taxonomy): domain Eukaryota; kingdom Metazoa; phylum Chordata; class Lepidosauria; order Squamata; family Viperidae; genus Crotalus; species Crotalus tigris. The sequence continues at coordinate 176,970 of NW_024098500.1, read as the reverse complement.
TGGTTTCAATTGTTGAATTGCTAGCGAAATTTCCTCCTTAGTAATTAAACCATTAACTTCATGTTTCTGATCCTCTGTCAATTTAGGGAAACTAACCTCACTTAAGTATTTATTTATCTCTAAAATTTGCACATTAGTAGATTTATATAATTTTTGATAATAATCCAAAAAAGATTTCTTAATCAATTCCTTTTGAGAAACTAATTTACCCTTGTAATTTATTTTATCTATTGTTCTCTGTCTCTGTTTCTTTCTCAACTGATAAGCCAACCATCTCCCTGGCTTGTTAGCATTACAAAATGTGTTTTGTTTCATAAACAATAAATTGGTTGCAGCTTGATCTGCTAACAACATATTAAATTGTGTTCTTAACAACTTTAAAGATTCTTTAATACTTTCATCAGAAGGATTTAAAATCAAAGACTTTTCTTTTAATTTAATTTCATCTTCCAATTCTTTATGTTTCTGAATCTGTTTTTGCTTATGACAGTTATTCATTTTTATCAAAATCCCACGCATAAATGCTTTCCCTGCATCCCATACCATTGACATTGAAGTCCCCTTATACATATTCAAAACAAAGTAATCCTTTAAACACTCCTTTAGTTTCTGAACATTTTTTTCTTGTCTAAATAAATTCTCATTCACCCTCCAGGATCTTCTCTCCTCTTTTTCTTGAGTCAACTCCATCCAAACTGGACTATGATCCGTCAAAGACCTAGGGAAAATCTTGACATTCTTTACTCTATTATATAAGTCCGTTGTAATCAAAAAGAAGTCAATTCTTGAGAAGGATTGGTGTCTATCTGAAAAGAAGGTAAAGTCTTTCTCCTCTTGATTACATTCCCGCCAATAGTCCCGTAATTCCCAGTCCTCTTTCATATCAAAAAAGGCTTTAGGTAATTTTGCCTGCTTAAAAAGAGGAGAAGAGCCTTTTTTGTCCCTTTGTACGTCTAAAACACCATTCCAATCCCCCATTAATACCACGGATCTGTAGTCCAGCAGATTTATTTTTTCATGTAAGAGTCTATAAAATTGTTCCTGTTGCTGATTTGGTGCATATAGTCCTACTATAAGTACTTTCTTACCATATAAGCCCAATTCAACCATCACATATCTCCCTTGGGGGTCAGACTCCACCAGACAAACTGGTAGATTTTGCTTGACATAAATAACAACTCCCCCCTTCTTCCCGGGAGCAGAAGATACGAAGTGAGATCCCAGACGGGCATTAACTAAATATTTCTGATCCTTAAGTAAAATATGAGTTTCCTGTAAGCAAATAACATCATTATTAGTTGCTTCAAATAATAAAAGATTTTTTTCCTTTTCTGAGGAGAATTCAATCCATTAACATTCCAGGTCAAAAACTTTGCCATCTCCCTTGGCCCGCAGCCTGGAGAAGACACCTTGGAGATCTGAAATTGCAACATGTGTTGCATGACTCTTGGGTCTTGCTCCTCCCACCGGCGGTGATACATTTCCAGGAGAAATCTCTTTGGCCTCTTTCTTACGTTGCTCCTTCTCTTTACGTTTATAAGCTGCACGAGTCATTCTCTGCTCTTTAACCTCCGTCTGGCGTTGCCATTCAGCTTGCAGCATCCCAGCAGAAACCGAACTTAATGCCTCAGACTGCTGCTCCGCCTCTTTGCCACTCAGGGATTTCTGAACAGGTAAAATTGAGCCTGCACCTAGGACTGAAGTATAGAATTCTCTAGCTTTATCAACCGTATTCAATCTATAACGTGTCCCCGCATGGCTCAGAACAATACCCATCGGGATTTCCCATCTAAATGGTATCGATCTAGCTTTAAGCTCATTAGCCAAGAAAGCAAAATCTTTCCTGCTTCTTAAAATTTTTGATGGGATTTCCTTTAGTATAATGACATCTTGGGCAGCTATCTGAAATCTTTTATTATAAAAGGCTTGTATGATCTCATTACGCAGAGACTTCTTCGTAAAATAAATCACCACATCTCTAGGCAAATTCTTCTGCTTAGCAATCCAAGAGTTAAGCCTGTACACTTTTTCAACTTCTCTGCGTAATTCTTCTTTGTCCATGTCCAAAACCACAGCCAAATCAGTAAGAACCACCTCCATCAGATCTTGATTCATATCTTCCTTGAGGCCTCTAATCCTCAGAGCATATTCCATCTGCCTGTACTGAAACATCAAAATATCTTCTTGTGAAGTCTCCACCTTCCTTTCCACACCTTGAATTTTATCATCAAAGGAATCAACTTTATCTTCAACTTCCTCGAGTCTTGCATTCAGCTTAACCACCACTGTAGCCAAACCTGAGACTGCTGCAAGTATATCTTGTCGCAAAATATTATTGTTCTTTTCCAATTGATCCTTCATCCCACTTATCTCTTCTTTGAAGTCAGATTTAATTTCTGATTTAAGCTGTGTAGAAAGTTGCTTCATTTCCTCTCTCATTTGAGCTACAGCCTCTCCCATTATACCTCTAGCCTCTTGTGCTGAAAGTCCAGGCAAAGGAGGGGAGGGTGGTGGCTGTGCCGGTGGTGCATGTTTAAGTTGTTGTTGTGGTTGTGCAGTAGAAGCTATAGGAGAGGAAATCACCTTGGATGTTGTAGAAGGCGGCTGTCTCTTTGAAGCCATTTTAAATAACACAGTTCTCACTTCCCTTTCCCCCCCCCCAAAAAAAATGAGGGGGAAAGAGAGAAAAATTTTACTTTTAAAAGAGGCAGCAAAAACACTATAATCCTTGAAAATCCAGAGAAAAAAAACCAAAAAGAAAAAGAAAATCAAAAAAGAGGATTCAATACCAAAAGCAAAAGTAAAGTCCAGTCCTTAACAGGAGAAAGTGAAACAGGAGAAAGTGAAACAAAAGACAAGGAAAAAAAACTCCGTCACTTTCAAAACGCCATCTTAATTCCTTCTCCACAATAATAATAAAAAAAAAGGAGAAATAGTCAGAACTAAATAAAAAAAAATAAACACCTAAATTATATAAGAAAAAATCCTTTAAACTGCTCTGTCCGTTTTTTAGGAATTACTCACCAACTCTCTATAAGCACGGAGATAGAAGCGGCAGTTTCTTTTGCTTCCTAGGAAGCAAAAACAGCTGGGAGGCGGAGACAGCAAGAGCTCCGAGGGAACACTCCTTTCACCCCCTCTAGGATTAAATCCAGAGAGGGTTCAGGGGTTCTACCTCTACTCTTGCACTCTCTGTCCCTTCCCTTTGCCCAGGAAGGGAGTTCCGAGCCGCGGACCAGCTGATGCACGCTGTGCTCCGCGGCTCTGACACTTTCGCAGCTGGACGGCTAAAAGATAGCCGCCATCGCTGTCGCTCCGTACCGGAAGTGACCAGATGTTGAGGATGGATCTGGAACCGCCTCCTCATCCTCTGACATGGGTATGTCCAAAGTCTCAAAGTCCATGGATCCCTCCTCTCCTATCTGGGAGGATGTATCTGAGTTGCCTGAGCTGGGTAACAGGGTAGGGCCTGTTTGGGGCAGGGATGTCTGGGGGGAAGGGGGCATCTGTAAGGGCCATTGGTCCATGGAGGAGGTCATAAATTGTGCAAAGGCCTGGTGCATAAAGGCCTGGAATTTGTCTGGCCACATGCTCTTTTGGTCTGTGGGGCGGATGCCAGCTGTTGTAGAAGTATATGTGGCTTCTGGATCCCGTTGTATTGTGGGGGAGGGGAAATTTTCCTGAGTGCTTGATAGGGAGAGGAGAGGGGGACCAACCTGTCCAGTTTTCCCCAGCAGACCATGCCCTAGGGGCATCATGGGGAGGCGCAAATTGAGGCTCAAATGGTGAGCGATCCAGTGGAAGGGGGGAAACCACTTCTGCTCCACTGGAGGTGAGCTTTGGAGCTTTGGAGAACTCTCTCCAGCGCCTGATGTCTCCTCGAGGCCTCCCTCTCAGCTGCCTTGTAGGCCTTCTTCGTGGACGAGGCCTTTGCCTTAGATCTTTTCTTTTCCCCCGCTTCCAATTCAGATGATCTGCGCTTTTTTTCTTTGGGGGGAACAGAAGAGCCCTGCGATGGCTGAGAGGCTGCACTGTCTGCCATTGCCACCAGGATATTCCGGGCAGGAGATGTCCAGGGGGTGGGTTACATATGCAGATCGGTTGTCAGAGAGGGAAACCTCATGTTCTGAACAACAGCAATGGTAAACAACCGGATAATTGTCTAAAATTATCTGTTAGGCCTTGCGGCACAATGCCACACGACTAAATGGGACAGGTGCAATCTAGCCAAAATTCGCCCTCTTGTAAGTGGATATCAAGGATGAAAGGTGAAGGCCCTGAAAAGCTGAAGTGATCTGTGAATAGTTCCCTGCTCTGAAAGGACCTGTTGCCCTGTTACAAGAAAGGTCCAAGGCCTGTCAAATAATCTGAGGCGGCCAAGGCCGTCTGAGAGGTTCAAAATGGTGGCCGTCCCACTGATCTTGTGGCCTAGCAACCAGACTGGACAGGGGGAGTAACCCCTGAGTGGATAGAGCCCTTGAAGTATGCCCCCCGATCCGTGCCTGTTACAGCAGGATAAAGGTAGAGAGCCTGGTGTGAACCTAGAAGTTTAAAAAGTGAGAGTAGGGCTTCAAAATGGTGGCTGCACCTTGTCTGGCTCCCAAAATGGTATCCACACCAAAATTAATGGCTTTCTGCGAGGCAGCCGGGCCTTCCCAATCCTGGGGGGCCCTGGGGGAGCTCTGCCTGCTGCTTTGAGGCTTTTCCCTTCGCTTTGCGGCTGGAAAAAAAAGGGAACTTGCTGTTTTGATCGTTGCACAGCCTCCACTGCCATTCGGAACATCTGGCTGGTCGTTAGAAGCCTCGTGGCAACAGCGCGCTCCACCGAGGCTGTCCGGTGTCTGTGGGCTCCGCAGGAGATCGCCAGGCAAGGCTAACCCCCATTTCTTGAAATCAGCTGGATCAGGGTCAGCTGTAGCTCCGGAGTCTGAGGATCGTGAAAACCGGCTCGGGTGGAGCCTGCAAGGCTCGTTGGAGCTGAAGCTGCAGTCAGCTGCAAGCTAACCTTGTCAATTTGGAGCCAGATTATTCAATCGAATTTAAGTGGAATTTTGAAATAATATTTTAATCAAATTAACTCAATCTAACTAAATTGCCGGGAGAAATATCAACAACCTAAGATATGCAGATGATACCACGCTAATGGCAGAAAGTGAAGAGGAACTAAAGAGCCTCTTGATGCGGGTGAAGAAGGAGAGTGCAAAAGTTGGCTTGAAACTCAACATTAAGAAAACCAAAATCATGGCATCCGGCCCTCTCAATTCCTGGCAAATAGATGGGGAAGAAATGGAGGTAGTGACAGATTTTATTTTTCTGGGCTCCAAGATCACCTCAGGTGGGGACTGCAGCCAAGAAATTAAAAGACGCTTGCTCCTGGGGAGGAAAGCTATGGCAAATCTAGACAGCATACTAAAAAGCAGAGACATCACCCTGCCAACAAAAGTGCGTATAGTCCAGGCCATGGTTTTCCCAGTTGCAATGTATGGCTGTGAAAGTTGGACCATAAGAAAGACTGAGCGCCAAAGAATTGAGGCCTTTGAACTATGTGCTGGAGAAGACTCTTGTGAGTCCCTTGGACTGCAAGGCGTTCAAACTGGTCAGTCCTAGAAGAGATCAACCCCGACTGCTCTTTAGAAGGCCAGATCCTGAAGTTGAAACTCAAATACTTTGGCCACCTAATGAGAAGGAAGGACTCACTGGAGAAGGGCCTAATGCTGGGAAAGATTGAGGGCAATAGAAGAAGGGGACGACAGAGAATGAAGATGGCTGGATGGAGTCACTGAAGCAGTAGGTGTGAACTTAAATGGACTCCAGAAGATGGTAGAGGACAGGAAGACCTGGAGGAACATTGTCCATGGGGTCACGATGGGTCGGACACGACTTCACAATTAACAACAACAACAACAACTAAATCTAAATTTAAACTAATCTATATTCAAAGGAGCCAAGAACAATAGCATCCTGCTGAGCTAAGACTAAGTCAAAAACTGGGCAAGGTCCAGCCCAGAAGGAGGCGTGGCAGATTTCTGACTTAGTCTCAACTGAGCAGGAAGGCTGAGATTACCCACCGGTGGATTCTACACTCATCACGCTGGAGAATGGGCTTTAATTATCTCATTTTTCAAGATTTCCCAAGCTGCTTGAGTTGTTTTCCCCTTGAGCATTCTCATCCATGGAATCATTCCCAAGCTCTCTCTATTGAAATTAGCTCTCTTAAAATCCAAGACTCTACTTTGACTGTGTTCTATTGCTTGTGCTTCATGAATGTTGAATTCCAATATTGCATGATCACTCCTCCCCCCAAGGTTCCTGTGGCTTCAACATTCTATCATTTCATCTCTGTTAGTGAGGATTAGATCCAATATGGCTAATCCCCTAGATTCCTTCTCTACTTTTTGGGAGACAAAGTTGTCTGCTAGGTTTGTCAGGAATCTGTTTGATCTTCCACTTGGTGCAGAGTTTGTCTCCCAGTTGATGTCAGGGTAATTAAAGTCCCCCATCAACCAATGCACATTTTTTTCTTTGAAGTTTGTTTGACCTGAAATAAACCTCTGCCTCCATTTCTGCAGGACAGGTATAATCTATCAAAATTGCTATAGGGATGCTATACGCATAGTGCATAGTCATGTTCTTGTTTTTCAGTCCACGCTGTCTTGTTCAGCTTATGTCAACTTGATAATTCCAGCAGTATATAGTATCACATTGGCATTTCAATTCCATTACTGTTTGTGATTTTGCCCCACTTTATTGCTACTGTACTACATTTCTCTTGGCCAAATTCCATTACAAGTAGTCCTTGACCTTATGGCCACAATGGAGCCAAACAATTGTATTGGTAAGAAAGATAGGTATTAAGTGAATTTTGTCTCATTTCACGACCTTTCTTGACATAGTTATTAAGTAAATCACTGCAGTTAAGTTAGTAACACTGTTGTTAAGTGAATCAGATGTCCCCATTGACTTTGCTTGTCAGAAGGTGGCAAATGACCCTGGGACATTGCAACTGTCGTAACTATGAGTCAGTTGCCAAATATCTGAATTTTAATCACATGACCATGGGATTTCTACAAACATTCTAATGTTATTACCAGTTTTTCCAAACCTGTGATCATGTGGTAATGAATCATATCTTAAAATCAATCCAGACTACACATACATTGATTTCTTTGGCTTTTGCAATTCTTCTGTGTAAGTGTAAAAACAGTCTTAAGTCACTTTTTTCAGTGCCACTGTTACTTTGAACAGTCACTAAACAAGCTATTGTAAGTCAAGGATTACCTGTACCATCTCTATGCTAAAAATTCTTACAGTGTTTGTCAATTACTCAATTTCCTGATTTTCCCTGAAACTTCAGAACATCCATATACTGTAATAATGCATATATGAGATTGTACTAGATTTTTTTTGTTTGATAGCCAAGATGTTTTTACAAAATCACTGAAAACAGTATCACAGCAATGAAAATAATAAGAATGATAATGAGTCACCCTGGAAGATGCCTCTCCTATTATTGATAAGCCCATAGTTTTCATTTCCAAACACCAATTCTGTCTTCTGCTGCTTATTTTTTCTACAAACATTCTAATGTTATTACCAGTTTTTCCAAACCTGTGATGAGCCAATCATGTGGCAATGAATCAAATCTTAAAATCAATCCAGACTACATGTAAATTGATTTCTTTGGCTTCTGCAATTCTTCTGAAGTCTTGGATGCTGTCTGCTATTATTATATACACATGAAATCAAAGCTTCTAGTTTTTTAGTGGGTGTTGACCTTCATTCACATTTCTTCCTAAAACCTTGGAAGTCATAATGTATTGGCATAGTTAGTATACCTGCCAATTCAAGCAATGTGGCCTTTTGTAATTGATAGATAAAATTTTTGTCAATGCTCTGTTTTTCTAAGTGTTGTCCAAGATTTTTTGGTAGCATACCCAGTGTGTCAATAACCACTAGGACCACCATGTCTGGTTTATCCCATAATTTTATTATGTATAATATTTCAGAATATTATTAAAAATAAGAATCAAGGCATTGGACATAAGAAAGTAGATGGAGAAGTCAATGCATTACAGGACTAGAAAATGTTAGAAATAAAGTTATCACTGAAGGAATTCTTATCTTTTCAATTGCTTATGAAAACATAAATGCAGAGAGTGCCTAGTTTTATTCTTGTCTTATTATAAAACAACACTGAACATGCCTTTGTGAACAATCAAAAATTCAGACACTTTACTAAAACAATCTTCTCAGCCTTGAGACCTCCAAGTCTGCTGGATTTCTAATTCCACAATCTCACATGGTTAATAAACAACCTGGTCTTTTGAATGTGGGGAAAATGCATATGGAGGATTGGCTATGCAGTATATACATTACAGATAAGACATGCAATTCAAAATACTTCTGGTACTATTTTTCAGGTTGCTTCTTTGTTTAAAACATTTCAGGTTGCTTCTTTGTTTAAATCAGATGTACTTTTTACAAATTTGACTGGAACCACTGTTTTGATGAACAAACATCAGTCATGCACAGAGATAGAAAAATAAATAAATAAATGATCTTTCATGAAGCATTTAGAGAGACTCAACTGTCCAGGAAACAATTTATCATCATTTTTTCTTGCTGTGTCAGCTCTGGAAACAATAAGGCAACAAATTTTTCCTCTTACACTGTTATGTTCAGCAAACCAGATTGATATGACTGATAAGGGGGCTGTTTTGTTCCACGCCTGCAGCAACTGGAGCGGGAGAGCAACTAAGCAATTGAAATAGGTAGCAACCATCTCCATTTTCATAATTTCCCTGCAGTGACTTACACAAGTCAGCAATAGACAGGGATGAGGAAATAGGAAGGAAAAGATTATGAAATTATAGCAGATATATGTCTCAGTGTGGGTATAGATATGCAAGGATTATTTATTTTTTAGAACAGAAATTTTAGAAAATTTAAATTCATACAAGGAATGGAGACTAATTTAAAGTCCCTGATGGGTGCTGTAATCACACAAACACAAAGCTCACAATTATAACTACTTTTTTCATGTCAACAGTGTAACAGGGAAGTTATTTTAAAAAATCCAAGAATATATTTTTCGGATTTCCAGATGGAAACAATATTGTCTAAATAAGTCCTCCTTTAGTGTATGTTAGTATGCAGAATAACCTCTTTCATTGTATATGTAATATAGTCTTCCTCCAGAACTGTGACATAATCATCCCTTTCCTTATGAGCATTAATTATACAGTGGTGGAAAATGACCTTCCCTTATGCAGAAAGCTGTACCTCTCCTTTAATTGTAATCTTTAGTTCCTTCTCATTCCCTCTGGTATCCAACCTTCAAAATCCCATCCTATAGGTCTTTTTAAGAATCTAAAACAATAGCAGTTTAGGATGGATTCCTAAAATTAATTTAAAAAAAATCTTACCTCAAATCTATCTGGATTCTTAGTCCATTTGTAACTTTCCAAAATCAATGTTCTAATTCCCCCTTTTATTACAAAAAAGGTTTTTTTAAAGTTCTTAAATCTGAATTTAAATTTTATTCTGTGAAGGACTGAAAGAACCTATCTGGTGCTATAAAAATGTGCTGTTCCATGGTTCCTAATAGCTGAAAAGCAGTTAATAAGCCATTTCCAAAAGTAATTAGAAAAGAAAATATGTGATGAACCCTATGTTCATTAAAGGTTCGAACTGGAGTTCGCCCAAAAGATGTGTCCCTTTGTCTCCCAGATCTCTAAACCAGCCAGAGACCACTATCTTGCAATCTCCTCACAAGGAGCAACTATCTGGACTACTTGTGGGTGATCCCAAGTCCTCTCCTTGTCTGGAATGTACCCAGAAGAGCTGGTACACTCGCCTGCCCTTCATTCCTACATAGTTGTTGAATCACTCTCAGGTGAGCCATTTCTTTCCCAGAAGTCCAAGCATACAATTAATAAGCAACATGGTTTTCCTCCTTGATCATCCTGTAGGTTCACTATAAGCAGTTTATCAAACTTATTATTAAATAGTTAATAGTATGCAATAGTTTTATGAAGTATAACATGTTTCTTGCCCAGGAAGCCTATAGTCTATTACGGTGATGGAGAACCATTTAGAGACCGAGTGCCCAAAAACTGGCTCCACCCCCTGCCCCACCCCCGCTCTGCCCCCCATCCCCCGCCCCGCCTGCCCACAGGACCACTCACCGCCTCCAAGGCCCGCCACAGATCTCCTAGGCAGCCCAGCAGTGCTATGACAGCTACCCGCATTCTGCAGCATCAACTGCATGATGGGGTGTGAGGGCAAAGTCTTCTCTACGCTGCCTGGCTGCCATGTCCTTGGCTACACTGCTCCGTGTGAGCCACGCTCAGGGGTGACTCTCCTTCAAGGGGGACTGCTGGAGAGGAGGGGGTCATGGGGGGAGGTAAAGCTGGGGCAACAGCACATGTGCCCACAAAGAGGGCTCCGAGTGCCGCCTCTGGCACCTGTGCCATAGGTTTGCCACCACTGGTCTATTATGTTGTTGTTAAAAAGTAGTACATTACTACATGTTTCCCCCAAAATAAAATCTGTCCTGAAAATAAGACCTAGCTTGATTTTTACTTGTGCGCCTAATATAAACCCACCCCCCAAAAATGAAGGCCCTGACCACTTCATCCCACCATCTGGTTGGACGAGGTGGGGTGAGGTGGGACAAAGCGCACCAACAGCCCTGTCCAGAAGGAGCCCACGTTTTGCCAGCAGAAGCCTTCTTCTGCCAGTGAAACGGAGGCTGGTAGTGACAGGCGCAAGCAGTGGTGAGCTGCCACAGAAGAAGTGGGTTGGCGGAGGCCACGTGGGCGCCTTCTGGACAGAGGTGTTGGTGTCACCACCTCAAGGTGAGACAGTGGAAAAAACATCCCCTGAAAATAAGACCTAATGCCTCTTTTGGAGGCAAAAAAATAAATATAATACTGGGGCTTATTTTTGGGGAAACATGGTATATAAACAGGCTGGTAAGTATTTAGATATTCTGTTAATAAAATTCTACATATTTTAACCTTGACAAAATACATAATCTATTATGTCTTGGAAAAATTCCAAACAAGTCCATTTTTCCACAGGAAATATTCTTTATAATTAAATCCAAAATCTTACTACAAATTCTTCTGAACCCTTAATTTGTTTATAAGCTTCTAAATCAAAATCTTATTTAATTTTTGCTATGTATTTCAATTTTTAAAGTTGCTATGCTTGTAGTTAAAATTTTATTTCATTAAGAATTGAAGACAAACTCACTGGTTTATCCAAAGGTCTCTAAAATATGAAAACGTAGCTAACAAATAATTTCTGAATGTGGTTAGAAAAGAAAGTATGTGAACTTAGTGTCCTTTTAAAGGTGTTGACTGCAATTTGAGCAAGATGACTATTCCCTGGTCTCCAGTGCCCAAAACCTGCTGGAGACTGCTGCCTTGTGGTCTTCTTCTGTGGAGCAACTCTCTGGAGTGTGTGTGGACAATCTTTTGTTCTCTCTCAATATTATTTGAGTGAGGAATATAACCATAATTTGTGAAAGGACCCCTCCAGAGAATCTATTATCTGGCATACTGACTCATTTTTATTATCATAGCTGATTTGCACTGCAAATTTGAATGGAGAACAATATGCTATTAGACATATTTTCTTATGGCATCATTGTGATCATGATCAGAGGATTAACAGCAAGAAATGTACCTGCAATATAGCAATGAAAAAGTGAAAGGCCAAGATTTCCTCATATTTCTCAGCAAAGTTACTATAGTGACCAAACTGAAACATTTTTACTAAACTTCCTCGTGCTGGCAAGATGAGATTTTTAATGACATTTCAAAAAATATTGGACCTAAATAGCAATAGCATTTAGATTTATATACCACTTCACAGCCCTCTCTAAGCAGTTTACAGAGTCTGCATATTGCACCCAACAATCTGGGTCATTTTACTGACCACAGAAGGATGGAAGGCTGAGTCAACCTTGAACCAGTGAGATTCAAACTGCCAAACTGGTAGCAGCCAGGAGAAAGAAAGAAAGAAAGAAAGAAAGAAAGGAAGGAAGGAAGGAAGGAAGGAAGGAAGGAAGGAAGGAAGGAAGGAAGGAAATGATTCTTGCCCTAAATCACAAATAAGTTATCTCTCTTGCTGTAACTGCAGTATTTAAGTGATTGTTATTTAATCTTCAAACTACAGAGCCCTGGTGGTGCAGTGGTTAGAAAGTAGCATTCTAACCACTGCACCACTAGGGCTCTATAATTTAAAGATTAAATAATGATCACTTAAATACTGCAGTTACAGCAAGAGAGATAACTTATTTGTGATTTAGAGCAAGAAACATGGGCTTTACTTTCTATTTATTAGAAACATAATATGTTTGGAAAACTGGGCTGCCCAAGATGATGAATGCTGCATCAAACAATTTGCTGGCTCTTTAAAGAAATTGTCAATTTAATTATGTTACGTAGAAGCTCTATTCTCCCTCTTTGCAAAATGCCTATGCTGTATCCTGCTATATTCCAGCAGTGTAGGATATTTTTTTTTATTGACGCACATCTCTGCTTATGTACTGTCAATAATATACTATTTCTCTTCTCCCGCACTCAGTGTTCCTTTCTACCTGCACGTTCTCCCTCTCTGAATACTGAGGTTATGAATATTTCTCATCTCTAAATGTATATACATTACTAAATATATGCCTGAAACCCAGGAACTGTCAAATGAGACAACAAAATACACTGGCACACTGTACTGTGGGTGATTCTTTTTTTCTTTTGGCAGCAATGGATTCCAGTTCAGAGATTTTAACCTTTGCATTAATACTGGAATCCTGTGAAGCCTGGAACCAACCATTTCCTCCTGATAGTGCTGTTTTGTTTCTTGTATTGTCAGTTACTAAAGACCCTAATTTAAAATGCTGCTTCCATTTAGATTCAGAGGTTTTTAGCTTCTTCGGAGCCTTTCCAAGGAAATTCAGTTGTAAAATAGTAAAGAAAGGATTAATATTCTCACCTAATTCCAAACACGCTGTTTACCAGTATTAATTGGTGCTTTTTCTTCTTCGGTTGTCAGCAGCTAATGCTCGGCCACAGGAATGTAGCCAGTCTTTCCCCTGCCAGTTTGGAGGGCTTTCCTTGGATCGAATGGAAAGACTGCCATCTCTCTGTGATCAACAAGGCACTTCTCCTCTTCATCGCCTCTTTGGGGTAATTTTAGGCCCTTTTTAGGGGCCCCAGCAGGCGAAATCTGGTGCAGAAGGCAGAGCTCTGCCTTCCTGCGTCCTGTCCCGCCACAACGCAAACTGGAAGACTTTTAACTTTAAGAGCTACTGGGAGAGAAAGAAAAAATTGACCTTGGACTACACCTGGCTGGGAGAGACATTTGGGCTGTTTTCAGAGAGGTTGAACACTTTGAACACTGTGGATTACAACCTTGCCTGATTGTCAATTTTTGGATACTTGAGACAAAGGATCACTATAAAATATTGCTTTCAGGACTGAACCTGTACTTTGGAATCTATTGGATTATAAAGGATACATATAAAGACCAGAAAACTAGAGGAAACTTTGATCTACTCTTACTGAGACTGGTGATACTAGAGGATCTTCAGGAATGATGCCTCAAGAAAAAAAAAACACCTTTCAGAAAGAAATATATTCTATGCTACAACTAATTCACCAAACAATTGTTGAATGCAAAGAGGCCATAAAAAGAAATCATAATGAGACTAAAAACAATTTAGACAATATAAATGAGCAAATCTCCAAATTAAATCTACAACTAGAAAGTTCCCAGATAACAACTAAAGTATGAACAAATAATCCAGAAATCAGAAGACGAAACAGATGAAATGGATTTAGAGATGGAAGAGACCAAAAAAGGGAAATATAAATGACTATATACAAAGTACTACAAGAGTTAGCTATAACAATGAAAATGCAAAAGACCTTTTACCCCTTAGGACTGCAAAATATATCTGATGGCAAGGAAGATTTTAAAAAATGGACTATGGAGCTGTTAGGAGAAATGTCATAACTTGGGAAACAGGGAATGAAAAGAGAAATAGAGGGAGAATGGAACTGAGAGTTATTTAAGGAATATAAATGGGCAGAATCCCCCCCCCCAATACTCTTATCTAAATTGTCTTCCTCATGCCAAGCAATCTTTACGAAAATAGAAAGAAAATTCCTGGGCGATCTAATTGCCCTGACTTGGAAAGCTACTTGGCAAAGAAAGCAAGTAAGAGTCAGATTTAAAAAACAGAAGATTTGACTTTTTAGAGGGGGCATTATATGTTTAAATACTTGTTTGAATAAGATTAAAAGAATGGATGACCCTTAGATATAATTAGATTTGTATAATGAAAGATATGATTTAGAAATAAGATAACATTTTTTTCATTTTTTTTCATATGGGAAATATGAAGATAAGAGGATTAATATGAATAAAACTTTTAGCTATATAAATGTAATTAATATTGAGAAAATCATAACTGATAAAGATATTTCAAATACTGATGGGAAATCAAACCTTAACAGCAGGAAAAACAGGATATTGATTAATGAATTGACATTATTGATTTATGAATTGAAATTATTATTTGTATATTAGTAAAATATGATGAAGATGCTTATATTTAACTCTGTATACATTAACAGTACCAAAAATTGTAACTGTGTAATGAGGGGAAAATGGAAAAAAATATGGAGGAGGAGGATCAGGGAAAAAATACTGGATAGTATAGTATTGAACAGATTTATATTGTAGACACTAATGTTAAATATTTGAACCCAGACAACATGTTGTTTACTAAGCACTAAAGACTGTAATTCTTAAAAATTAATAAAACTTTTTATAAAAAAATAAAATAAAATTTGTTAAATTATGTGGGATATCTGTCTCTCTGTTTATCTCACTTCTGTAAATTAAAGACCAAGTTTCTTGCTTATTCTGGAACATAAATCTATCACTCAAGTTAATATAGTCAACTTGATTACATATAAGATGTAATGCCTAATTTAAGTTAATTAAAAATATTTCCAAATAGGTTTTCAATGCAGTAATGTTATGTTTATTCCATGGACGGAACCTATTGAAATCAGCAATGGAAAGCCTATTTGGAATAAATTCAGAATGCAAATGTAAATAATCTATTCACACTTCCAGCAAGGGCACCATGCCCTTTTTTCCTGTATCTTTTCAGTAGTCCAGAAAAGGAAAGCGGGATGTTCCTTAGATTTGGATCTGAAATCCCAACAAACTCTAAAGCAGTGGTTCTCAACCTTTTTAATGCGGCGACCTCCAACCGGTTGTAAGTCGAGGACTATCCAACCAGTCGTAAGTCGAGGACTTTCCCTGCCCGGGAGCGCCATGCATGCACGATGCCGCCTCCTGCACCGGCCGAGGCGTAGCTGACAAGCGGCAGAGATGGCGCAGGCCAACCACCGGCTGGGCCATTAGCTGGCCCAGCCCAAGGGAGGTAAGGCACCCGCCGGGCCTCACGCGCATCAGCAACTCTTCCTGCGCCCTCCGGCCTCCCACCTCCACCCCTGGCCCTCTTTTATTTACATTTTTAGTAGTTGCTCAGAAAGGAGGGGTGGAAACTTCCAGACAGCTCGCCTTCGCTGCAGACAACTTGCAGCACCGTTTGCAGAATGGGACTTTTGGCGGGCTCAGCAGGGCAGAGACAGCCTGGACAATTCCTATTGGCTTTTGAAAGCCAATAGAATTAGACTCTATTCAAGAGAATAGAGGGAGAATAAAAGGGAGTAGCACAGCTAAGGAAAAGGGGGAAAATGGCTGACTGTGTTGTTTGGCGACCCCCGTGAAATGGTCATTCGACCCCAAATGGGGTCCCGACCCACAGGTTGAGAACCACTGCTCTAAAGGAATATAAGTCTCAGTGGAAACAAAAGTTTGAATGTATATTAAATCTTAAATTATAATTAGTAATAGTATGACAACATAAAGTAGCCATTTAATTCTTAGGAGACCACAACTAAATATTGCTCTTAGTACAGAGTAATTCCCAAAATTTGGATAATATGCTTTGTTTTATAACATAGAATCAGCTTTCAGAGTATACTAGAACATTTCTTCTGCATAGATCAGACATGTCAAACACAAGGCCCGGGGGCCGGATGTGGCCCACGAAGTGGTTTCATGTGGCCTGCGAAGCTATCCTAGAAACAGTGAGGGTACGGCCCCTGCTGCCTTGGCCCTGGCCCAGGCTGGCCGGGAGGGAGCTAATGTACAATTTTGTGTTGACCAACTATGCTGAAACGCATTCAGTCTTAGCTCCACAAGGCCGTCTGGAAACAACGAGGAACCAGCCCCTGCCACGTCAGCCCTGCCCCCTGGGTGCATGCTGGGGAGGTGTCACCCTATGTGAGGAATGAAAAAATGCACCATTGCCTGGAAATGGCCAGCAAGTGGCCAGCAAGCCAGCAGCGGCACGCTCTCCTCACAGTGCTGAGAGGCGGAGCTGGGTGGTGCGAACCTGATGAGAAGCGCAATGCTGCCTAGCCCCCAGCCTGCTCAATTTCAGCAGGCAGCAAGGTGCATAGCTGGCGAGCTTCGCACTGCCTAGCTCAACCTCTTGGCACTGTAAGGAGAGTGCCCCGCTGCCTGCTGAGACCGGGCAGGCTGGGGGCTGGGTGGTATTGCGCTTCTTTTTGGATTTGCGCCGCCTAGCTCAGCCTCTCAGTGCTGTGAGGAGCACGCCTTGCTGCCTGACGAAACCGGGCAGGCTGGGGGCATTACCGGCACTGCACAGGTAATGTTGACTCTCACACTGCTCATGGCATCCCCTCCCCCAGAGCCCACCAAGCCAGATATGTGAAGTAGGTGAGGGCCATGTGCTGGCCACTTCCAAGCGATGGTGCATTTCTTCATTCCTCACAAAGGGTGACACCTTCCCAGCTGCATTTCTTGCCTGTTTTTCTCCCTCCCTCATCTCAAATATTTTCCCACCACTCTGTACTTAGGAAGGAAGGAAGAAAAGAAGGAAAGGAGGGGGAGGGTCTGAGGGAAGTCCTGCCTTAGTTCTGCCCTGCTGCCCTTTCACCATCCCCTTGCCTCCTCCTCCTGGCCTATCCTGGGGGTCTCCCATCCTATTGCTAAGGAAGCTTTGGATACAAAGCCAGGTCTCCTCCCATGGAGAGGGAATGGGCCTCCCTCTGACTTTGCCCTCATACGCATCATGAACAGCCTGGCTAAGGAGAGCAAGCACAGCAGTAGCAGCAACCTTGAGAAGGAGTTAAGTGCAGCTGGGCACCCCCTTGGGGAAGTGGGGCTGGGCTTGGTGCTGTGAGTGCTCGAGGGTCAGGCTGGGTGTTTGACCTCTGCTGCTCAGGGCTCCGGGCAGCCCACACCACCATCCAGCCCCCCCCATATGGCCTGAGAGGAACAGTGAGGCTCCTCCAGTGGACCATGCCTTGGCACTTGTCCTGGTCCCACCCACTTCTGCCAGAGACCCTCAGATCTGTCCCACTCCTGCCCAGGCCCCACAGGCACCATTGACACGAACAATGTAGAGCTGGCCATCCTCACCCAATAGGCCACACCCACTCCAACCATGCCCATCCAGTAGGCCACACCCACCCTGGCCACACCTACCCGGCCCCCTGGGGGCAACCGCAATGCTGATGCGGCTCTCAATAAAATTGAGCTTGACTTCCGGTGGATCTGCGCGCGCGATGGCCGTCCTCCTGGGTAAGTGTTTGAATCGCTATGAACAGTGGACATCAGCTGTTCAGCGGTTCAAAATCCCCCTCCCGGGCAAAGGGGGGGGAAGAGGGTTGTCTGAATAGTGGTAGAGCCTCTTATGCACCCCCAAGGCTTTTTTGGGGGGGTGAGAGGAATGCTCCCACGGAATTCAGACTGTCTCCGCTTCCCAGCTGCTTTTGTCCCTAGGGACAAAACAAGCCGCTGCAACCACCTCCGCGATTAAAGAGATCTGGTGAGTTTTTCTTAGAAGCGGACAGAGCTGACTAGAGGATTTAGCTTTTGCTTTCTTTGATTTTATTTGGATTTTAAGTTTAAAGACTTACTTTTACGTTTATATTCCCTCTTTTTATTTTTTGCTGAAAGGGAAAGTAAAATGGCGATCGGCAGGCTTTTCAGTGTTTTTTTTTTCCTTTGGGAAGGTAGAATGGCGATTGGCAGGCTTTTGGGTGTTTTTTTTTCCTTTCCTTTTTTTTTAATGATTGGAATGGAATGTGGACCTGATTATTTATAATGTTTTTTTTATGTTGCGTTTGGATTTTAGAAGCATTTTTTTTTTGCTTAACTTCTCTGTTTTGTTTTTTGTACTTTTAAAAAATGGAATGGATTTTTTTTATTTAATCATTTTTTTTTCTTCTTCCCTTTTCCTTTTTTTAACTCCTTTCTTTTTATTATAATGATCTCCTTTTGAAGGATTTTTTGATTTTCTGGAATTAATCTCTCTTTTTCTTTTGCTTAATTTTTGTAATTTTTAAGAAGGAGTAAAGATTTTTTTTTCAAGATGGCTCCAAAGCGACCAGTAATTCCTACAGCTCCTAAGGTGGTTTCTTCTTCGGTGTTATCATCAGCGCAACAATCTAAATCAATAGCTTCACCCTCTTCCTTGGTACAGTCAACAATGGTGAAGGATTTGCAAGATATGATGGGAAATGTTATATCTCAAATTAGGGGAGAAATGAAAGAGATTTTAGAGGAAAATAATAAGATTTTGAGGCAAGAGATAGTTTTGGCTTTAAAAGGAGTTGCCTCTGTTCTTGAAAAGTTGAACTCTCGTGTAGAAGAGGTAGCAGAAAAAGTGGAATTCATGGAGGAAAAATTTGAAAGCATGGAAAAAGAGATGGAAAATTTTCAAGATGAGATTCTTATGCTTCAATATAGACAAATGGAATATGCTTTAAGAATTAGGGGCTTGAGAGAATCTGTGCAAGGAGATTTGAGAGAGATGGTTGCAAAGGACTTGGCTGTGATTTTGAATAGAGAAA
The DNA here is from genome assembly GCF_016545835.1 of Crotalus tigris. Taxonomy (NCBI): domain Eukaryota; kingdom Metazoa; phylum Chordata; class Lepidosauria; order Squamata; family Viperidae; genus Crotalus; species Crotalus tigris. Next base: position 157,993 of record NW_024098500.1, on the reverse strand, counting down.
AAGAGGAAATACTTAGTGAAATTGAAAAAACATTTAGAGTTAACTCTGTGGTGGCAGAGCAGAAGAATTTGCCAAGAGATGTGGTAATTTACTTTGGGAAAAGATCCCTGCGCAACGAAATTATACAAGCTTTTTATAAGAAGAGGTTTCAAATTGCTTTACAAGATGTTATAATTTTAAAGGAGATCCCATCTAAAATTTTAAGAAGAAGAAAGGAGTTTGCTTTTTTAGCAGATGAACTTAAAAAGAGACGAATCTTGTTCAGATGGGATGTTCCGACTGGAATGGTGGTGAGTTACCTGGGGATACGTTATAGACTTAATACTGTTTCTAAAGCAAAAGACTTTTATACTTCGGTCCTGGGGGTATGTTCATCGCCATCTATTATGTTTAAAGTTTTGGAAGAAAAGAAGGTAGAATTGCAGTCTGAAGAGCTTATATTAATGAAAAATGGGAAATCTCAGTTCGAGGGGCCTCAACAAGTTGAGATGAAGGAGCAGAGGACAACTCGTGCAACATATAAACGTAAAGAAAAAGAGCAACAGAAGAAGGAGATTAAGGAAGCCCCACAAGTATTGGTTCCTGCTGTGGGAGAAGTAGGATTTACAAACTTTTTGGAGCTACCTTTAAGGGCAGATTTTAAAGCACTTCTTTTGAGGTTTATGGATAAGAGAGACTGATAAGGAATGTGTTTACTGTGGATGGAATTGGTTATTGGAGAGAAGATTATGGAGATCGAATGAAAATTCTAGATAAGAAGTTTAAGTTTAAGCACTTAGTTTAAGTATTCAAAAGTACTGAGTTTGTGGGAGAAGCAAGATTCACAAACTTTTTGGAGCTACCTTTAAGGGCAGATTTCAAAGTATTTCTTTTGAGGTTTATGGATAAGAGAGACTGATAAGGAATGTGTTTATTGTGGATGGAATTTGTTATTGGTAAAGATTTAAGAATGTATAAGGGAATTTCAATGTTTTAAGTAATGTTTAAATTTGTGTTTTGGAGGGAGTTTATAAAGAATGATTGATAATAATATAAGTATGATATGAAAAGGTTCAGAGTATATTATAATGTGTTTAATGGTTGAGTTTTTTTATTTTTTATTTTTATTATTATTATTATTTTTAAGAGAAGATAACTCGTTTAATTAAATGTATTTAGATTTGTTTAGGAACTATATGTTTTTCAAGTTTTTTTTTTTGTTAGGAGAGAGATTGAATGAAAATTTTAGATAAGAAGTTTAAGTTTAAGTACTTAGTTTAAGTATTCAAAAGAGTATTTAGTCTTAATGGTATAATGAATGTTTATATGTTTATTTTTCTGTTTTAGGATAAAGAAAGAGGGAGAGATTAGATTTTATATTGTAGGTATAGACATTTAAAGAAAGTAATGTTTAAATTTGTGTTTTGGAGGGAGTTTATAAAGAATGATGGATAATAATATAAGTATGATATTAGAAAATGTTTAGAGTATATTATAACATGTTTAATGATTGTAATTATTATTACAATTATTATAATCTGTTTAATTTAATGTATTTAGATTTGCTTAGGATTTATATGTGTTTTAAGTTTTTTTTTGAAAAATTTTAATTAAGCCTGTACTCAACTCTGGGAAGGTTGGGGGAGGGTATGGGAGGTCTGGGGAGGGGGGGAGGGTATGGGAGGGTGGGGGGTTTGGGGAAGGGATTTGTTTTGTAAAATTTAAAAACTTTCAATAAAAAAAAAAGAAAAAAAATAATAAAATTGAGTTTGACACCCCTGGCATAGATGGCTATGTTTAGCATAGGGGATGGAAAGGTATAGTCTATCTGTAAAACCATAATTTAGGATATATATATATATATATATATATATATATATATATATATATATATATATATATATATATATAATGGTTATAAAAATATGAATCCCGGGCATATTTGTTCAATGATGCAATCTTCAATCTCCGGGAAGAGTATACTCCAGTTATTTATTGTTAAAACAACATTTAAAACAATAAAAACAGTTATATACAAGATTAAAACAACTTAGCTTTCGCTGGTCCTCTGCCAGCGTCCTCAGAGTGGGGCTTAGGGGGTGGGAAGTTCTTTTTATCCCCTTGCTGATCCAATTGCCTACTCATTGCCCTCGTGACAGGGCCACTCTTCCTGATTGCCTGTGACTGCCTTAACTGTTCCGCCCTCTCTTTTTTGCACTCTAACATTGTATTTTTCTGCTCCGTCATCCTTGTGCTGTCTCCCCCTCCCTGCGCTGTTATCATTAACACACTCCTCAATCCCTCCTCTCTACCCAATGCAAGGTGCCTCCTCCGATTCGGCACTACACGAGTCCTGTTGGGCTGCTGGTCCGCCTGCCGTTTTTGCATTCCATTGCCAGTTCCTATCTCATCTCCCTCCTCCAACTCCCTAGCCTGCCGATTCATACACCCTTTGTTGTCCATTCCTGTCATCCTTCCCCCCCTTCCTTCAACCCTCCCCCTGATGATTAACATATTGCTCCTACCTTTCATCAACCATTCCTATTGATGTTCTCTTCCTCAATGTCTTTTCCTTCCTGATCCGCTGCTCTACCTGCTGTTCCTGTTTACCCTCCTCCCCCACTGTCCATCTTCCCCTCTCCAATGTCCTCCCCATCATCTGCTGACTTGCCTGTTGTTCATCCATTTCTGTCCATCCTCTCTTTTCTAACATTTCTCCTCCTCTGACCTGCTGTCCTACATGCTGTTCCCACATGCCAACATCCATTCCTGTTAAACCCTCCTTCTCAAGCATTCCTCCCCCCCAATCTGCCGTCCTACCTGCTATTCTTATCTGCCCTTCTCCTTTCCTGTCAGTCCCACCCTCTCCTGTTTCCTCCCCCCCTCTCCAATCCACTGTTCTGTTTGCTGTTCCTTCCAGCATTCTTCCTCCCCTTACCTGCTGTCCTACGTACTGTTCCCATCTACCAACCTGTGTTCCTGTTGGACTCTTCTTCCCAAACTTTCCCCTCCAAAAAAACTGCTGTCCTGCCTATTATTCCTGCCTGCCCTTCTCCATTCCTATCAACCCCACCCTCTCCTGTTTCCTCCCCCCCTCTAATCTGCAGCTCTACCTGCTGTTCCTGGCTATTATCCTCCATTCTTACTCCCTTCTCAAATATCCCCTCTCCATCCATGAATATGCTTCCAATCTTACGTGCCTCATCTTTTCTGTTCTTTTCTCTCTCCCCTTCCCTTTTGATCAGTCCCCTGGGGTCGGGCATACCCCTTCCCGTGTTCTGGGCCGTATGATCAATTCTGCTGTTCCCAAGAGTCTTCCCTGGTCCCCTTCTCCTTGCAGTCCCTCATCATATCCACCTCCTCTTCCTTTACTACCCTTACCTGTCTGTGACTCTAATATTCCCTCATCTGTCTCTACCTGTGACGTGTCTACGGGATCCTCCCTATGTCTAGTCATGTAGTAAATACCCCCCCACCAGTCCTGGTTTCGCCTCTGACAATCGGCATCCGTCTCTTGGATCAGTGATCGTATATAGAGTGCATTGCAAAGACTGCCAATGTAATTATACGGGGGAGACAGGCAAACGAATAAAAACTAGGATACATGAACATAAATTGGCTGTCAGAAGGCAGGAGCAATACTCTCAAATATGGACGCACATGATTAATACCGGACATTCTTTTGATTTCAAGGAGGCAGAAGCCATTGCCCAGGACGCCTCCAAAGGAGGACGCTTACTAAAGGAGGCCTGGTTCTCCAACACAGACTCCATCAACGATGTATAGAACTGCCCTCGGCGTACCAGACACTAAGAGTGCAGGAAAAGCATGTCAAGAGACGGATGCCGATTGTCAGAGGCGAAACCAGGACTGGTGGTGGTGGGGTGGTGGTGACAGATCAACTCCGTAGCCAAGACACTCATCTCTAGAAGAAAACGCTTAGTTGATGAACAACACCTAAAAACCGAACTACACACTCTCACTAATGTACTTACATCCAATGGATTCCAACAAAATAAGATTACCAAACTAATCCAAAAAGAAACTCCCACTAAAACCCAATACAGAGAACAAGAAAATGGAAAAGCCCTCCTCCCTTACATAAAAGGCACCACAGACAGAATCAGTAAGATCCTCCACAAACACAACATTAAGAGAGCATTCTGCCCAAACAGAAAAATATCCACCATCCTAAGAAACCCCAAATAAAATTGAATTAGAAAATCAAGGAGTATACGAAATCCCATGCACCACTTGTCCCACCACATACATCGGACAAACCAACAGAAGAATAAGTGCACGCACTGAAGAACATAAGAACTCAGTCAAAAAAGAGGAACCAACTTCTACCCTGGTCCAACACCTTAAAATCACAGGACATGAAATTGACTTTAAAAAGACCAGAACTATTGCCAAAACTGAACATTTTAATACCAGAATAATCAGAAAAGCCATCGAGATAGAAAAACGCCCACACAGCATGAACAAACGAGATGATACCTCCCGCCTACCAGCCATTTGGAAACCTGCCCTTATTGACAAATGACTCCCTAACACAAAAAATGACACCAGACCCACACTCACAAAAACCACACAGGATGTCACCACCACACATCCATGCAAAAAGCAAACCCAAAGCCACATCGATGATGAGGCACGACCACAAACCAGAAGCCAGACCACAGCTGCATCACTAGACACTTTAAACCCCTCCAATCCATACATGAAGCAAACTGACAACCACCATGAAGATGAGGCACGACCACGAACGTGAAGCCAAAAAATAGCAATGCAGCTCACCATTTTAAACCCCCTGCAACTCAGACTAACCTGAGCACAACAAAACCCCCACCCAAACAGAACACTCCCCCCAGCCAATCAGAGCACAGCCAACCCCCCCAACCAATCAGAGCACAGCCAACCCCCAGCCAATCAGAGCACAGCCAAGCTCCTAACCAATCAGAACACACCTCCATCCAATCAGAACACAGCCAAGCTCTCATCCAATCAGTTCATACCCCCACTGGCAGTTAAAAGGAGGAAACAGCTACAATCACACATTGCTCCTAGAAGCACGAAGCCGCAAGCACCAGCCTGAAGATGACGAATGGGACTTCGTCGAAACGTCGCCAAGACACTTCTAATTTTACGTGGGAGAAAACCCGAATAACCAAAGACCTACATACAAACACCCGCGAAAACCTCAGAATATATATATATATATATATATGTGTGTGTGTGTGTGTTAAAATAAAATGAGCACCAAGGTAATTAAAACTATAAAAGTTTAATTTAAAAACGCCAAGCTTTCGCCGTCACCTGCCGGCATCATCGGGGCTTAAAACGCCAGAGAGTGGTTGAGTCTCTTATAAGCAAGCCACAGTCTGCGCCCGGCTCCTTGATCTCGTTATCGGACCTAATTGTATAGATTGTACTCCGGTGATCCGTTTCTTCCTGCACCCCTTATCTACGTGTATGTCCTCATTTGCCTTCTTTTCCTTGGATTCTAGGGTGGGTGGAGCAACCTCCCTATCTCCCTGGTTGCCCCCCTCCTTTGATCCATTCTCTCCCTCAGGTTTGTGTGGTGGTTTGCATTTCCCTTTCCTCTTTTTTGCAACGTCTCAGAGGCAACAGCAAGAATCCTAGCGCCATATAACATAAAAGTAGCACACAGACCCAAACGCTACGTGCCGCTATTATGCGCCCCAAGGACCCGCTCCCCAGCATGGAAAGGTCGGCAGCCATATATAAGATTGATTGTATGGACTGCCCATGCAACTATGTTGGGGAGACTGCCAAACGAGTGAAGATCAGGGTCCATGAACACAAACTGGCAGTGAAAAGGGGCGAGCAGCACTCCCAGATATGGGTACATATGGCGGAATTGGGCCACCGCTTTAATTTTAACGAGGTATGCGTCTTGGCAAGTGACAATACAAAGGGAGGCCGGCTGCTAAAAGAAACATGGCTCTCCAACAGTGACTCCATTAACCGGCACATTGACCTCTGCTCGGCACATTTGGCATTAAGATCATGGAGTGCTGCCAGTTGCCCATCCCGTTACCGACGGCTCAATGGCATGTTCAGAACACACCTCCACCCAATCAGAACACAGCCAAGCTCCCACCCAATCAGTTCATACCCCCACTGGCAGTTAAAAGGAATAAACAGCTAAGACCACACATTGCTGCTCAAAGACCACACATTGCTGCTCAAAGCACAAAGCTGAAAGCACCAGCCTGAAGATGACGAATGGGACTTCGTCGAAACGTCGCCAAGACACTTCCAATTTTACGTGGGAGAAAACCCGAACAACCAAAGACCTACATACAAATACCCGCGAAAATCTCAGAAAACATATATATATATATATATATATATATATATATATATATATATATATATATATATATATATATATATATAATATATTATATATATATATATTATACACACACACACACACATATATTATAGAAATCTTGTAATTTTATTGTAATCAAGTAAAGTTGGTAAACAAAACAATAATACTGAGTTATTACCTTCATGCACTATAAAATGAATACAATTTGTATTTCAGTTAATAATCATACATATATTAAAAGGAAAGATATTTATTAAGTTATAGGTTTTCATATAATAGAGTTTGCAGTGATAGATTACAAGATTATGCAAACCACTTTTCCACCAAGATTAAACAAACACAAGATTTATATTTTAGCTTTATAATTATTTAAGCCCAATAAACACCATTTTGTGAGATAAAAATAATGAAAAGTTCTATTTCATTAAATTTCGTATTCACTTTGTATCTCCCAAAGTGTAAGTAAATCTACTTTAACCTACTCACACATGAAAACAATGTAACTGTAAGGACCCACCCCACTTTGCATCTTAAGAAGACAGAACTCTTGGAATAGTTCTTCCAACAGGAATCCTTTATTAAGAGAAAATGGTTGCAGGCATGCTAGACAGGACTTGGGGTCCAAGCTCTCCCATTCAAGGTTTAAGGGGTTCCCCAGTAGTCCCACCCAATCAACCCCCCTTCCCAGTGATAGTTTCAAGTATCACAATTCCACCCCGTTTCTTCTTTCTTCCGTCTGGATTGAGACTTCAGATAACTACATGAAAGGCAAATACTCTTCTTTGTTAATGCTAATGTTCTCTGGTGTTAACGCTTTGAGGTTACTACTAAACACACATTCAGCATTCAGCTCTTTGAAGTCTACTGAAGGAAGTGAGGGCCATAAAGCCCTTTTGTTCTCCCCCTTCTCTCCCTCTTATGGCAGAATCCAAAGAAGGCAGAATTGGGAGTTTCTATATTTGATAATTAAAGATGAAATATGATTGGATTCTGACAGTAACCTTTTAAACTGTTTTAAACTCTGCAGGCTTTAACCATAGTGGTTGTGAAATTATGCAATGGATATATCACATCAGTAATTCATTTACAGCAAAAGAGAAGGGATAGTGCCAATTCTTAGCTTTCCCTAATTCAAGTTCAACACTTTTCTATTTTTAGATCCATTGGCCAACATATAAAATTAGGAATGGGTTTATATACATCAGTCAGGGTAAAGATCATGTGAATAAAATTAACATATGTGATTACTTATTTTCTTCGCTAAGTTTAAAGTTTCACATTTCTGCATATTTTTTTTCTGTTGAAGTAGGCAGCAAGCAGCAAGCATATCAGCACAAGTATAAAGCAAAACTCCTCTTCGGTAATGTGAGAATGTACATGCAATGAGAAGTAATTTTATTTTTGATTTTCCACTCCCTATACAGAAATATAAAACCTACATAGTTTCCACAAACACTTGTTTAATCTGTATGCACAAATTTGAGAGGATGAAGAATTGAAAGATGGATGCTACACTATTTTTTTCTCATAAACATATATGTCATCTGAACATAGCCCATTGGTCCTTTTGTTATTTAAAAGTGTAATATAAAAGGAGCATTGACCTTAGATACAGTTTCTGTTCTTATATTACAAGGATGTAGAAACATTGTTAGACTTTTAAAAAATCCTTCTTGGTGCAAAACAGATTTAATAATCTGCTAGACAGGCTAAAGAAACAACTTAGTTTTTGAACCTTGAGACACTCAACTTTTCAGCCATTATTCCAGCCTGGCTGGAATTCTAGAACTCTATAGTAATCCCAAAATATGTGAGCAGCACTAGGTCAGAAAAGCTTGTGTTATATGTACAGACGCTATTGACGTATTGTGCTTTTATGATTTTATAGCACATCTTATTCATAGTAGATTGTGCTTTGCAAGTGGCTTCTACATTAACAATCTTTTTGTCATGAGATATACAGTTATCAAGCATAGCTTTGCACAATCACATGGGTACATGCACAGATTTAATATTATTTGAAAAAGAAAGTCAGACGTCATCACTGAACTATTTTACATAAGCAGCTGCCTTCTCTTGACAAGAACAGGAAACAACTGCTTCTTATAACAATTGTTAATTATATTAGAAAAATATGTTTCTCCCAATTTATACACAGGTAGTCCTTGGCTAATTATGGTAATTATGACCAAAATTTCAATCACTAAAAGATGCAGTTGCAAAGTGCAACATCACATGACCCCATTGCTAAGCAACAACAATCCAAGGACTCCCCACTGCTGCCATTAAACAAGGCTTGTGGGTTGTTACACAAGAACTAAGTGGCTCACAATTAAAATATGTTAAAGTAGGATGTGAGTATGGTAAAACTAGGGCTGGTTGCTGCCAGGTAGGAGGCAAAGTGGAGGCATCCTATTTGAAGAGGCTGAAAAGAGTGCCAGTGACTTATCAGAGTAACTTACAACCTTCCATGCTGATTTCCCCATTGACTTAACTTGTGAGAAGTGGCAGGGAGTGTCAAAAATGGCAATCACATGACCATGGAATGCTGCAAATGTTATTAAGTGCAAGCCAAGCACAGACTGTGATCATATGACCATCGGGGTGCTGAGACAGCCTTAACTTCAAGGATCAGTCATAAGTACCACTTGTTAGACTTCTGGTTCCGGTTCACGGTGACTCCAGTCGCGTCTGGAGACTTGTCTCGACACCAGCTGGGTTTTTCTTCGCCGGTAGACCCCTTGTGGGTCAACCGTCGCCCTGGAGGGGCGACCATTGAGGAGGAGGCTTGCTGGAGACTGCAGGAGGACGGCAGCTTCTCTCGTGGCTCCAGCTATTTCCTGAGGGCTGATGGAGCAAAAGATCGTCCTGTAAGATGGCCCATTATCCTGCTGCACCAGCTGAAAGTCAAAGCAACATCTAAGCGTGAATAGACCCACCACGGATGATCCAGGTGAGACCCCTTCTCCTCCTCTCTTCACCCTTTGTTCTTCTTTTTTTTTTGCCTGTAAAAGCTCTGTTGGAATCATTTCCCCGTCTTGAAAAAGCAGCTTTGGTATGTGTGGGAAGAAAGGCATTGAACAAAAAGGTTAAAATAAAAAATTCTAAAGACTACACTTTATTTTTATCTACTTTGGGGTACAGAAAAAACTTTTTTTAAGAGCTCTACTATCATATTATGTTGGAATATTTATGAGCAGGAAGAGTCATGTGGTAACTCAGTCAGCCAATGTGCAGAAAATGCTACTGAGTCTGTGCAAAAAGAGTACTGAGTTAGGAGCTGGATTTCCAGTCTCAGGTTTGTCTCTGTATCTCTCTGTAAGAAGTCTTCATTGAGCTATGTTGCTGTAAAGAAGAATATATGGTATTGTAAATATTTTATATGAATATAAAGAAGTTATTTTGAATCAGCTAAATGCAGTCAACTGTGAGAGCTTCTGATTTATTTTTTCACCAATAGAGAAATTAAAATTCTCTAACATATTATACTGGAAGATTGTTTCTTTTTCCACTTTTTTCTTTAAAAGATAGAAAAAGGGAAGAAAAAAAATGGAGTCTGGAAAAGATTTTTAATTCTATTGAGGACATCTAGTGGCAAATTGCAACTGCTGGTTACTGTTTGGAGATGGCCTTCAAATTACTTTTGAAGAGAAAAGATAAGTGGATGCAGCTGTGGGAACTGTGGGAGTTAATACTGCTTTACTTTTATTAAATACAGCCTCCACTAAAAGAAAAAAAGGCACTCTCTTCAACTATTATTAACATGGAGAAACCTTATTCACAATTGAACTATAAGCTTATATTGGAAAAGATCTACGAAGCTACTGAAGAAATATGTGCTACAATCAAAGAGACTTCTACAGAATTAAGAGTCAGAAGCCATATTCCAAACCTTCAAACTGACTTTCAGGCAACATCTGACCATTCTACAAACCAAAATATACTAGAAGAGGACTTAATTGAGACTAAAGAGGAATTTATTTTACCCTACAAGCATTTCATCTATACCTTTGAGGATCAGAAGGGGCGTTGTCTTACCTGAATGCCGTTTCTCAGCACGGAGATGGATAATCCACTAATGGGTTAACTTAATCCTCCTGCCCAATCAGATCAAGTCAGCCAAACTTGCCACACCTGTCCTGGGCTTGGTAGCTCCAGTTTTCGACGAGGACACAGCTACTGACTGACAGCATGACGTGTTGGCTCACAGAACAGCCCCTCGGCCTAAGGACCTAATTGGGTGGGTGTGGATTTTCCATCTCCGTGCTGAAAAACGGCGTTCAGGTAAGACAACGCCCCTTCTCCAGCACTAATAATCCACTAATGGGACATACCAAAGCCCACTGTCCTTATGGGAGGGAAGTGGGCAAGTTTGGCACCGTGTCGCGGGGCACCACTTGTTGGGAGAAACCTCCTGCCAAATGATGCCTGGCAGATGCACACCTGTCCAGCTTATAGTGCTGTATGAACGGTGACAGGGAAGACCACGTGGCTGCCTCCTCGATGGAAGCCTGTGTGGCTGCCTCCTCGATGGAAGCCTGCGTGGCTACCTCCTCGATGGAAGCCTGCGTGGCCCAGGCCGCCAAGGTGGCCACATTGCGTGTAGAGTAGGCCATGATCCGGGGTGGAATCGGCAAGGACTTGGACTGGTACACCCCCACAATGCAAGCTGTTATCTAACGACTGATCGTGGAGGCCGAGACCTTACGACCCTTGGAAGAAGGTAGGAAGGAGACAAAAAGAGCCTCGGAGTTACAGAAGGAGGCCGTCCATTTAATGTAGTAACAAAGAGCCCCTCGGATGTCCAGAGAATGCCACTGCCGTTTCAGATCATGGGATGGATTGGGGCAGAAATCCGGAAGGATGATGTCCTGAGTCCTATGAAAAAGAGAATTAACTTTGGGAACAAATGTGGGGTCTAAGCGAAGGGTGACCCGATCCCAGTGGAAGACACACAGATCCTCCCTGACTGAGAGAGCCGCCATCTCCGAGATATGCCAGGCCGAAGTAATGACCACCAAGAAGGCGACCTTAAGGGATAAGGACCTCATGTTGCATGAACCGAGGGGCTCAGAGGGAGCCTTGGTAAGAGCCTAAAGGACCCTAGGTAATTCCCACGTGGGATACCTGTGTACCACAGGTGGCTTGGTATTCGTAGCTCCCTTGAGGAAGGACCGGATCAAGGGCTGTTGCCCCAGAGAGCTAACAGTGTGGCAAGAGAGCAAGGTAGAGAGGGCCGCCACCTCTCTACGCAAGGTATTAGATGCCAATCCCTTATTCAGTCCCTCCAGTAAATAGTCTAGAATGTTTGGGACGGCCAATCTCGATAAAGGTAGTTGACGAGTGGAACACCACCGGCAAAAGTTCTACCATGTGGCCTCGTAGATGCGGTTGGTCGCCGGTCTACGGGATGCCTGAATTACGTCAATGACCCCTGGCGAACAGGACTCCTGGGTCAGGATCCTGTGTTCAAATGCCAAACGGCTAACAGAAGCCATTGGGGGTCCAGATGAGTCAGGTCTCCCTGGATCAGTGATACCCTGTCTGGGGGGATTTTCCAAGGATGCGATTGGGAAAGACCGACAAGGTCGGTGAACCAAGGTCTCCGCAGCCAGTAAGGGGCTACCAGGAAAACCTCTGCTCTCTCCTGCAGGAGCTTGCGGATGACCGCTGGTAGGAAAGGAAGGGGAGGAAAGGCATAGAGTAAGCCCTCTGGCCATGGGGTCCGAAGGACATCTACTCCTTCTGCCCCTGAACCGGAAATTGCAAAAGGAACCATGGGAGTTGCGCATTTGTCCTGGAGGCAAGCAGGTCTATGATGGGAAGACCGAATCTGTGAGTGATTTCCCTGAATAGCCTCGGGTGTAGACGCCATTCCGATTGGTCCACGGTTGACCTGCTCAGGAAGTCCGCCCTCTTGTTTGCCTCCCTCGAGATGTGGTCCGCCCTGAGCAAGGTGACGTTGGTCTCTGCCCAGGAGCCCAGCTGCTGGGCCTCAGCCAGGAGCAGCTGGGACCGGGTGCCCCCCTGCCTGTTCACATGGGCCTTTGCCGCCATGTTGTCCGTAAGGACGAGTACATGTTGTTTTGCTATGCTGTGGCGAAAGTGGCAAAGGGCAAGATATATGGCCCTGAGTTCCAGCCAATTGATGTTGTATCTCAGGTCCGCCCGAGACCACCTTCCTTGGACCCATTGAGACTGATAGTGTGCTCCCCAGCCGAACAGACTGGCGTCCGTCGTGACCATGAGGTGACTGGGCTCCTTGAAAAGAGATCCTCTGGTCATGGCTGGAGAGATCCACTATCTGAGGGAACATAAGATATGTGGTGGGATCCTTACCTCTCGTGTGGAAGTGCTTGTTCCCTGCTTCTGATAGGGGAGCAGACACCACTGGATGGACCGCGAGTGTAACCTGGCCCAGGGAACGATCGAGATGCACAATATCATCTTTCCAGGAGCCAGGAAAGACCGGTAGGAGACAGAGGAGACAGAGTCTTCTCTCTGCAGACCTTGAAAACCAGGTCCCATATACTGTCCCTGGGACAGATAAACCCGACACTCTACCATGTCTATGATGGCCCCTAGGTGGAGCAATCTGGTCCATGGGACTATCTGACTTTTCTTGAAATTGACCAAAAAGCCGTGGCTCTGTAAAACTCCGATCACCCATCTCAGGTCTGTCAGAGCCCCCTGTGGGGAGGACGACTGTATTAATATGTCGTCCAGGTAGCATTGCACCAGAATCGGCATCAGCCTCAGGTGTGCCGCAAGAACTGCCAGGACCTTGGAAAAGACCCTTGGAGCCGACGACATGCCGAATGGAAGTGCCCTGTACTGGTAATGATGTCCCATGTAGCTGAACCTGAGAAACCGGCGATGGCCGGGGATGATGGGAATGTGGAGGTATGCCTCTGTGAGGTCCACTGAAGTGAGAAAATCCCCCTTTTGGATGCTGCTTAGCGTGGACTGAACCTTCGATATGCCAAATAAAGGTTCAGGCGTTTTAGGTCTAAGATTGCCCTCTATCCTCCCGAGGTCTTGGGGACTACAAAGAGGATGGAGTAGAATCCGCGCCCCCGTTGGGCCGCAGCTACCGGTTCTATGGCTCTGATGTCTAATAAGTGACAGATGGCCTCCTGCATGAGACCTCTCCAAGGAAGTCTCTTCTTTGATTGGGGGCAAGCGATGAACTGTCTTGGAGGACTGGAGATGAATTCCAGAGACAGGCCGAGGCGAATGGTGTCCAGGACCCAGGCGTCTGTGGTGGTGGTCTCCCACTGAGTGACGAAGAGGGAAAGCCTTCCACCTATGGGAAGATACCTGGGGGGTATCTTCCTGTCGAAGGCACGACCCCCGCCTCGAAAGGGCCGTTTGGACTGGAATTGCTGCCTGGGCTGTGTGGCTGGTCTGTCAGCCGGACGGTCCTGCCTGGGCGTGAAGGACTGAGAAGGTTGCGTGGCTGGTGGGGTAGTGGCAGCCCGAAAGGTCTGTCTATGATTGTAAGGAGTAGAACGTCTATCAGATCGCTTAATAAGATGGGCCAAGATCTTCTTTTTATCCTTGTTCTCTGACAGGTATGGGGCTAAGGCATCCCCAAACAATTTACCGCCCTGGTATGGGGATGCTGCCAGATGCCACTTGGACTTGGCATCTGCCTGCCAGTGTCTTAGCCATAGCATGCAGCAGGCTATCACATTGGACGCCAAGGATCTGGAAGAAAACCGAGCCGTGTGCAAAGTTACATCAGAAGCATATTCCATCACGGCCACTAGCTTGCTCAGGTCCTGATGAGTGCGAACATCGTCCGCAGGGATCCTGGCCTGCAGCTGATGCAGCCGGATGAGGGCAGATCTAGAGAAGAAGGAAGCTGAGGTGGACGCCCTGATGGACCACGCCGCCACCTGGTGTGACCTCCTAAAGGTCATTTCCGTCCTGCGTTCCTCAGATTTTAGGGCCTCTGCCATATCCCCCGAAATAGTAGAAGGGGAGAACAGGTGAGACAGGGGCTCATCCACTGTGGGTACATTCAACACCTCATCTAATTCTGAGGCCACACTAAACAACTTCCTATCATTACCACCTGGAAGGGGGAAGGTACCCGGGGAAGACTATTGTTTCTTAACTGCATTGAGGAATAAGGCTGGACATGGAACATGATGCTGGGTGACCACTGGTTCAATGAAGACGGGGTCCGCCTCTGGATCCATTGTGGGAGCCGCTGGGGTGGGCCAGCTGGGTCCCCCATGTGCCACCGAGCTAACCTTGCGAAGCAGGAGAAGAAAGAGAGAAGGATTAAATAGCCCTTCGAATGGGGGCGGATCCGGAACCGATTCCTCCTCCTCTGACCATGAAGCGTCAAGTGCCTGATCCTACTCCGGGGTCACTGAGACCCCGCTTAAAGAAAAATGGGAGGGAGAAGGAGGGTCACGAGAACTGTGATGTACCAGACGCGAGAGAGGAATGGTAATCTGGGCATCGATGGAGTCTTGACCGTAAGGGCCCGCTCCACTGCCTGAGCCACCAAGGCCTGGATCCTATCATCCAGGGATGAGAGGGTGAGTTCCTCCCCTCTAAGCCCCATGGCCGTGGGTGTAAAGGTGGCCTCCAGGGTCTGCGGGACCCGTGGGGTATAGAGAGACCTGAAGGCCTGTGCCTCAGGTACCTCCTTGGCCTGGTCGTTAGAAGTGGAAGGTTCTGCTGGTGCCCAGACTTCCTGAGGAGAGGAAGAAAGACCTAAAGGTAGATCAAAAAAGGTGGACTCGGTCTGAGCCGTCTCAGCCCTGACCTGTTTTTGAGCTTTTGCAAACTCTTTTTCCAATGCTTGGTGTCTCCTGCTGGCCTGTCTTTCAGCCAATTTGGAGGTTTTCCCCCCAAGAAGCAGCCTTGGGCTTGACCAGCGGCCTCTTGGGAAGGAGATCTGTGCCTTTTCCGGACTGAGGAAGGAGAGGTGGCCCTGGACTGGGAAGCCATGTTATCCTCCATGCTGGTATGAAATCTTCAGGTGCGATAGAGGGTGCACCTGGAAAGGGGATCAATTGGCTGATAAGGCTGTAGGGCAAAAGCTGGAATTAGGTTGCCCTACTACCCCCCTGGTCACTGAACTAGTGGTATCCAAAAGGACCAGTTCTGCTTGCAGCCGCTATGACTTCCACCTGAAGGTGGAGTGCGGTCTGCTAGTGAGGCTTGCTGTGTTGCCAGGCCAGCACTATAAAAGATGGCAACTGTACAGTGTCAGGGGCTAGAAACTACTGTAAAAATCAGCAAGCCAAGAGTGACCAGGGCTTGAGATATCAGGAGGCCCAATAACAATTCTTGGGTCTATGCCAAGGATAAGGGGAACTAGCAATGCCACCGGGGAAATCTCCAAGGATGACCTGATAGAATATTCCCCCCCCACCATGCAAGCCTTGGCTGTTACAATCAAGGAAAAACCCTTGTCCGAGGAGGCCTCAGTGTGGCCTGAATCAGTAAGCTATAATTCCAGAATGGCAGCTTTGGGGGCAACCGAAGCCTCCAAGATGGCAGCCGTGGGGTTACTGTTTCAAGTGATGCTACAAGCAATAAAGAGAGATTTATTGGTTGAAAGGGAAGCTTTGTTATGGAAACCTGCCTGCCACAAAAAAAGGCCAGAATAAGATTGAAAAGTTAAATTCAAAATTATATGTGATGGATCAAAGGCACTGTAGAATTATGGATTGATTTAAGGTTTGAGATTTAGAGTTAGAAGTAAGAGAAAAATGGGTGATTATTAGAATATATTTTAAATAGATTAAGAATGTATTCTTTGGAATAATAAGTTTATTTGTATGAAAACTATCATGTAATGGAATGAAGAAAACTGAAGAGGCGTTTTATATCTAGATTGATTTAATAACTAATTGAGTATGTTAAATTAGTAAGATGATGTTCTTGCCTGACAACATGGACATTATTAGGTATGATAATTAACTGGATGAAATTTGAATTTGGTCCAAAGGGCTGAAATGATTTAAGGTTTGATATTACTCTGTTATTTTGTTATCTTAAAGAGATTGACTGATGGATGGATGGATTATATATGTATAGGATAGACTAATATTTTACTTTAATTAGGAGATATATTGTGTAATGGAAGAAGAAATAAATGAGATTTGTGATAAAATTAAGGATTTAAGAGATTGAGAACTAGAATATATCTGGAAGGGATACCTGAATTGATAATCTGTTTCTTTAAAGTCAAATTTGATTATGTTAATTCACAAAGCTCTAAAACAGGTTTAGGATTGTTAGAAATTTAAATTAGAAATGGATTATTTTAAATGCATTAGGTTAATTGAGAGAAATAGAGAGGGAATATTCAATGTATTGATTTGAGTTATTCATACATGGTTTTATTTTTGGATGTTTGATTACCCCAGCACAACGGTGTGTCTTAAGCACTTTGTTCTAAGAATAAAAAAAAAACAATATTTATTTATTTATTTTCAGTGTTTATATGCCGCCCAATCCCAAAGGACTCAGGGCGGTGTACAAAGTTAAAACAATGATAAAACAATAAAATAAAGCAGTCATACCGCGAGTCCGATCATATCCCGCCCCCCCCCGGGACATCAGCCCCAGGCCTGCCGGAACAGGAGGGTTTTAACGGCCTTCTTAAAGGCCGGCAGGGTGGGAGTAGTTCGAACCTCGGGGGGAAGTTGATTCCACCAGGTCGGAGCCACCACAGAAAAGGCCCTTCCCCGAGGGCCCGCCAGCCGACATTGTCTGGCCGACGGGACCTGAAGGAGGCCCAATCTATGGGACCTCACCGGTCTCTGGGAGCTGTGCGGCAGAATGCGGTCCTGTAAGTAACCTGGCCCTATGCCATGAAGGGCTTTAAAGGTGATAACCAACACCTTGAATTGCATCCGGAGACCCACAGGAAGCCAGTGCAGCTCGCGGAGGATAGGTGACACGTGGGCATACCTTGGCGCGCCCACAATCGCTCTCGCGGCTGCGTTCTGAACCAACTGCAGCCTCTGAACACCCTTCAAGGGTAGCCCCATGTAGAGCGCGTTACAGTAATCCAGTCTTTAGGTGACAAGGGCATGAGTGACTGTGAGTAAAGCCTCCCGGTCCAAATAAGGCCGCAACTGGTGCACTAGGCGAACCTGTGCAAAGGTCCCCCTGGCCACAGCCGATAGATGTTGTTCCAGATTTAGCTGCGAGTCCAGGAGGACACCCAAGTTGCGTGCCTGCACTGAGGGAGGTAAATTTGCCCCCCCCCCAGGACTAAAGATGGACCATCCAGTTAGCCTTTGGGAGGCAAGTGGTACTTAAAAAAAGTAAGTACCACTTGTTCAATTCTATCATAATTTTGGTCACTGAATGAGAAGTCATTAAGTAAGGAGTATTTCTATTACAAGTTAAAATTAAAGTGCAAGTAATAGATTCAGAAGTAGACTCAGCAGTGGTCACTGGCATGCACCCTATTCACACTACAGTTTTAATAATAAAGTAAGGTTCATGGCTTCAGATGAACTGCAACAGTGATATTTGTGTTGGCTATTGATCAGTACAACAGGGATACGTTTCCCTTTAAACAGTAAGTTTCTACTATTGTGCACTTGTAAGCCTATAGGTCTTTAAATTATTTAAACATATTTTTATTTAAATTATTACTTTAAATTTAAAAATCAATTTCTGAGTTAGTGTCACCAATCTAGACTCATTAACAAATGGGGCATTGTCTTACCTGAACGCCTTTTCTCAGCACGGAGATGGAGAATCCACCAATGGGTTTAGACTGTATTCCTGCCCAATCAGATCAAGTCAGCCAAAGTTGCCATGCTGGTCTTGGACCATAGAGATCCCAGTCTTGACGCAAGCATAGCCATTGACTGACAGCTAGACGTTGTGGCTCACAAAACTAAAACTAACTCTAGGCCTAGATGACCTACAAGGGTGGCTACATTCTCCATCTCCGTGCTGAGAAAAGGCGTTCAGGTAAGACAACGCCCCTTCTCCAGCACTGGAGATGGAGAATCCACGAATGGGACATACCAAAGCCTGTTGTCCTGAGAGTGGGAAGTAGACCGGTCCGGTGTGGCACTTTGATATATAACCTGTTGGATAACCCTCCTACCGAAGGAAGCCTCCGCTGAGGCAAACCTATCGATTTTGTAGTGCTGTATGAAAGGAGATGGTGAAGCCCATGTGGCCGCCCTGCAGACATCCTCAATGGACGCCTGGGTAGCCCATGCCGCAGAAGTAGCTGCACTCTGTGTAGAGTGGGCTGTAACCCGTTGTGGAACCGGCAATGACTCGGTTTGATACGCTCTGGCAATACACGCCCTAATCCACCTGCCAATTGTGGAAGAAGAAATCTTCCGACCCCTGGAGGAAGAATGGAAGGATATAAAGAGGGCTTCTGATTTGTGGAATGCCGCTGTCCATGAAATATAGTACCGAGGTGCCCTGCAGACATCCAAACTATGTCATTTCCATTCCAGAGTATGCGATAGGTTAGGGCAAAAATCCAGCAGCACTATTTTCTGGGATCTATGGAATAGAAAATTGACCTTCGGGATGAAAGTAGGGTTGAGTTGAAGGACCACTCAATCCTGGTGAAAAATGCACAAGTCATCCTGGGTTGAGAGCGCTGCCAATTTGGAAATACGTTGCGCCGATGTGATTGCCACCAGGAATGCCACCTTGTGGGACAGGTAGCGAACATCACACGTCTTTAGGGGCTTAAAGGGGGACTTGGTAAGAGCCCGAAGGACTCGAGGTAACTCCCATGAAGGGTACCTGTGCACAGTAGGGGGTCTGCTGTTAGTGGCCCCCTTAAGGAATGAGCAGAGTAAGGGGTGATGTCTCAATGACCCTACGGAATCACAGGTGAGGACTGTGGAAAGGGTAGCTATCTGCCTGCGCAATGTATTCAGGGCCAAGCCCCTCTCCAGACCGTCTAACAGGTAGTCCAGGATATGGGGAATCGTGAATTCCGAGGGCGACAAATGTCGACCGGAGCATCATGATTGAAAGTTCTTCCATGTGGCCTCGTAAATACAGTTTGTGGAAGGGCGACGGGAGGCCTGGAATACTGTAATGACCTCCTGTGTCAAGATTGAGCACTCAAGTGCCAGATGGCTAACTGGAGCCATTGGGGTTCTGGATAGAGAATAGTCCCTTGGCTGAGGGAGACCCGTTCTGGAGGAATCCGCCAAGGATCTGCAAGGGAGAGGCTCATCAGATCGGTGAACCAAGACCTCCTTGGCCAATAAGGGGCCACCAGGAGTATCTCCGCTCGCTCCCAAAGAAGCTTGCGTATTACCGCCGAGAGGAGAGGGAGAGGGGGGAAGGCATAAAGCAGTTCCTGCAGCCATGGGCTCCGAAGAGCATCCATCTGTTCTGCCCCTGGAGATGGGAACCAGGAGAAGAATCGAGGCAACTGGGCATTGGTCGGGGACGCAAAGAGGTCCAAAAGTGGAAGGCCAAAATGGTGACAAATTTCTCTGAAGACCCTCGAGTGGAGGTGCCATTCCGAGTGATCTACCATTGTCCTGTCAAGAGGTCGGCCTGAGTGTTTGCCTCCCCTGAAATATGATCAGCCTTGATGGAGGTCAGATTGTGTTCTGCCCAGGATCCCAGTAAGAGTGACTCAGTCAATAAAGTCTGAGAGCGGGTGCCCCCTTGGCGGTTTACATGGGCCTTGGCAGCCATGTTGTCCATGAGGACAAGTACATGATGCCTTGTCACCAGGCTGTGAAAGTGGCAAAGGGCCAGATGTATGGCCCGTAGCCTGAGCCAATTTATGTTGTGCCGAAGGTCTGAGCAGGACCAACAGCCCTGTGCCCACTGGGAGCAAAGGTGTGCTCCCCAGCCAAACAGGCTGGCGTCTGTCATTAGTACTATCCGATTTGGCTCCTTGAAGCATGACCCTCTGAGCATGGCGTGAGATAGCCACCATGTAAGGGAGCACAATACCTGGTGTGGGAATCTTACCCTTCGTTGGGAGGCACTGAGATTCTGCCTCTGGAAAGGAAGCACGAACCACTGCAGTTCCCTGGAGTGGAGCCTGGACCACGGGATGATTGCTATGGTCTAGATCATCTTCCCTAACAATTGGGAAAGACTGACCAATGTTACTGTCCGACTCCTGCATAATTGGAGGACTGACTCTCTTATGCTGTCCTGGCGTTCTTGGGATAAATACACCCGGCACTCTACCGTGTCTATGATGGCCCCGAGGTGTAACAGTCTGGTTGTGGGAACCATATGACTCTTGGGAAAGTTTACCAATAACCCGTGGTCCTGGAGCAGCTTTACCACCAGTTCGAGGTCCGATTGGGTGGACGACGACTGGATTAATATCTCATCCAGGTAACATTGGACTCTGACCGGTACCATCCTTAAGTAAGCTGCAAGAACTGCCAGGATCTTGGTAAATACCCTTGGAGCCAATGATAGGCCAAATAAGAGTGCCCCATACTGAAAGTGGTGCCCCTTGTACGCGAACCGTAGAAACTGGCAGTGGGCCAGAGAGATGGGGATATGAAGGTACGCCTCCGTGAGGTCGATAGACATCAGGAAGCCCCCTTTTCTTACACTTCCCAAAATGGAGCGGAGCGTTTGCATCTTGAATTAACGGTATGCAAGATGAAAATTCAAGCCCTTGAGATCTAAAATGGCTCTCCATCCCCCTGATGCCTCTGGGACAACAAAGAGGATGGAATAAAACCCCCGACCTCTCTGGTCTGCTGGCACTGGTTCTATGGCCCGTATGTTTAATAGATGTTGAACGGCTTCGTTCATTAGCCTATTCTTTGTTCGGTTTCGTGGGTAGGGGCAAGATAGAAATCGATTTGGAGGGTTGGAAATGAACTCTAGGATCAGATCGTGATGTACGGTGTTTAGTACTCACGCATCTGTGATGATGGCCTCCCACTGGTGGGCAAAGAGAGAGAGTCTTCCCCCTATGGAAGGAACAGCTGGAGAGTCACCTGGAGTAGTGGAATGGTCGGCCATTCCCGCGAAAGGGCCGCTTGCCCTGAACTTGCTGTCTAGGTCTGGCCGCCTGTCTGTCAGGTTGTCTATCCTGTCTGTTCTGCCTGACCGGAAAGGAATGGATGGGTTGAGAGTAGTTATACCTAGCCCCCGCACGAAATGACTGCCTTCGCGGGCAATAATTGGACCGTTTGTCCGATTTCTTAAGGAGGTGATTAAGGACCTTGTGCTTATCCTTGTTCTCAGTGAGATAAGGATTCAACGCATCTCCAAACAATTTACCTCCCTGATATGGGGCCGCCGATAGACGCCACTTAGACTTGGCATTGGCGTGCCAGTGCTTCAACCACAGCATACAGCGACCAGTGATGCTGGATGTCATAGCCCTGGAGGAAAATCTGGTGGCTTGGAGGGTGGCATCTGACACGTAGTCGTCAGATGCCACCATCTTGCTAAGATCCTGGTGTGTGCGGATATTCTCCACTGGAATATGGGCCTGAGCCAGCGAAGGGTGGACCTGTTGAAGAAGGATGCGGAGGTGGCCACCCTAATAGCCCATGCAGCCGCTTGATGCGTCCTGCGATAGGCGAGTTTGCACTTACGGTCCTCGGCTTTGAGAGTCTCAGAGACATCTCCGGGAATGGCAGTGGGAGATACTAGGGAGCCGAATGGCTCATCCACCGCAGGCACTTCCAGGGCCTCCTCTAAATCCTTGGCTACATTGTATAGCTTTTTTTCAGTATTACCTGGAAGGGGAAGGGAAGCTGGAGATGTCCACTGTTTTCGGACCACATTCAGGAACATGGGGGGACAAAGGATGCGGTATTCAGCTGCCATCGGTTCGGTGAAATTTGGGTCCACCTCTGAGTCTGGGGAAATGGCAGTTGTTGTTAAGGAAGGATCAGGCCCGAGATGGGCTGTGGATGTGGCCTTGTGGAGCAAGGGGACAAAGAAGGAAGGGTTGAAGAGACTGCTGAATGAAGAAGCTTCGGGAAGAGGCTCCTCCTCCTGAAACATTGGAATCCCCTGCTCAGTATCATGTTCGCGAATGGATGTACCCTCAGAACATGAGGACCCAGATGGAGAGGAAGGACCGTAATAGGTTTCAGGAACCAGTTGATGAATAGGACGGTGAGCGGCAGCCACTGGCCTGGGGCTTTGCACCCTGGCCTCAAGGGTACGGTCTACCATTTGTGCAATCAGCAATGCTAGATGGTCCTCCGTGGGGAGGAGAACAGGCTCACTTGGCCAAAGCCCTGTCACAGTAGGAGTGAAGGTAGCCTCGGGAGTCCTGTGATGAGCCTGTGCAGTAGTGGATTGAGAAATGGGGAGAATTTTGCCCGCCCCACACTGTGCAGGGGAATGTAAAGATTCCCCCATCGACCATATCCCCAGGGGAGATGCTGAGGGCCCCAGGGGTAGGTCAAAGTTCAATCCCTCAGTCTGAGAGTCTCTAACCTGGCTAATTTCTGTTCCTTTGAAAAAAATTTTTCTAGAGCTTGATGTCTCCAGCTGGCCTACTTTTCAGCTCTCTTGGAGGTCTTGGCACTAGATTTGACCTTGGTTTTGGCCACAGCCTTATCAGTGCCCTCCAGACTAGATGAATTTGGATTTATTGGAGCCAACGAAGACAGCAAAACGGCCCTTGTGGAAGGTATGGAATCCTCCATCCTCTGATAACACAGGAGCACG
The DNA here is from genome assembly GCF_016545835.1 of Crotalus tigris. NCBI lineage: Eukaryota > Metazoa > Chordata > Lepidosauria > Squamata > Viperidae > Crotalus > Crotalus tigris. The sequence continues at coordinate 134,991 of NW_024098500.1, read as the reverse complement.
ATAGGGGACCCCTGGTATCAGAGAGTGTTGTACACTGGATAAGGACAGGCGCACTATAGGGGACGCCTGGAATCCAGGTAAAAAACTGCTGCATGGATAAGAACAGGCGCACGAGAGGGTACGCCTGGAATCTAGATGGGGCTATTATGGATAAGAACAGACGCACTACAGGGTACACCTGGAATATAGATGGGACTGTTATGATAAGAACAGACGCTCTACAAGGTATGCCTGGAATCCAGAAAAACTTGTTGGTAATTTGGTAAGCTCAGAATCACGCTGATTAAGGTATGAGTCACGTGAGGGCGGAAGACACAAGTTTGAAAGGACCAATGATAACAAGATATAAAAGAGTGAACCACTGCAGTTCCCTGGAGTGATGAATAGATATGAGACTTATGATTAATGTGTCTGAATAGAGCACAGGTGGAGTGAAGATAAGATCACCAACTGTGCCCTAAAAAAGGGTCAGGTGCACCTGGGGTGGTCAGGCCTCAGAATACTGGTGGGCCTATCTGGTAAACAAGATGGCGGCCATCCCCAAAATGTCGGCCTGAGTAACGACGGTGGAGCTGAGGATTTGCTCCCTCCAAACTGCCTGTCCTATTGCACCTCCCCGTATAGAAATCCCCCTTCTGCCACGAGAAAGATGGTCTGCAATGAGGAGGAAGGATCCCCTTCCTCCAGTATTATTCTGCGTAATGGAGCGGAATCGGCCGGAGTCTGAAACATGTGGCCCAAGATGGCGGCCGTGCATGAAGAAGGCAATGGGGCCTGCCGTGGCCCAAGAGACTCTGGGGAAGGTCCTGATGCAGACCGAGCGCTCCCCTGTGCCGAGGAAGGTATCCGTGCCCCGAAACTTTGCACAATGGCCAGAAACGAGGAATTGAATTTTCTTCGTCTCTCCGGTCAGCCACCTAACAGCTGATCGGCGGTGGCTGATCACAGTCCCAAGCTAGGGAAGAAAAAGGTGGGCAAACAGACTTAAACAAACTCTGGAGATGCAGCCGCAGCTCCAAAAGGCCCCAGAAAGTAATAGGATTTCAGCCTGAACACACTGAAGGAATCCCCGGCCTCTCAGCCTCCTCCGCGAAATCAACCATCGGAGCCGCAGCTGCAAGCTCCGATAGAAATTTTAAATCCTTTTGCTGTCTGGTTGGGGCTAACAGCCGTTAGTCCCCAGCTGAATCCAAAGGATTGGAGAGAGGTTGATTGGGTAGGGGGGGGGAAATGAATGGGTCCGTTCCTTAAATACAATCTAGTTGTATTGCCCCCAAGTCAGGAAATTGAGAAAAAAAATTTAAGTTCCTGAATGGGAAAAGAATGGGAAAATTTACTAATGGGGGTTCAAATTCTGTGCTGAATACAGCACAACAAGCAAACTGGGGAAAGGAAAATCCATCAATGGAGACTGTACCTGCCTAAGAGCCAAACTTGCACATCTGTCCTGGGCGAGATAAAGTCAAGACTGGGATTTCTATGGTCCAGGACAGGCATGGCAACTTTGGCTGACTTGATCTGATTGGGCAGGAATATAGTCTAAACCCATTGGTGGATTTCCATCTCCAGTGCTGGAGAATCCTAAATTCTCTAGTCAGTTAGTTCAGATGTTTACTATAAAACATACTGCAGATAGAATAATGTGATTTATATCCGTGTGTTTAAATATTTGTATGTTCTAATTGTATTTTAAATTGAAAACAAACTATATCACATTACAAACTACTTTCTGCCCTTATTCCATTTCACTAAATTAAATACTTTAGTTAAATAATGCTTATTAAAATATTTCAAATCAGAGTAGAAGACATTGTGATAAAATTTATTTTCCACTTCTGCAAGAAATAGATTGATAAAAATAGCATCCAGCAAAACCAAAGCTATTTTCACTTTACACTACCAGACTTTTTCCTAGTGAATTGATTTTTCTCATTTAATTATACTGTTCTGCACTAGCCCTCAAAAGTTTCTGCTTTCTGCCTTGAGTTTTACTAATTTCTCTGGGCAGGCATGTTCAGGCATAGAAGATATTTCCTGAAGCACATTTTCAAATTTGCAAATTAGAGCTTTTATGTTTTCCCTGCCTTGTTTGCCAGGACCCAATTCTCTATATTCTTAACTAGCCGTTCTTTAGCTATGCTGATTGAGAAGTTTAGAAGTTCCAGTCTCAACACATCTGAACATGCCAAGGAAAGCAAAGCTGCTCTAGTTTAACATCAACAGTACAACAGTACTGCATTTTGAACAAAATCCATAATATGATTTACTTTAATGGCATATCTATTCACCTTCACTGTTTCAACAGCTCATTTTTCCTAAAGCAGCATTTTGATAAGAAGACATCCTCTGAGGGCAAATGCCTATTCTGCTCCGAGCACATCGCACCAAAGCTAAAGAATTTTCAAATATTTAAGACAAATTTACACCTTTACTTTATTTGATAGCCTGCCATTTTATTCTATGATCATAAGATACTCCTGCTGTTTCTAGGAGCAGCAAATGATCCATGATAGCTGCTAAAGTTACAAATACTCCAGCAATTAGAAGTTGAAATAAACACTGCCACTTCTAGGATCAAAGGACAGGTAACAATAGAACAGCTGGGAAAGGATCTCGATCTCCTGAGTTATTTTGAACTGAATGTCAAACTGTACATTCATAATACATTTGCAATTTATTATATTATATAGCATAACTGTTGAACCAAGGAACACATAATAGCTAAAGAATCAAATGACAGCCCGAATTGAAGTTAGTTCCCCATTCTTAATATGTGTTGGCCAAATTTGGATCACCACACCCAATGACTTGTGAAGATGGAAAGAAGGGTGCGTTGAACTATCTTGCAGCTTAATTGGTTTGGCATGAGAAGTAATATATCTTTCTTTCTTTGCCAAACTCTGGTAACATAAGTCTATTCACCTCAGCCTTTTCGTAAAAAGTGTAACTTGGCAAATGTATGCTTTATGTTTTATATAGATTTATATTCCAGAAATAGTTTATAGTCCAGAAATAAGAAAATACAGCTGTCTAATTGTAGAGGTTTTTTATCTAGGTAAGCAGTGTACTCTACAATCATTACAAAATGATACTGAGACAAATTGTTATACTTCAGGAAGAGTTTGTGGCCGTGCCATACTGTAGCATTAGAATTCATCAGGAAACTCATGGAGAATGGCTGGCACTATTCCCCTATTTAAAATGTGAGCTTTCATGGACAAAATATAGCTAACAGTTGTGGCAAGGAAGGGCCTTATGTAACCCCATCCCCCCCAAAAATAATGGAGCATGATTGTTCCTTTAGTTCTGAAATTCAAGCATACATAAAAGAAAGAAGATACCGTAAATGCTGGCGTATAAGACGACTTCCGTGAGCGCTGAAATCAGTGCCAAATACGGGGGTCGTCTTATACGCCGAGTCGTCTTATACGCCGGAAATACTGGTAGTTTCCAGCGTGTAAGACGATGTTCTAGGAATGTGGCCTGGCTATAAAGACGGGGGTCGTCTTATACGCCGGGTCGCCTAATACGCCGGCATATACGGTAGTTTACCAATAGTAGTTTTATCTTTAAGCACTTGTTTGAGTTCCCTGCCTGGGCAACCCTGGTATGGAATTTGCTATATGGCTTTCAGACCCAGGGGAATAGTGCCAGCCATTCTCCACGAGTTTCCTGATAAATTCTAATGGTACAGTATGGCATGGCCACAAACTCTTCCTGAAGTATAACAATTTGTCTCAGTATCATTTTGTAATGATTGTAGACTGTTTGCACTGCTTACCTAGATTAAAACCTCTACAATTAGACAACTGTATTTTCTTATTTCTGGACTCCAGGGGGTCCCAAATTGAAATATTAGCTAGCCATATACATAGTTAAGGAATCTTAACTACAAATTGTACTCATATGTATGACTTCCCTTATTATATCTTAATGGATTGAAATGAGTATTGTGCTTTTAACAGATATATTGCTTTTTGTTATTTATGTTTCATTATATTTGTATGCTTAGATTGGCCCAATTTAGGGGCTATTAAAAATAAACAAACATTTATCATTTGAATAAGATATTGACTTCCATTCATATATTTTCATTTTATGAAATATAAGAGCTATAAATAGAGTAGCATCAGGAAAAAAAATCCAAAGAGTAATATAGCCAGCAACTTCACCTAACTTTATAAAACTTGTCTCCAATATTTACATAAATGAAAGAATCTATGGTAGTCCATTATGAATAAGCATTTTAGTTATGGTACTCTTCTAGACAATTTGGTTCAGCCCAACTCACCTCACAGAATTGTTATTGTGGGGAAAATAGGAGAAATGAGTATTAGATATCTTCACCATTTTGAGGTAATTATAAAAATAATAAAAGCAGGATACAAAATCTAAAATAAATTTTAAAAATTAATATTTTGATTCCTAAAACAAAAAGAGCACAGTATAAAAATATTTCTGAACTCCTGGAATTAAATTATGTAACTGTTTAAACCATAAAAGAAGGGGTTGCAGTAGCTCAGGTGGTTATGACGCTGAGTCAGAAGACTACTGAGAAGTCGACAGCTTGGCAGTTTGAAACCCAAGAGTGAGCTGTACGAGATTAGCTCCCATCAATTTGTCTCAGTTCCTGTCAACCTAGCAGTTCAAAAGCATACAAATGCAAGTAGATAAAGAGATAAATTTTCCCAGTTTGGTGGGAAAATAACAGGGACATGAAAGAAACCTCACCAGCTAATCCTTTCCTTTTGACATTCATGCATTAAATATACATACAAAGGGACAATTAAACTATAGTTAGTTCTTGCTTAATAATGGTAAATGGGAGCAGAATTTCCCTCACTAAGCAATGCAGTCATATTCCAAAGTCCACATAATAGCTTTGCTTGATTTTCTCTTCTTCCAATAATGTTCTCTTTGCAACCTTAAATTAATGCAATTCTTATTAATTTGATAGGTAACAATTAAATATAAAGATTTTTCTAAACTTTCTACCAATAATAATCACATCAATATCATGCTACTTTTCTCTCTGGTCATCTTGGTTGCCTCGTCATGAATCCTGTTTACAATTCTTATTTAAATTTATTTAAATAATTTATCTATTTTCATGTCTTAAAAAGTAAGTAAGAAAAAGACACAAAAGAAATACATAGAAAAAAGAAAAGAGAGAAAAAGAAAAAGAGAGAAAAATAAGAAAATATATTACTTAAAATACATATCCCTCTTAAACTAGTATGCACTTATTTCCATTTTTTTCTGTTCTTTTTACTCATAATTAAACCTGTTTAATCTTTAAATGTTCCATTTAATAAATCCAATCATCTAATCTATTAACTCTATTCAAAACATTTCCCTTTTTAGTTATCCATCGGAATTTTCTTAAAATCAATTACATTTACAGTAAATATCTAAAACATTTTCTTTATATTGATCATCCCAAACATTTTTATATTTCTCATATCAAAAAACAGAATAAAAAAAGAAAAAAGAAAAAATACTGTCTTACTTGGAGGGTTCATCCCTCTTAAACTATTTTTTTTTCTATTTCTTCAACCATATTCAAACAACTGTTTAATTTTTAAATATTCCCTCTGATACACCCCATCATCTAATTCCTCAATTCTCACTTTAGCCCTCTTCTTTTGCCAAGCATCTTTCCCAATCAATATATTCCGTTGAATCAAAGTGTCTTTCCATAATCTTGTAAATGTTGTGGATATAGCAGGCAAATCAAACATCATGTCTTTGTAAAAAGATTTTGCCCCTTCATATTCACTGAAGATTTCTCTCATTATCCCTTGTCTCCCTCTTTCTTGTGGTACTCCTAACAGCTCAGCAATCCATTTTGTCAAATCTTTTCCTTATCCTCAAATTTACTTTGTGGTCTTAGAGTACAAGTTATCTTTGCCATGTTCAATGTTTCTCGTAAGTCCTTTTCCATTTGAGACCAGTTTATATTCAGTTGTCTGCTTTACATGATCTCTCTTTTTTTGTTTTCTGATCATTTATTTGTTGTGACGTTAAATTGAGAATGCATTCATTTAAAATTTCAAATTCATTTTTAATTTCCTTGTGGTTTGAAATTAATATCATTTGCATTCATTGTAACAGAACATGCAGTACATTTCCTCCTGGTAACTATTTATTTTTTCTTGATATGTTCTTTCTGCAGATCTCTGATGCTTCATAATGATCAAAAATCCTTTCTCTGCCAATCACTTTAAAGAAACAATTTAAAAATTATTTATAATCCAGGAAGGTCAATTTTTTCTAAGTTTTATAGTTTTCCCTTTGTAGATAGTCCACAATGTTTCTTTTCTTTTGTTACAGCTGCTCTTTGTTTAATCAAAGCCCTGAAGGTCACAACAGGCTTTTCTTTCTGGGCTGTATATTTAGGGCAGTATTTTCATCCATCACTAGATGTCAGCACCAGTCCATCTTTCAATTTTCTGTATTCCCCCCCCCAAACTTAATTCGCCACTTCCATTTAGAGGAGGGTGGAACAAAGACTACCCCTCACTTTCGAAGGATTTTTACTTCTGAGTTTTTTTCTTTTCTTTTTTTTCAGGAAATCAGTCAAGTAGAAGAGAGTAACTGTGAGAGGGACCTCGGAGTCCTAGTAGACAATCACCTAAATATGAGCCAGCAGTGTGCTACAGCTGCCAAAAAGGCCAACACAGTGCTAGGCTGCATTAACAGAGGGATAGAATCAAGATCACGTGAAGTATTAATACCACTCTTCAATGCCTTGGTAAGGCCACACTTGGAATACTGCATCCAGTTTTGGTCACCACGATGTAAAAAAGATGTTGAGACTCTAGAAAGAGTACAGAGAAGAGCAACAAAGATGATTAGGGGACTGGAGGCTAAAACATATAAGGAACGGTTGCTAGAATTGGGTATGTCTAGTTTAACGAAGAGAAGGACAAGGGGGGACATGATAGCAGTATTCCAATATCTCAGGGGCTGCCATAAAGAAGAGGGAATTAAGCTATTTTCCAAAGCAACTGAAGGCAGGACAAGAAGCAACGGGTGGAAACTAATCAAGGAGAGAAGCAACCTAGAACTAAGGAGAAACTTCCTGACAGTGAGAACAATTAATCAGTGGAACAGCCTGCCTCCAGAAGCAGTAAATGCTCCAACACTGGAAGTTTTTAAGAAGAGACTGGACAGCCATTTGTCTTAAATGGTGTAGGGTTTCCTGCCTGAGCAGGGGGTTGGACTAGATGACCTCCAAGGTCCCTTCCAACTTTACTACTATTACTATTACTAATATTCTTACCTGGTTCAATCACACTGTTTACAATCATGCTTAGTTTAGTGCTTTTTGGCTTCAGCTACATGTAGCTTAGGCTAGACTCATGAATGACTCTAGCCTTTCTTCTGTCGGTTTTTGGAGAGCTTTCCCCAGACGTCCGGATCGACCACCATCTGCCCAGGATCAGTGGGGCTTCCCTTCCTTGCCACCTCTCCGGGATGGCTTTGGACCTATTTAGAGTCCCCAAACAGAGAGAAATCAGCCGTAGGGCTCGGATCTTTGCGATCCCTTGGCTGTAACACTAGCTGTGCAGAACCGGAAGCCCCAAGGGTCCAAATTTTGATCACATAACCATGGGGATGCTGCAATGGTCCTAAGTGTGAAAAATGGTTGTCAGTCCCCTTGTTCAGTGCCATTGTAACTTCAAATGGTCACTAAATGAATGGTTGTAGGTCACCTTACCACTTTTTCAGTGCCATTGTAATTTCAATCATTGAATAACTGTATGTCTTTGTCTATGTTCTATCAGGAAGAAATCCTTAATCTAGGTTCCTTGTTGAACAGGGTTTTTGGATTAGCAAGAATTCTCAATCAAATTTGCATACTAAAACTCGCTTTAGGTTGAACTACATGAACAGCCATGTTCACATTTTTCTTTTTCCAGCATAGGAAACAGATCTAGAATTAAAGTTAGACAGGAATGCTCCTGTGTAAGATGATGTTCTTGGCTTTTTCTAATGACTTACGTACTTATGCCAGAAAAAAGTTTCAAAGACTGCTTTAAGCATAGAAAAATGGACTGTGTAAATAAGCACCAAAATCAACATATATATTCAAGCATGTCAAATAACATAAAGAGGAAGAAATGGAGAAAGAAAGATGTTGTAGTTACCATTCATTATTGTTGACTTCTGGCATCTGTTTTATAATTGTAAAACATTTTACAGTGTTTTTAAAAACACAAATGAATTAAATTATGAAAAAATCCAGGTTTATTAATACCTTCAAACAGTTCTATAAATTACTAGAATTTGAAAAATTCTCAAAGAATTGTTAGAATGAACTAATTAAAAATTACAGTTAATTAAGCAGTGATATAATTATTACAGGTTTCAGAGGAACTTGTATGTGCCCATATAAGCATATCAGAAAATTTTAAACTACAAATCATTGTTTTCACTTGCCTTATTAAGAACATGGCATTCCATTTCAGGTTCATTTCATTTTATGGGAAAATGTTTGTGATGAGATAACATCAGGGCAGTGATACTAAAGAAATTTTTTCATGTATTCTATCTGTTATTTTAACACTGGTAGGAATCAATCCCTTTGTCTATTATGATATGAGGACATCAGCCAAGAAAACTACGCTGTATTTTCAACACTCAATAAATACTCTAGTCTAACAGAAAATGTATAGATTACAACTTCTTTTACACAGCATATATATCAGCAAAGAACTGTGTAAGAACCTGCCCCAGCTGATCCTCTCAAGAAAGCACGACTCTTGACACCATAGGGTTAATCAAAAGAACTTTTACTGAGAGAAAGTGGTTGCAGTAAACCAGGTGGAATCTAACGGTCGCGCTCAAAGCACAAAGCTATTCTTCCCATTCCGAAACCAAACCCCCTTGAGGTACAAGCTTGATAACGGGTCATCCTTAGGGCACAGCGACCTTGGACTCAGGGTGGAACTGGCTTAGAGGGAGTTCATCCCATCTCCAAAGACAATCCCCTTCCCCAATTACTATGCGGTTACAGCAAAAGTGAAAGCACGCAAAGAATGCTCCCCCCAGAGCCTCCTCCTCCTCCCCCAACAGAATGGCAGGGCACCCAAAAAAGGACCTGACATACTGCAATCCCAAAAAAACCTATGCTGGATTTACCAAGCACCTGGTGCAGCCAGAGTCTAATAAGACAGTTAAATTGGCTTTCAACTTTGACACAGGGAAGCTCAGTTCTATGAGAATGGCCACTTACCAGGGAGTCGAAGTCAGAGTCGGTTGTCCAGCAACCCTGGTTGTCTAGTAGAGTTGGAGTTCCCTTGGCCTTTTTGAATGATGGGGTAAACATCGTACTTGTTCTGGACTTGGTTGCTCTGTAGTTCAGCCAGTATACACCAATCGTGGAGGGTTGCAGGGGCCGCCCTTGCACCACAGGTGTTGTACAGATCAATATTCAGCCCATCTTTAAAACAGCTGATGAGGATGTCTTCTGGCCAGTCAAATTGGCATGCCAGATCACGAAATTCCTCGGTGTATTCTCCTACAGTTTTGCGGCCGTGACACATGGTCTCAATGCAATCTCTCGCTTTTCGATCAGCCAGAGGGTCTCAATCCAGCAACGGAGTGCTGTCATGAAATGGTCAAAGTTTCTCAGTTCAGGAGCATTTGCATTGTGGAGTGTCACCATCCAATGAGCTGTAGCACCTTCAGTGGGGATTTCTGACCCACACTCCTGAATGTAGGTTAGGACATGGGCCAGGAAGAACCCTAGTTGTTGGGGGTCCCCATCAAACTTCACGGTGGGTTTTTCATCTTCATGGGGCTGCTACCCTAGCACCCCCTGGGAGATTGGCCCCTCTGAGCTGCTCCCATGGCTGGGGTTGCTGAAATTCCCATGGTGGTGTCTAGTGGTGAGGGTTTTCTCCTATCGTCTTCCTCTCAGGTTTGGTGGGTGTCACCAGCAGTCATTCTGGCTACGGTTTTGTATGCCTTAAGTATCCATCATGAAGTGCACAGCTTGCTTCATGAAGAGGTCAGCATGGTCAATTTTACCCCCTTCTTCCCCCTCAGCTTCAAATTGTTTCAGCTCCCCTTGCCATTCGTGTCATTGGCTACCTCAGCTGAGGGTTACCCCTTTGGTTCTCCCTTCCCAGTCATCTTTCTTTGGTCATGGTTCTGACAAACAAGAGACAAATAAAGCAGAACTCTAGGACTTGAAAATCCCTCAAACAATAATAGCAACAAAATAACAACAACAACAACGATGATGTTGGAAGGGACCTTGGAAGTTATCTAGTCCAATCCCCTGCTCAGGCAGGAAACCCTATACATTTAAGACAAATGGCTGCCCAGTCTCTTCTTAAAAACTTCCAGTGTTGGAGCATTCACAGCTTCTGGAGGCAGGTTGTTCCATGATTAATTGTCTGTCAGAAAATTTCTCCTTAATTCTAGGTTGCTTCTCTCTTTGGTTAGTTTCCATCCATTTCTTCTTGTCCTGCTTTCAGGTGCTTTGGAGAATAGCTTGACTCCCTCTTCTTTTGGCAGCCCGAGATATTGGAACACTGCTATCATGTCCCCCCTCGTCCTTTTCTTCATTAAATTAGACATATCCAATTCCAGCAACTGTTCCTTGTAAGTTTTAGCTTCCAGTCCCCTAATCATCTTTGTTGCTCTTTTCTGTACTCTTTCTAGAGTCTCAACATCTTTTTTACATTGTGGTGACCAAAACTGGGTGCAGTATTCCAAGTGTGGTCTTACCAAGGCATTGTAATATGGTATTAACATTTCACATGATCTTAATTCTATCCCATTAATGCAGCCTAACACTGTGTTGGCTTTTTTGGCAGCTGCAGTACATATTGCTGGCTCATATTTAAGTGGTTGTCCACTAGGACATATTTATTATTAGTTACAAAGTATTGGCACAGTCAAAAGTGAAACAAGTCTGAATACACAAGTAACAATTGCCCAATTACAAAGTTTAATGTCCCACTCACAAAATTATGCAAGCAACTACATTCCCCAATATACTCATTTGGTGGACTTTTTTATGCAACGCCCAGTCCCTAGTCATGGGAGCAGTCGATGATCTTGGTTCCCACAGGACAGAAGATTATTTTGACTAACAAAGCACCCGGGCAAATCCTCTCCCTCCGTTGCATGTGGCAACCTCAAAGGAGGGGAAAAAATGGCTGTAGCCAGGCTCATTTCCAGAGTTGGCATCTTCCCAACACCAATGAACAACCTGGGCTTCGTTGAATCTCCCAGGCTTACAGCCTCCTCTGCCCATGCAGAGGAGTCCAGAGTGAGACCTGTCAGAGGCTTCCCCCCCCCAGCATTCTGCTTTCTCGTGGTTCCTGCCTTGTGCAGATATTCCTTGCACGGTCCCCAAGGTAGGTGCCTCTCTGGGTTGACCAACTTTGCAGATACCAGCTGCCCCAGCTGATCCTCTCAGGAAAGCACGACTCTTGACTGCTTAGAGTTAATCAAAAGAACTTCTATTGAGAGTAAATGGTTGCAGTAAAGACAGATGAAATCTAATGGTCCTGTGCAAAGCACAAAGCTATTCTTGCCATTCTGAAACCCAACCCCCATGACCAGTCCACTGGCAGCCAATGTATTGCCGCAAGATTGTTTTGAGAGCACTGAGGTACAAGCTTGATAACAGGTCATCTTCAGGCTGCAGCAACCTTGGAGTCAGGCTGGAACCGGCTGAGAAGGAGTCCATCTCGTCTCTGAAGAGGATCCCTCTCCTTAATCCTCATGTGGTTACAGCAAAAGCGAAAGTATGCAAAAGAATACTTCCCCCAGAATTTCCTCCTACCTCTTCAACAGAATGGCAGGGCACCCAAAAGGGGACCTAAGAATGGGTATTAATTGTAATATCATGGAAAAGGCTTTTAAAAAGGGGGCGTCTTACCTGAACTCCTTTTCTCAGCATGGTGATAGAGAATCCATGGATGGGTTTCCTTCATCTTTCTGCCCAATAGACTGACAAGTTGCCATGCCTCTTGCTGGGCTAATCTGACCCAGTTCCGACGAAGGTGAAGCAGCAGACGATAGTCCAATGCGTTGGTTCCTCCTACCTCTGACACAGAACCTGACCAATACTGAAGGGGCGGGTGTGGATTTTCCATCCTCATGCTGAGAAAAGGTGTTCAGGTAAGACAATGCCCCTTCTCCAGCATGAAGATGGAGAATCCATGAATGGGACATACCAAAGCTGCCCTGTCCCTAAGGGAGGGAAATAGTCAGGGCCTGTGTCCCACTTGATGACACTACTTGTTGCAACACCCTTCGAACAAATGAGGCATCTACAGAGGCAAACTTGTCTATCTTGTAGTGCCTTATAAATGGGGAAGGCGAAGCCCAAGTCACCGCTCTACAGATCTCGCCAATGGACGCTTGCGTTGTCCAAGCCGCTGATGTTGCAGCACTGTGGGTGGAATGAGCAGTGATGCAGCTTGGGACTGACAAAGAGTGGGATTGGTATGCCTTTGCAATGCAAACCTTGATCCACCTGCCTATGGTTGATGACAAAACTTTCTGTCCCATGGAAGAGGGTTGAAAAGAGATAAACAGTGCCTCTGACTTGCGAAAGGTAGAAGTCCTCTTGATGTACTATCGTAGCACCCTACGTACATCTAAAGTCTGCCACTGATGTTCAGAGTTGTGAGACGGACTCGGGCAAAAGTCTGGTAGTATTACTTCTTGCAACCTGTGGAACAAGGTGTTTACCTTGGCGACAAATGATGGATCTAACCGAAGGACCACCCTGTCACTGTGAAAAATGCATAGGTCCTCTCTGACAGAGAGCGCTGCCAGTTCCGATATGCGCCTGGCTGACGTGACGGCTACTAGAAAGGCTACCTTCATGGACAAGAGCCGCAAATCACAGGTGTTAATGGGCTCGAACGGTGGCGTAGTAAGAACCTGTAATACCTGTGACAGGTCCCATGAGGGATATCTATGGACTGGAGGTGGTTTTGTGTTGGTCGCTCCCTTGATGAAGGAGCGTACCATTGGGTGATGGGCCAAAGAGGATGAATCGTCGCATGACAGCAACGTTGACAGAGCTGCCACTTGTCTCCTGATGGTATTCGGCGACAAGCCTTTGTCGAGCCCTTCCAGTAAATACTCCAGGATTTTAGGGATGGTGATGGATGAGAGATCCAATTGATTCCTGGTATACCAGAGCCAAAAGTTCTTCCAAGTGGAGTCATAGATTCTGTTTATAGAGGGACCTCTGGATGCCTGAATCATCTTAACTACTCTCGTCGAATAGGACTCCTGGATCAGAAGTCACCGCTCAAGTGCCAGGTGGTCAAGTGGAGCCACTGGGGATCTGGATGTTGCAGGGCTCCCTGGCTGAGGGCCATGCAATCTGGAGGGATTCTCCATGGAGGAGAGATGGAAAGGCTCACATGTTCATCTTGGCCAGTGCAGAGCAACCAGTATGACCTCTGCCCTTTCCTGCAGTAGTTTGCAAATGACTGCAGGAAGCAGAGGGAGAGGGGGGAAGGTATATAACAGATCCCTGGGCCATGGGCTGCGGAGGGCGTCCACTTTCTCCGCCCCTGAAGACGGAAAATGGGAGAAGAATCTTGAGAGCTGGGAATTTGCTGGAGATGCGAACAAGTCCAGTATCGGTTGATCAAACTTCTCCACTATCTCCGTGAATAGTTCGGGATGCAGGCGCCACTCGAAGTGGTCCACCATTGCCCTGCTTAAAGCATCTGCTTGCCTGTTTGTCTCTCCTGAGATGTATTCTGCTGTAAGGGAGGTTGGCCTCTGCCCAAGAGCCCAACAACCGGGTTTCGGTCATGAGGGACCCGGACCGGCTTCCCCCATCGGTTCACATGGGCTTTGGCCACTACATTGTCCGTAAGGACTAGGATGTGCTGTCCTCTCACCTTGTGTTTGAAGTGACGTAAGGTGAGGTGTATGGCTCTGAGCTCCAACTAGTTTATGTTGTGCTTCAGGTCCAGTCGGGACCATCAGCCCTGAGCCAACTGAGATTGGAGATGAGCTCCCAGCCGAAGAGACTGGCATCGGTAGTCAGAGTGAGACGTGTTGGCTCCTTGAAAAAGGAGCCTCTGGCTGCCACTTGGGAGGTCCACCAGCGAAGAGATTTCAGTGTTTGAGGTGAGATCAAGACCTTCTGTTTGGAGGAGCTGATGCCCCGCCTCTGAAAAGGGAGTAAGAACCATTGTAGACCCCTGGAGTGCAACCTGGCATGTGGTACTATAGAAATGCAAGAGACCATCTTCCCCACCAATTGGGGGAGGATGGCCAGAGAAACGACACGGTCCCTTTGGATCTGACGTGCTAGGGTCTGGATACTTTCCTGGCATTCCTGTGACAAATAGACTATGCACTGCCTCGTATCTATGACTGCTCCCAAATGGAGGAGGCGAGTGGAGGGAGCTATCTGGGTCTTTAGGAAGTTTACAGAGAATCCGTGTTCCTGAAGAACTTCAATGGATAGGGTCAGGTCTGACCGGTAGGAATTTAACCTTTTCAGATTAAATCAGGTAAGAATTTAATCTTTTCAGATCGAGTATGGCCCTCCATCCTCCTGAGGCCTTTAGTACTACGAAGAGGATGGACTAGAAGCCTTTTCCCATCTGTCCCACAGGTACTGGTTCTACGGCCCTTATCTCCAAGAGGTGATGTATGGCCTTGTTCATGAGATCCCTCCTGGCCGGATTTCATGGGGCGGGCAAGGAATAAATCGATCCAGGGGTCTGGACAAGAATTCTAGGGACAGACCATACTTGATAGTGTTGAGAACCCAAGCATCTGTAGTGGTGGCCTCCCAGATATGAATAAAGAGAGAAAGCCTGCCACCAATGGGGTGCACCTTCCTGGAGTCACTTATTCCTTCTAAATGGACGGCGCCCCGCGCCTCGAAAGGGCCGCTTTGATTGGAACTGCTGTCTGGGCTTGGGTCCAGATCATTCCTGCTGGGAGGGAAGGAGCGGGACGGTTGAGTCCACTCCGAGCTTGGTCCCGATCAAAATGGCTGCCTACGATAGTACGGGTTGGGCCTCCTGTCCGCCTGCCTGGCGAATTGAGACAACACCTTACGCTTCTCTCAGTTCTCCACTAAATAAGGATTGAGAGCCTTGCCAAACAGGTGTGCACCAGTGTAAGGAGCGTTGGCCAACCACCACTTGGACTTTAAGTCCGCTCGCCATTGTTTCAGCCAGAAGAGTCTGCAAGCTGACACATTGGCGGCTATGGCCCTGGATGAGAACTTGGCAGCGTGAAGTGTAGCATCCGCCATGTACTCCGCAGCAGCAAGTAACTTACCCAGGTTCTGGTGTGCCCGTACCTGCTCCTGGGGAATCATGGCCTGAAGTTCTCGAAGCCACATGATGGAGGTTCTGGAGAAGAAATAGGCGGAGGTGGATGCCTTCACCACCCCGAGGCCTGGTGGGACCTGCGTAGAGAAAATTCTGATTTTCTTTCCTCCGCTCCCAAGGCTTCTACCATTTCCCCTGTCATGGTGGAGGAGGAAAAGAGAGGTGTTAGGGTCTCATCGACCATCGGGACCTTCAGAAGCTCTGCCAAGGAGGGGGCAACATTAAAAAGCTTTTTGTCAGTTACCCCCGTTGCTGGGGGGGGTGCTAAGAATACCCCATTGTTTCTTGATGGTATTGAGGAAGAAGGGAGGGCACGGGATATGTCTCTGGGTCACAGTAGGCTCGGAGAATGGGTCTGGGGCTTGACTGGTGGGAGGGATGGGTTGAGGTTCTTGATCAGGGTTAATCTTGGCAGATGTAGTTGCCTTAGACAGAAGTATTTGAACAATGTCAGATCAAACAATCCTACGAAGGGGAAGGGGTCCAGGGATGACTCCTCGTCCTCCGACAATTGTAAGTCCCGTGGCTCATCTCCCTCCAAATATGATCCTCTGTCCAGAGATGAGCGATCAGGAAACTGTGCTCCAAAATGGCGGCCGTCAAAGATGACACCTGAAGGGCACCTCTGAGGTAAAGGAAAGCCAGAAAGAAGAGACCAGGATTCGAGGTTGCCAGTGTCAGCAGACTTCCTAGATTATTTAAGCTCCTCTTGCTTCCCCTTCTTTCTAGAAATTCGGCGAAAAGATTTTTTCTTTCAAGTGCCTCAGTGACTAGATCGGCTGCCGTGAGGCTCTCAAAATGGCATCCGCTGTCAGCGAGGGAAGCTCAAAACGTTTCAAAGCTTCGGGCCAAAGCCCAGCTGGTCTGTGGCCAGCCAGGGAAACTCCCCGTAAAGTCCGCTGATCAGCTGTGCTGTGGACAGCTGAGCAGCTTCTAGGAAGCCGGAGCTCTGTCCAATGGCTGAACTCTGTTAGCACAGCAAATCAATCAACGCTGCAAATGGCCTCGGCAGCTGTCTGACAGGAAAAAAATTTTGGGGGGAAAGGTCCTTTAAGGTCTTGTGAAGACTTCACAAGGAGCACTGTGATAAGCACTGCAATAAGATTTTTGGGAGAATTCACAGATGGGTACAACCTGCTGAGAAACCTACCAACGCATCCTGCTGAGTACAAGACTAAGTCGGAACTGAGTCAGACTAGCCCAGCAGGAGGCGTGGCAACTTGTCAGACTTAGTCTATTGGGCTGATGAAGATGAAGGAAACCCATCCGTGGATTCTCCATCCTCATGCTGGAGAAGCATATCTTATTTTATCATCATGAGGAATGGTTTCCTTTCTTATATCTATGAAGAACTTCTATCCAGCTGATAAACAAATAAATCCATGATCTAATCTCCAAGATCATAGCAAAAATATACTTTATATTTATGTACTTCCCAATGATATTATACAAAAGTGTTCAATTTAGCACTAAAAATCTATGTCAAGGATCATAACATTTGCATAGGTAAGTGAAATTGGAAAACTTCCTGATATGTCATATCAGTTCTCCATCAACTTATACTTAACAATTTAAACTATTTTTTCCTATTCTTTTATTATTTATTGCACATGATATTGTCTAGGCCAGGGCTTTTCAACCTTTTCACCCATTGTACCATTTTTAGGATATGGCAACATCCGAGTACCACCAGTCGGTTAGCAAAGTGTCAAAAACTTGATGACTCCTGCCCCAAAAAGGAAAAAAAGTGATAAAGTACAGGTAGTCCTCGACTTACAGCATTTCGCTTAGTGACTGTTTGAAGTTACAATGGCACTGAAAAAACTGCCCCCCGAGCCACAGCCGAGCAAGACATCTGCCTGCCCACCCGGCGGCACTCTTCCTCCTGTCCAAGGTTTTCACTGTTGTGAGCATTTCTGTTGAGGATTGGCAGCGGGAGTGGGGGTGTTTGGTTTTTATTCCCTGTCTGCTGGGTGGTTGCAGCAGGTTTTTGTCACTTCACATGACCCTGGGACACTGTGACCGTCATAAATATGAATCAGTTGCCAAGCATCTGAATGTAAATCACAAAACCCTGGAGATGATGCAACATTCCAGCTGATTGGTGCTTCTTCAGGGCTCAGCAGAAGCACCAAGATTAGCCCCGAGTCCAACTGGAGCCTGGCTCTGATCCTGGCGCTTCCATTAAGCCCTGACAGCCCTGAAGAAGTGCCGATCAGCTGGAAAGTGGTACTGATCCTGGCGCTTCCGCTGAGCCCTGACAGCCCCAAAGAAACACCGATCAGCTGAAAAGCAGCACTGATCCTGGCACTTCCGCTGAGCCCTGATAGCCCTGCAGCTCCAGCTGTCTCTCGCTCAGGCTTGTGCAGTGTTGCCACCGGTTCAGCTCATTCCCCTCCCCCGCTACCACTTTTCTAGGATGGTCATGTACCACCTGCCAGGTGCCAATGTACCACAGGTGGTACCTGTACCACTGGTTGAAAAGCCCTGGTCTAGGCAGTCACACAAAATAAGTGATTATCTTTTACCAAACAAGAGACACTCATGTGAGGCTTCTCAAAGACATTTTGTTTCTACTTTTAGCAGGAAGTGTAAAAGGGCTTTAAGCTTTTATGCTTCTCCCAAAAGACCACTATGAAGTAAAAGTTGTTATTTCTCAAAAATGTCTCCATCAATTTAATTTTTCCTAGCTACTTCACCAAATGAGATAACATAACATTTTAATTTATAAAAAATAGTCAGAAAAAGTTCCAGTGTGTTCAAAAATCCCTATAACAGATTTATACAAAAGTTAATTCTGAGACTCTCAAACACTCATATCATAGCAAAACTAGGAACTTACTGTTGACAGATTAAACTTTATATTAGATTCTACGATAACATATTCACCAATCAGGCATTAATATTTTGGTAGCAATGGTTTTAAAAGCCACATGATGCAAAGAAGCCTGACATAAACACATATTTTTTCTTTAGTTCTTGTTACTAAATATATTTATGAAAGATATTAATGAAGCAAGATCCATATAATTTTACATTGAATCACATTAACAAGCTGTCCCACTGGTTAATTGTCCTCACTATTAGAAACTTTCTCCTTAATTCCAGGTTGCTTCTCTCTTAGTTTCCAACCATTGTTTCTTGTCCTGCCCCCTGGTGCTTTGGAGAATAATTTGACCTCCTCTTCTTTGTAGCAGCCCCTCAAATACTGGAATACTCCTATATGTCACCCCTATTTCTTCTTTTCTTTAGACTAGCCAAACAAAAGTCCTGCAGCCGTTCTTCATATGTTTTAGTCTCCAGGTCTTGGATCATCTTCGTTGCTCTTTGAACTTTTTCCAAGGTCTCAACATCTTTTTTGTAATATAGTGACCAAAATTGGTTGCAGTATTCCAGGTGTGGTCTCATTAAGAGTTTTATAAAGTGGTATTAATACTTCATGTGATCTTCATTCTATGCCTCTGTTTATATTGTTTTGCTCTTTGTGCTAGAAGTAGGGAAACATTATACAGTATGTGGATGGGTATACTTGAGTGCTTCTGTTTGAATGTGAGAAAAGGGGCGTTGTCTTACCTGAACGCCTTTTCTCAGCATGATGATGTAGAATCCATCGGTGGGTAATCTCAGCCTTCCTGCTCAGATGAGACTAAGTCAGAACTTTAGCCACGCCTCCCTCTGGGTGTGCCTTCCCAGTGTTTACGAAGAGAAGCTTTCATAACGAAGTCCGACGCAATGGCTCCTCCTAAAATGACACTTGCCTAGACGGCTATGAAGGGTGGGTGTGGATTCTACATCATCATGCTGAGAAAAGGCGTTCAAGTAAGACAACACCCCTTCTCCAGCATGATGAATGTAGAATCCACTGGTGGGACATACCAAAGCCGCTCATGTTCCTACGGGGGGAAAGAGTCTAGGCTTGTGTCCCCTGAGAAGAAAGTACCTGTTGTAAAACCCTTCTATCAATGAGGCATCAGCCGCAGCAAATTTATCAAGTCTGTAATGCCTTATAAGGAAGAGGGAGAAGGCCAAGTCACTGCTCCACAGATCTCCTCAATGAAAGCCTGGGTATACCAGGCCGCTGACATGGCTGCACTACGTGCGGAGTGAGCGGTGATGTGTGTAGTTACCGTGAGAGACTGTGATTGATAAGCGTGAGCAATACATGCTCTAATCCATCGTCCAATGGTCGAAGAACAGACCTTCTGACACATGGAAGGGGGTGGAAAAACACGAACAGGGCCTCTGACTTACGAAAGGAAGAGGTCCGCTTAACCTAATGGTGCAGGGCCCTGCGTACATCCAGTTTATGCCACTGTCTCTCCAGACGATGTGGTGGATTAGGACAAAAGTCAGGAAGAACCAGATCCTGGGACCTATGGACACAGGTATTGACTTACGGGATGAAAGAAGGGTGCAACCGAAGGATGACTCTATCCTCGAAAAGAGGAGTACAGGTCTCTCCTGACCGAAAGCGTGGCCAGCTACGAAATACGTCTGACTGACGTGATGACTACTAAAATGGGAACCTTCAGAGACAAGAAACGAAGTGAGCAAGACCAGATGGTTTCGAATGGTGGAGATAACAAAGCGTGCAGCATCCTAGGCAAGTCCTCCAAGGGATAACGATGTACCGCAGGTGATCTAGCGTTAACCGCCCTTTTCAGAAAGGTGCCCACTGTTGGATGCTGCAATAATGGGACCTGATTGTCGCAGGTAAGGACCGTTGATAAGACAACAATCTGTCTGTGGATGGTGCTATGTGACAATCCTTTATGTATACCCTCCAAAAGATAGTCCAAGATGCTAGGAATGATGACCGACAATGGTCTGAGATTCTGCTTAGCGCACCACCTGCAAAAGTTCCTCCATGTGGCATTGTAAATTCTATTGGTCGAGGGGGGTCTTGAGACTTGAATCTTTGAGATCACCCCAAACGAATAGGACTGCCTAGCTAAACTTTCCCGCTCAAGTGCCAGGCGGCCAACTGGAATCACTGGGGATCTGGATGTTGGAGATTTCCCTGACTGAGAGAGACGCGATCCTGTGGAATCCTCCATGGCAGAGAGAGGGACAGATCCATCAGGTCAGTGAACCATGGTCGCCCTGGCCAGTGTGGAACAACTAAGATGACTTCTGCCTGTTCTTGCAGGAGCTTGCAGATGGTTGCCGGTATCAAGGAAGGGGAGGGAATGCGTAAAGCAGTCCCCTGAGCCACTCGCTGCGGAGAGCATCTGTTTCCTTCACCCCCCGGGGACGGGAACCTTGTGAAGAACCTGGGCAGTTGGGTGTTTGCTGGGGAGGCAAACAAGTCCAATTGCGGCTGCCCGAGTCTGACCGAGATTTCTCTGAACAGAGCCGGTTCCAGACGCCACTCCGAATGGTCGACCGTAGTTCTGCTCGGGTAATCTGCTTGTCAATTCGCCACTCCAGACATGTGTTCCGCACAGATGGACCCCAGATTGGACTCTGCCCACAGACCCAGGTCCAAGGCTTCTAGCATGAGATTCCATAACCTGGTCCTTTCCTGTCTGTTGACATGTGCTTTGGCAGCCACGTTGTCCACCACAAGAGGGATCACAGTGTCTGGTGTGGAACCTCTACCTTTCTTGTGAATGCACTCATATTCCGTTTCTGGAAAGGGAAGAGAAACCACTGGAGGTTTCTGGAATGTAGTCTGGTTCACGGGACGATCCCCAGACCAGAGATCATCTTTCCCAACAGCTGCGACAGCTGTACCAGAGGAACTACCTTCTCTCTCCGAACTCGGTGGACGAGTGTCTGGATACTGATCCTGCGATCCTGAGAAAGATAAAGCTTGCAAGCTGTGAATCTATTATTGCTCTTAAGGGAAGGAGTCGAGTCGAGGAGATTATGTGACTCTTCTTGAAGTTTACAGAGAACCCGTGCTCCTGAATAGTATTGATTGTGATTTCCAGATCCAAGTGAGCTGAACATAAAGAATTGGATTGGATGATTATATTGTCCAGATAACCTTGGACGCGCACTGGGATCAACCTGAGATGAGCTGCCAAGACCGCCAGGATCTTTGTGAATACCAGAAGGGCTGAGGAAAAACCAAAGGGTAGAGCCCTATACTGGTAATGCCGGTGCGTGTAACAAAACCGGAGGAATCTGCAGTGTTCCGGGAGGATTGGAACGTGAAGATACGCCTCCATCAGGTCTATGGAGGAAAGGAATTACCTTTCCTGATGCCAGCCAGAATGGACTTTAGGGTCTACATCTTGAACCTCATGTAGGTCAAGAAGTGGTTCGGACCCTTCAAGTCCAATATGGACCTCCATCCCCCTGAGACTTGGAACCACGAACAGGATGGAGTAAAATCCCTGTCCTCTCTGTTCCAGAGGTACGGTCCTATGGCCTCTATCCCTAGTAGATGAGAGATGGCCATGGATACCAACTCAGCCTTGGCTGTGTTTCTTGAGGTGGAGCACTGCAGAAAGCGGGCCGGGGGATTGCGGAAAATTTTTTTTAAAGTGAGACCGTGTTTTATGGTCACTCTCACCCAAGAGGCGGTGGGGTAATCTCCCAAGTGTCGCTGAATAGTGACAAGTGACCGCCTATAGGAGCGTCCTCCTTGGCGTCACTTGGTCCACTTGTAAGGACGACCCCCCCGATCCACGGAAGGGACATTTGGACTGGAAGTGACCCTTGGCGGTCCTGCTGTCGATCCTGTCTAGGAGGAATGGATCAATAACCTCTGGGCCAATCCCAGGACTGCCCGGCCCGAAAGAGCTGCCTCCAATCCCAGGCACCTCCCGCACGAAAGGGCTGTCTACGAAAGTCCTGTTGAGGCCTCCTATCCAACTCCTTGGAGGGGTGCACCAGAATCTTGAGCTTATCGTCCCTTCTATAGGGTACCACTCAAGAACTAGACTGAATAGATGTGTTCCACTGCACTTGGCTGTCGATAGACGCCACATGGATTGCAAGTCGGTCCACCACTGTTTCAACCACAGCAGTCTGCGAGATGAGATTATGGCCTCAATGGACCTTGCGGAATACCTGGCTGAATGAATTGATGCTCCTGCCATGTATTCAGACACTGCAGCTAATTTTCCTAACATCTGGTGCTTGCACCTGGTCCGGAGGAATGAGGGCCTGTAATTCACGGAACCACAATGGATGCCCTTGAAAAGAAGACGAGGAAGTCGCTGCCTTAATTGCCCATGCCGAGGCCTGGTGGGTTCTACGAAGAGAAAACTCAAACCTCTTGTCCTCTGCCTTCAGGACCTTAGCCATATGTCCTGGAATTGTTGATGAAGAAAATAGAGAAGTTAATGGAGTGTCCACAGTAGGCAACTCCAAGACGGAGGAAAATGACGAGGAAACATTGAAAAGTTTCTTTTCTGTGCTATTGGGAGAAGGTAGAGTGGCCAATGAAGACCACTGTTTTTCCACTGTAGTGCGGAAGACATTTTCCACCACCTGTTCGGAAAACAAGGAATTCAATTCTAGTGTAGTGGAGGTAGATGGCTTAGGCTCCTGTTCAGGAGCCAGGTTAGCCATGGTACAGGCCCTCATGAGCAGTGCCCTGAATAGGGAAGGATCAAAGAGACCAGATATCAGTGTCGGTTCCGGCCCCGTCTCTTCGTCCCCTGACATAGGCATGTCCGCTGTCTCAAGGTCTACAGACTGCTCCTCACCCCCACTGAGAAGATGTGTCAGAAGTGCCAGAACCTGTTAACAGAGCATGCCCTGTTTGAGTCAAGGATATGGGTGGAGGAGATGTTACCTGTGAGGGACGTTGCCTCATGGGGGAGGCCATAAATTGTGCGAACGCATGGTGCATGAATGCCTGGAACTGTTCAGACCATATGTCTTGTTCTGTAGAACGAACACCACCACGTATACTCCCACGAAAACAGTGGGAGTATACGTGGCCTCTGGAACTTATTGTGTACTGGAAGAAGAAGAAAGAAGAAAGAAGGAAGAAGGGGGCCAACCTGTTCAGTTTCCCCGAGGAGACCATGCCCTAGTGGCACCATGGAAAGGCGCAAATTGAGGCTCAAATGGGGAGTGGTCCAGTGAAATGGGGGGAACCACTTCTGCTTTCCTGGACATGACCCTATGAGTTATAGAGAACTCTTTCTCCAGTGCCTGATGTCTCCTCGAGGCCTCTCGCTCGGCTGCTTTGGAGGACTCTTTTGAGGATGGGGCCTTTGTTTTGGTTTTTTTCTTTCCCCCCGCTTCCAAATTAGATGATCTCATTTTCTTTGTGCAGGGGAAACCTCAGAGTCCTGGGATGCCTGGAGCAATGCACTGTCTGCCATTGCAGTCTGGATATTCCGGGTAGGAGATGTCCAGAAATGGGGGGAAGCCAAGACGCAGATCTGGTTGTCAGAGAGGGAAAATTCCCGCACTCTGAACAACCACAATGGCAAACAGCCAGACAGTTCACTAAAACTGCCTGTCTAGATCCTGCAGCACAGCGCCACAAACTAAATGGAACAGGTGGAATCTAATTATAATTCCCCCTTGCAGAATAGATACAGAAAAAAAATGACTATGTGATGTAATGCATAAGAGGCTCAATTAATGAAATTCAAAATGGCTGTCGCACTCTTCAGCCCGGTTTCCCTTCATAATGTAAGCATTCTGGTCAGAGTGAGTGCTAAAGTAGTCCCCCTGTTAGGAGCCTGATACAACAGGCTGAAACCAGGTAAAAGGAAGGCCCAACAGTACCCAAAGGGTTCACGAGGCCCATTCAAAATGCCGGCTGTACTTGTTGATGGTCTCAAAATGGTGGCTGCCACTTCCTCCTCACCTCCCAAAATGGCGACCGTGCCAGGAAAAAGAAAGGCTATTTAGGCCTGTAATTGAGGAGGAATCTGAGGGAACAAAAAACTCAAATAAAGCCCCTCATTCCCTGTTCGCTAAAACTTGCAATTGAGTCGCGCAGCCTCCGCTGCGATCCGGAGCGCCGCCTGGTTCCGTTGAGACCTTGTGGCGATGAAACGATCAGAATGAGGCCGTCCGGCCTAACCGAACTCTGAGGAATCACCAGCAACAAGAAGTCTCTTTCTTCCACGCTGATCAGCTATATCGGAGCGAAATCTGCTTGCACGACCCTTAACGGCCGAATTTCGGC
Organism: Crotalus tigris; assembly: GCF_016545835.1. Taxonomy (NCBI): domain Eukaryota; kingdom Metazoa; phylum Chordata; class Lepidosauria; order Squamata; family Viperidae; genus Crotalus; species Crotalus tigris. The sequence continues at coordinate 110,529 of NW_024098500.1, read as the reverse complement.
TCGTAACGAGCCTGCGAGACTCCTTGGAGCCGAAAAGCAACTTGCAATTGTAACTCAATACTTTGCCAAATTTGGACCCAAATTGCAAGAAAGAATAATTTCTAATGAGTATAGATTGTTAAAAAAAAATTAAACTGTCCTACCAATCTATCCTGAAAGTAAAAAGAAATAATTCAACCTAGTCTAAGAGAGGAGCCAAATAGATTGCATCCTACTGAGCTGAGACTAAGTCTAAAACTGGGAAGGCACACCTAGAGGGAGGTGTGGCTAAAGTTCTGACTTAGTCTTATCTGAGCAGGAAGGCTGAGATTACCCACCGGTGGATTCTACATTCATCATGCTGGAGAAAATGGTTGGTATATACAAAAGAAAGATCAATCAATTAATCATATTCATATGGATGCTCATCTCACAGAAAGCATCTCTGGGTGGCATACAACAATCAGTATATGGAACACAAATACAAATGCAACTTTATTGGAAAAAATCTCTAAAACTGTTTTCAGTTGTATGTGGCAACCCTAACCTGTTATGGTATAAAGTAGACACTTAACAAGATTTTTAATATATGCTTTTCCTTCTGACTCTGGGAATGGGATGGCGGTGATGGTGGTGGGCTAGTGTGTCTTCCTGTTGGGTAAATGCAATACCATTCTGATACTCCTAAAGTTGAAAACAGTAAACACATATAAGTCCCAAATTTAGACAAAGCATTTGATAAAAATTAACAAATGCTTTATTTTTCATTTTAGAAAACAAAATTTTCTATGTGAACAAGTATCACAGCCACTTTGAATAAACAATAAAAAGAAAAAAAGCTTTAATGTTATTATTAATTATAATTTTGATGAAGTATTTCAGGAGAAAAGCTAACCATTGGAAATTTATCTTTGAGTTCCTGGTATTTCAAAGTATGTGACAGAAAGAAAATCTAAATATCAAAGAACTCAGACAGGTTGTGATAATATTTGGTCTATCATTCAGTTTCAACTTTTGTCTCAAGATAATACATTGTTACAACTGATACACATATCAATTTTTGCTATTCACCTGAGAGTCTTGGAATTTTCTTCTACAAGAATCTATGCAAAATTATTAATGGATGCCATCACATTATAACTAAAATGCAATTAGTGATTAAATCTGAGAAAACTTGGATTTTCCCTCCAGCACTAATTTGCCTCTAATAACCAAATTCAGTTAGGGGGGAAATTATTAGATCCCCTGCTGATTTTGTATGTTTGCCCATTAACAAAGAAATGATTGGTGTATAATTTTAATGGTAGGTTTATTATAACAGTGAGAGACAGAATAACAAAAAATCCAGAAAAAAACCATTTCAAAAAAGTTATAAATTGATTTGCATTTTAATGACTGAAATAAGTATTTGATCTCCTATCAATCAACAAGATTTCTGGCTCCCAGGTGTCTTTTATACAGGCATCAAGCTGAGATTAAGAGCACTCTCTTAAAGGGAGTGCTCCTAATCTCAGCTTGATACCTGTATAAACGACACCTGTCCATAGAAGCAATCAATCAATCAGATTCCAAACTCTCCACCATGGCCAAGACCAAAGAGCTGTCCAAGGATGTCAGGACAAGATTGCAAATCTACACAAGGCTGGAATGGGCTACAAGACTATCGCCAAGCAGCTTGGTGAGAAGGTGAAAACAGTTGGTGCAATTATTCACAAATGAAAGAAACACAAAATGTCAATCTCCCTCAATCTGGAGCTCCATGCAAGATCTCACTTTGTGGAGTTTCAATGATCATGAGAACGGTGAGGAATCAACCCAGAACTAAACAGGAGGATCTTGTCAATGATCTCAAGGTAGCTGGGACCATAAGTCACCAAGAAACCAATTGGTAGCACACTATACTGTGAAGGATTGAAATTTTGCAGCGCCCGCAAGGTCCCCCTGCTCAAGAAAGTACATATACAGGCTCGTCTGAAGTTTGCCAATGAACATCTGAATGATTCAGAGAACTGGATGAAAGTGTTGTGGTCAGATGAGACCAAATTTGAACTCAATTTGCCATGTTAGGAGGAGGAGGAATGCTGCCTATCACCCCGAGAACGCCATCCCCACCGTCAAACATGGAAGTGGAAACATTATGCTTTGAGGTGTTTTTCTGGTAAGGGAACAGGACTTCACCGCATCAAAAGGACAATGGATGGGACTGTCAAATCTTGGATGAGAACCTCCTTCCCTCAGCCAGGGTATTGAAAATGGGTCGTGGATGGGTATTCCAGTATGGCAATGACCCCAAATACACGGCCAAGGCAACAAAGGTGGCTCAAGAAGAAGCACACTAAGGTGCTAGAGTGGCCTAGCCAGTCTCCAGACTTTAATCCTAGATAATCTGTGGAGGGAGCTGAAAGCTCGAGCTGCCAAACATCAGCTTTGAAGCCTTAATGACTTGGAGAGGATCTACAAAGAGGAGTGGGACAAAATCCCTCCTGAGATGTGTTGCTTGGATGCCACTTATTATCATATTTGGTGGTTATGCAAAAATATAAAAGCTTTTGGGATTAAGATGTGGTGGAATATTCAAAGAATTTTTAAAAGGATAAAATTTATTCCACCATTGTTTTTGCTGGGTATTGTTTCCGATTGTGATAGTAAAGAAACTATATTAATGTTAAATTTAATTACAGCGGCTAGGTTGTTAGTAGGGCAATGTTGGAAGAAGGAATCTTTGCCTATTTTGTAAGAATGGTTTCTTAAAGTTTCTTACTTAGCGGAGATGGCAAAGATTTCGGCTTTCTTGAAAGATCAATCGCAAGAGAAGTACCTTTTGGTATGGAAAAGATGGATAAATTTTATACAATATAAGTATGACATAAAAAAATATTATTTAGCTTTTGAATAATTTATATTTAAAGTTTAAGATATTTTTTAGATATTCTTTTCTTTTTTTAATTTTTTTTCTTTTTTCTTCTTTTTCTTGTTTCTTTTCTTTTTCTATTTCTGCTTTTCAAATATTGGTGTTAAAGTATTTTATAATTTGTTTAATTATTGTAACCAAATTTGTATACGGTTTATTTGTGTTTAAAAATTTTTCTTTTAAATCTGAATTAAGCCTGTATTCAGCTCTGGGAAGGTTGGGGGAGGGTTGGGGTGGGTTGGGAGGGTTTGGGGAAGGGAACTTTTTTGTAAAATTTTAAAAAAAATTAATAAAAAAAAATCCCTCCTGAGATGTGTGGAAACCTGGTGGCCAACTACAAGAAATTTCTGACCTCTGTGATTGCCAACAAGGGTTTTGCCACCAAATACTAAGTCATGTTTTGCAAAGGGGTCAAATACTTATTTTACTTATTAAAATGCAAATCAATTTATAACCTTTTTGAAATGCGTTTTTCTGGATTTTTTGTTGTTGTTATTCTGTCACTCACTGTTAAAATAAACCTACCATTAAAATTATACACTGATCATTTCTTTGTCAGTGGGCAAATGTACAAAATCAGCAGGGGATCAAATAATCAAATATTTTTCCCTTACTGTACGTATATGCACATATGCAGGAAGATTTGAATGTATTTCCAAACTGCATGGAATCTAAGTAACAGTATTAATTTACATATGATGAGTTAAATACTGTAATGCTAATGAGGGAATTACTTGGGCTATATCTGCCATTAAACATTCACAGGATGTACAGTTTCAAATGACATTAAGTTCCTATATCAGGTCTACTGGGTCATTCTAAAAGTCTGCTTCCACAAAGGTCAATCTGATACAACAAAATGAAACCACATAAAAATCACTTGCTGTGCTAGATGGAAATGTGATATGAAATGAATCTTGTGTATTCCTTGCAATGGCATCAGTAAGATATAATGCAAGATACTTTGGATTTGTTGTAAAGAAAACCCCACCAATTCAGAATGTAGCATCTCACATTTAAAGCAGGTAAGCAAACAAATGTTTTTTATTGAATTCCAAGCCCCTATAAACTATTGTGGTGCCCTGGTGGCACAGTTGTTAGAATGCTGTACAGGTAATCCTTGAGTTACAAGCGTAATGGAGCCTGCCCATTACACTTGTAACTCGAAAAGTTGTGGGAATGAATTTTGAATGAGATCACTCCCTTGCTTGTTAAGATGCACTTGGCTCATTAAGTGAACATGAGGTATCTCAGGGTGGGGAAGACCATGGAGGGCCTAGTGATAGAACAGGCCTCCAAGGCCTTCCTGATCCACTAAGATACTTCATGCTTCCCCCTCCCTTCCTGACGCGCCAGACTCACCTTGAAAAAATCCATGTCCTCTCTGCTGCGTTTCCTGCTGCTGCCCAGATCTGAGGCCAGGGGACGCTTCCGCAGGCCTCTAATAGCGTGATCCGGGCACTGGAGGCCTTCTCCAGACTGCTGCCATATGGAAACGGGCAGCCGGAGGGCCATAGAAGTGTCCCCCAGACTCAGATCCAGGTGGCAGTGGTCTGGAGGCCTCTGGCACCCAGATCGGGCCATCAGAGGGCCGTGGAAGCATCCCCCAGCCTCAGATCCAGGTAGCAGTGGCCTCAAGAAGGCATCCAGTGCCTGGATTGGGCTGCCGGAGGGACATGGAAGTGTTCTCCAGACTCAGATCTGGTTGGCAGCAGCCTGGAAAAGGACTCCGGTGCCAGGATCAGACTGCCGGAGGGCTGCAGAAACGGCCCCAGCTTTGGTTCAATTCTCTGTTGCAGAGAACAGAGGCCTAAGGTAACATGAGATCACACAAAAATCAGTAACATGAGATCTTGCTCCATTGATCTCGCATGACCTTGCATTACTTTCGGCCTCCATTCTCTGCAAATGCACCGAAGGCCTGGAGCAGGCAAGGAAGCAAAAGATCTCAATCTTTGCAAGGTGAGTATTTTTTTTATAACAAGTTTTATTAATTTTCCATTTTTACAAAGCAACATAGTGGTTGGGTAATACATAGTCCAATAACAAGCTTTTCCATACATATGTCAGTTTACATCATCATCAAAAATTTCCTGTTTTCCTTGGTTATTATATCAAATTCAAATTAATACATTGCTAATTATAACTCTAATCCTTTAAGACATTTATCAACAAGTTTTGACTTATATGCCTCCAGATCCTGTTTTTAACTTTTATCTGATTTCAATTACCGTATTCCAGTTAGCTTAATGTCCATAGAATTTAGGTTTCGGATATTCCATGGTTCCCTTACTTCATTACAGAATAGTTATCATATCTAAAATACACTTATTATTTATTCAACTAAATTCTTAGTTTGTTTCACAATCATACTCTACTTCTCATTCTAATACCATCGCTTACTAATAAAATAACCTTTATCCTCTGAATCCATCTTCTATATTATAATTCAAAACTATTATTCTAGTAACTAATTTATTTCCCTTATAGATATAAATCCTGAATGTTAAATCCATTAATATCTTTTAAAATCTCCTTATCCCATTAAGTGAGATTTAACGCTCTTCCATTAAAGGTCACATAAAGAAATCCATGTTTTTAAGTCTAACTCTAGCCTTCTTTTTGTGCCAAACAGGCTTCCATAACAAAGCTTTTGAATCCTCGGGTGGATTTCCCCTCATTCCCACATATATCACTTGAATCAAGGGAGACCATCCAGTCATCAGCCTATCAAGGAAGCTAGTCCCTTCACAATCGTTAGATTGTTGGCCAAATGGTTTGAATCTCCATATTTGACTTAATATATTTATCATGCGTTCAGGCTGGTCTTCTTCTTCTGGTTTCAGCTGGTTTAAATGAAAAGTCATATTCAGTGTTATAGTTGTTTTTGGATCATCTGGATTATCTAGATTCTCAGTATATTGTAATTTAGTAATAGTAGTAAAGTTGGAAGGGACCTTGGAGGTCATCTAGTCCAACCCCCTGCTCGGGCAGGAAACCCTACACCATTTCGGACAAATGGCTGTCCAGTCTCTTCTTAAAAACTTCCAGTGTTGGAGCATTTACTGCTTCTGGAGGCAAGCTGTTCCACTCTCACTGTCAGGAAGTTTCTCCTTAGTTCTAGGTTGCTTCTCTCCTTGATTAGTTTCCACCCGTTGCTTCTTGTCCTGCCTTCAGGTGCTTTGGAAAATAGCTTAATTCCCTCTTCTTTATGGCAGCCCCTGAGATATTGGAATACTGCTATCATGTCCCCCCTTGTCCTTCTCTTCGTTAAACTAGACATACCCAATTTGTTCCTTATATGTTTTAGCCTCCAGTCCCCTAATCATCTTTGTTGCTCTTCTCTGTACTCTTTCTAGAGTCTCAACATCTTTTTTACATCGTGGTGACCAAAACTGGATGCAGTATTCCAAGTGTGGCCTTACCAAGGCATTGAAGAGTGGTATTAATATTGTGTATGTAAGTCATCAGCAAGTTCCGTCTTAGTATTGCTTTCTTCAGTTTCTGTTGCTGTTGTAGTAGTAAAGTCTTTAAATGAGCTCAACATTTGGGTATTGGAGTTCTGAGTAAATTGTAGCTGACATTCTTTAAAATCCACTTTGATATTAATTCCTTCTTCTTCTGTTGCTTTTTGGGTTGTAGGTTCATCTATTGAAGTCAAAGCTGAAGTTATGTAGCTTCAAGGTGGCACGTATATCTTTCAGTCTAGAATTTGTTAGCTCAGTAGCCTCTAAGATTTTCGCAAGTATAAGTTTGAAATTAAGCTGTGGGTGATGTTCCTCCATTTTTGTAGTGTTTACAAATAATCCTTTAGTGGAGGCTATTTTTAATAAAAGTCAATAACTGTCCACCTCCTCTATAGAGAGTTATTTTCACCACCCAGCTGTTTCAAGTTCTTATCTTTTTGTTAATGTCAAAGACAAATTTTAATCTCAGAAGTCTCCCAGAAAAATTTTTTTTCACTTGCTGTACCAAATTTCGCCACAAGATGTTCCCAGTAACATACAAAGTGGAGCTTTTATCCGGTTCAAAGAAGGAAAAAAAGAAATATTCCTTTTTTTCAGCTTAACAAAGAAATAAAACAATAAGTTTTTGTAGAAATGAAGAACTTTTTGGGAGCACAGGTATCCAGAAATTACAAATCCAGGTATTTGGTCATTTAGTCTTGTTGTCCTTTTTTTTTTTCCCTTAGCTTTATATACATGGAGTAGGCAGAAACTGCAGAATTAAGCTGGGGGAAAAGGGTATTTCCAAAGGCTTTTACAGGAAAATAGTTGGGAAACAGAAAAGGTAAAATAAAGTCTCACTCAACTCCTCCAGTTGCTTTCATCATGCTTGGTAGTGCTTTGGGCTTTCGGCTGGTGCGACTTGATGAGCGGCCATGTTAATGGCCAATCTTTTCTTCTTCGGTCCTGAGGAGCTGCCTCGGATCAAACGGAGGGGCTACCGCCCCTCCGCGATCTAGCAAGCTTGCTCCCCAATGGTGGTCGCCCCTCCAGGGCGGCTTTCGACCCTTTCCAGGGCCTCCCGAACAAGGAAAACCTGACGGCGGAGAGAGCAGTCTCTCCGCACATCTGCTAGTGCCGCGATCCGGAATGGGAAGCCATCGCAAGATGAGTATTGAAGGCCTGGTGCCTAGAGAGACCTGGAGTGGGGGTGGGGAGGGAGATAATAATAATAATAATAGTAATAATAATGATAGTGATGATGATGAAATGGACCTTGAAGGTCATCTAGTCCAACCCCCTGCTCAGGCAGGAAACCCTATACCAGTGGTGGCAAACCTATGGCACGGGTGCCAGAGGTGGCACTCAGAGCCCTCTCTGTGGGCACACGTGCCATTGCCCCAGCCTCACCTCCCCCCATCACCCCCTCCTCTCCAGCAGCCCCTCTGAAGGAGAGTCACCCGAGCATGGCCCACGCGGAGCAGCGCAGCCAAGGACATGGCAGCCAGGCAGTGTAGACAAGACTCTGCCCTCACACCCCATTGTGCACAGTTGATGCTGCAGGGCGCGCGCAGAGGGCATGACTGCCATAGCGCTGCTGTGCTGCCTGGGCAATCTGCAGTGGGCCCTGGAGGCGGTGGCCCTGCGGGCAGGCAGGGTAGGGGATGGGAGGAGAGCAGGGGCGGGGCCAATTTTGGGCCACTCAGTCTCTAAAAGGTTCACCATCACTGCCCTATACCATTTTGGACAAATGGCTGTCCAGTCTCTTCTTAAAAACTTCCAGTATTGGAGCATTCACCGCTTCTGGAGGCAGGTTGTTCCACTGGTTAATTGTTCTAACTGTCAGGAAGTTTCTCCTTAATTCTAGGTTGCTTCTCTCCTTGATTAGTTTCCATCCGTTGCTTCTTGTCGAGACTTCCGGCACTTTCGAGAATAGCTTGACTCCCTTTTCTTTATGGCAGCCCCTGAGGTATTGGAACACTGCTATCATGTCCCCCCTTGTCCTTCTCTTCATTAAACTAGACATACCCAATTCCAGGATGAATGTTGCAGCCACCGCAGTTGCTCGTAAGGGCGAATGACTGCTGTAGTGCTGCAATATTTGTAATTTCGGAACTTGCTCGTAAACACTAGGAGGCACTTATCGTGTAACTTCGAATGAGCGTTAAGTGAATGCCCATAACTTGGGGATTACCTGTACTGCAGGCTACCTCTGCTGACTCCTGGCTGCCAGCAGTTTGGCAGTTCGAGTCTCACCGGCTGAAGGCTGACTCAAACTTCCATCCTTCCGAGATCAGTAAAATGAGGACCCAAATTGTTGGGGGCAATATGCTGACTCTGTAAAGCACTTGGACAGGGCTGTAAAGCATTGTGAAGCGGTATATAAGTCTAAGTGCTATTGCTATTGTATGAGTAATCATACAATAGGATTTTCTTCCTTTTTATTCATTTAACTACACAGAACACTTTATTTTGCTTTGTATTATTAACTATTATATGTGTATTTGGCGGCTATATCACTACTATACAATATTCATATGTTTTAAGAATTAAACACCCTCCTCTTAATCAATAACTGGAGGCAAAAGTTAAACTAAAAAATGAACCCTTGCACTAGCTTTTGATGAAGTAGAACCCAGTGCAAAACTGTGTACAGTTTTAAATTTCATCAACATAAAAGAAAGATCTTTAATTCTCCCTGATTGAAAATCTTTCTTTAAGCTTTAGTATGAGCATCTGCCACTCTGCAAAGAGTGGTACTGAAAACCAATATGGGGGAAAATGCTTGCACGAAATGATTTAGTGGGTTGGATTCCTTGATTTATGATAAAGCTCTTCCTTTCTTCTTCTATACAACAAACCTATTTGCTTCCCTTTATGTGGAAGGGACTTGGAAAAAAAGATTAAGCTGTGCTTATCTGTACAGATTTCCTTTTATACTGGGTGACTACATAGTACAGCGGTTCTCAACCTGTGGGTCACGACCCCATTTGGGGTCGAACGACCATTTCACGGGGGTCGCCAAACAACGCGATCCGCCATTGTTTTGTCAGCTGGCGGCAATATACGTGTGTGTGTGTGTATGCTAATATTAACAGTACAGTTTCAGTTTTCTGATCACACTCCTAAACAGACAACTGACTGACTGACTCAAGATGGTACAGTTAGAAGAAAATTCTGGGTTCAAATCTAGCTTGTGCCCTCCATAGAACATACAGGGCAAATTACTTGGAGCAGAGGCAGAATTTATTTTGACAGTATAATGTGCACAACAACAAACTACAGGTAAGCTACAGAGTTGCAGTTGTCAGGTGATTACCTTTATATCTTTTCCTTTGTTCCTCCTAGAAACATAATTGGCCACTAGGAATTATTGGAACTGTAATTACTTGGATGGCCAAAATTGCTCCGGCACCAATGAGCTATGGCAGGGATGTCAAACTCAATTTCACTGAAGGCCGCATCAGCATTGCGGTTGTCCTCGGGGATGTAGGTGTGGCTTACTGGATGGGCATGGCCAGCTCTTCATCGTTCACATCAAGGGTGCCTGTGGAGGCCTGGGCAGGAGTGGGACAGATCTGATGGTCTCTGGCAGAAGGGGGTAGGACTGGGGCAAGCGCCAAGGCATGGTCCACTGAAAGAGCCTCACTGTTCCTCTCAGGCCATGCGGGAGGGTGGCTGGATGGTGGTTCGGGCTTCCTGGAGCTCTAGGCAGCAGAGGTCAAACGGCCAGCCCAGCCCTCAAGCACCCACGGCACCAAGCCCAGCTGTCAAGCCCGTGGGCTCAACACAAACCAGTGGGGGGGGAGGAACAGAGCAGCCAGCAGCCAGCTGACATCCGTGCGCCGCCCACAGCCGACCCCCGTGTGCCACCCGAATCCTGAAGACCAGCTGGGTGTTGGAGAGGCTGCCTCATACCGCGGCCACCTCCCCCTTATTACCGGGCACCGGGGAATCCCAAAAGCCAGCTGGGCATTGGAGGCAGGCCAGCTGGGCGTCGGAGAGGCTGCCTCTCACCATGACCACCTCTCCCTTGTTACCGGACACCGGGGAATCCCAAAGGCCAGCTGTGCATTAGAGATGGGCCAGTTGGGCGTCAGGGATGCCACTTCTCACCACAGCCGCCTCTCCTGTGTTGCCGGCCACCGGGAGGAGGCCGGCTAGGACGCCTAACTGCTGGGTGTGGGCAACATCACCTGATGCCATTGGGCACACTGCCAGCAGTCGGGGAGGGCGCCGGTTTCCGCGCAAAGTGGGGGGGGTCGGAAATTGAGGGGGGGGTCGGAAATTGAGCTGAAGCTTTTACCTGCATGGACCGGATGCTGGCTTGCTGATTGGGGTGGGGTTGGAGGGTGGGGCACATCTATGTAAGGCACTGGGAGCAAGCCACTCCCAGTGCTGACTTTCATTTTGCATGCATTAAACTCTTGTTGGTCACTTTGTTCCTGTGTTCCTGGAGTTTGTTTTCAGCAGACAGAGTACATTTAACACCAGCCCCACTTCCCCAAGGGGGTGCCCAGCTGCACTTACCTCCTCCTCAAGGCTGCTGCTGCTGTGCTTTCTCTCCTTAGCCAGATTGCTCATGATGGGTATGAGGGCAAAGTCAGAGGCAGGCCCACTCCCTCTCCATGGGAGAAGGCCCAGCTTTGTATCCAAAGCTTCCTTAGCAATAGGATGGAAGACCCCCCAGGATAGGCCAGGAGGAGGGAGCAAGGGGATGGTGAAAGGGCAGCAGGGCAGGACTAAGGCAGGACTTCCCTTAGACCCTCCCCTTCCTTCCTTCCTTCCTTCCTTCCTTCCTTCCTTCCTTCCTTCCTTCCTTCCTTCCTTCCTTCCTAAGAACAGAGTGGTGGGAAAATATTTGAGATAAGGGAGAAAAACAGGCAAGAAACACAGCTGGGGAGGTGTCACCCTTTATGAGGAATGAAGAAATGCACCATCGCCTGGAAGTGGCCAGCACATGGCCCTCGCCTACTTCACATATCTGGCTTGGTGGGCTTTGGGGGAGGGGACACCATGAGCAACATGAGAGTCAACGTTACCTGTGCAATGGCACCTAGCCCCCAGCCTGCCTGGTTTCAGCAGGTAGTGAGGCGCTCTCCTCACATTGCTGAGAGGCTAAGGAAGGCAGCATAAATCCAAAAAGAAGCACGATGCCACCCAGGCCCCAGCCTGCCCGGTTTCGGCAGGCAGCGGGGCGCTCTCCTCACAGCGCCGAGAGGCTGAGCCAGGCAGTGCGAAGCTCACCAGCTTTGCACCTTGCTGCCTGCTGAAATTGGGCAGGCTGGGGGCTGAGCTTCTTTTGGGATTTGCGCCACCTGGCTCAGCCGTTTGGCGCTGTGAGGAGAGAGCCCCGCTGCCTGCCAAAACCCCTCATCTGGAGCCCATCAAGCCGGATAAGTGAAGTAGGTGAGGGCCATTTGCTGGCCACTTCCAGGCGATGGTGCATTTCTTCATTCCTCACAAAGGGTGCCAGGGGGCAAGGCCGACATGGCAGGGGCTGGTCCGTCGCTGTTTCCAGACGGCCTTGTGGAGCTAAGACTGAATGCGTTTCAGCATAGATGGCCACCACAAAATTGTACATTGGCTCCCAGGCGGCCTGGGTTTGGGCCAAGGCAGCGGGGGCTATTCCCTTAGTTTCCAGGATGGCTTTGCGGGCCACATGAAACCACATCGCGGGCTGCATCTGGCCCCCGGGCTTTGTTTGACATGTCTGAGCTATGGGTTGTTTACATTCATTTACAATATCAACTAGCTTCCTGCGGCTGCAGGTACCAGTCAGGAAGAGATCTTTGTCAATGTGTCAAGAAGTGGTTCTTTGTTTTGAGGGTTTACTGAGATCAGGCATGGCCAAGGCTAGTGGGTGATGTGCATGGCAAAATTGCCAGAGAATATGTCATGAGTAATATGGAAGTCACTTTCTTGTCATAGTATCTAGGCTACTTCTGGAGTTGAGGAATCTGCCAGTGAAGCAGCCAATCCTTTTTAGAACCTCTAAAAATACATATAGAGCTGGATCTTCCTTTTTTTATTCGTATTTTAAATTAGTAATGACTTTCATCTAATAGCACTAAGGGTCTGCAGTAGACAATTATCTCATTGCATTTCTATTGTTTAAAACTTCTAAAAGCCAGGGATAAACAATTTGGTGTTCATAGATACATCAGCAGGTTTTCTGTTTTTATCTGACTTATATTTTTTTAAATATTAAAAAAGGAAATATAAAAGAAACATATTACAAAACAAAATGCCTACTTTTAGTTATCTTTATTTCTAAATATTGTAAATAGTGAGTAGTTAATGGGCACTTGACCTGTATTTTTAAATATGAAAAAAGGAAACGTAAAAGAAATATATTACAAATCAACATCTACTTTTAGTTATCTTTATTCCAATATTTATTTTCATAAAATAGTGAGTACTTAGTGAAATCTGAAGTTTCAGTACCATTATTTGAAGCTATGACTGTACATTACAGTATAGTTTTGAAAACTATTTAACAGTTTGACTACAAAAGATATTAAAATACTAATTATAACAAGTCTACAATCTGAAAATTCAATGTGAATCATTTTTTAAAATCAGTTGGTATGGCGAATCATCTCAAATGCCTTAAAATCATTTCAATTCAGTCCTTTTATTATTTCAATCCGTTAAGAAGAAGAAGAAGAAGAAGAAGAAGAAGAAGAAGAAGAAGAAGAAGAAGAAGAAGAAGAAGAAGAAGAAGAAGAAGAATAAGAAGAAGAAGAAGAAGAAGAAGAATAAGAAGAAGAAGAAGAAGAAGAAGAAGAAGAAGAAGAAGAAGAAGAAGAAGAAGAAGAAGAAGAAGAAGAAATATTTGTATCTTCAAAAAAGGGAAGACAGCAGAACCAGGGAACCACAAACCAGTCATTCTTACATTCATTACTTATACTATTCTAAAGAATTCATTTATAGATTCAAATACCTTAAAACAAGGCAGTAATTACAAAATTTTAACATGGCATAATTACTTTTCTAATTAACCCTATCTTTTTTTTTAATTAGGTAACTTACATAATAGATTGTGGGAATGCAGTGCTTGTAATGTTTCTTGACTCAGTAAAGAATATAGTACCCATGACTTTCTGATTGGCATGCGCTTAATAATGATAATTAACAAGAAGTATAGCCGACTTGAAAACAGTTCTCAAAGGGTGCTCACTAGTGATTCTTTCATCAAAGTGGAAGGAGTTATCAAGTCAGATGATGTTCAGCTAGCTTCCACCCTGGTGAAATTCAAGAAGCCAGTACAGATCTGACTATTCTCCCAGGCTTTGGAGCAGACTGAATCTCCATTGAAAGAGGGGAGGGGGTTACAAATTGAGTTTTGGCTGCTCATTATTATTATTTTGAGAATGGGAGTCTTTTTTATTTTAAAAACATTTTAACTGTAAGCCAGCAGAGTCACTGGAAGTAGGGAAGCCTTTAAATTGTATGCATACTATAAATAAATAAGTAAGCCCTGGATCCAACACTTCTATTAATGACTTTGATAAAGAAGTTGCAGGAATACTTATCAAATTTATTGATTACATATTATATGATAACAATACAGACAGTTTCATATTCTCAAAGGTAGAAGGGAAGCTAGCTGAATTGGCAGAGATGGCGAGATGAATGAAAAGACCAATTTTATTTTTCTTTTGATCTTTTCTGAAAAACTGAACGAAATGTTTATATTATTTATTTATAAATTTTATATGCTACCCATCCCACCATCTTGCAACTCAAAAGTTTATTTTGGGATTTGCTTATTAACATTATATGGGACTTTAGAAATAATGTAGACAAATGTTAACCTTACATAAATATTGTTATGTACTTTTTTTATCTATATCTGTATCCAAAAAAGCCAGAAGTCACCTTTTTTCTATCTTTCTTACATTTTCCCTCTATTTTTCCACACTTTTACTCTTTTTCTTTCTTGAGCTTTTTTTAAATTTTATTTTTATATTTAACTTGTAACTTTGCCTGTTTTAAAAATCAAAATTATAAAAATAAAATCTCATGAATACTGAAAATTTCAAGATATCTAAATTTTTAGAAAAGCAAATAATTCAGTGGTTTTCCTTTTCCTGATATAGAGAAATGATAAATAGAAAGACTTCCTCTTTTGGTCTCAGATTTATCTGGATGTGAACCAAAGAAGCTCCATAATCTTTCCTGCACACACTATTTCTTTTTGTCAGACACTGTACAGCAGAGGTCCCCAACCTTTTGGGCACCAGGGACCGGTTCCGTGGAGAAGGGGTGTTGTCTTACCTGAACACCTTTTCTCAGCATGACAATGGAGAATCCACAGATGGGTTGATTTTGTCTTCCTGCCCTAAAGACTAAGTCAATAAACCTTTGCCATGCCTCTCTCCTGGGCTAGGAATCCCCAGTCACAACGAAGGTGCAGCTGTTGATGACCTATCAATGTGGTGGCTCAAATATCCCTGACACAGGACTTGACAGACCCTAAAAGGAGGGGAGTGGATTCTCCATCGTCATGCTGAGAAAAGGTGTTCAAGTAAGACAATGCCCCTTTTCCAGCATGACAATGGAGAATCCACAGATGGGACATACCGAAGCCTCACTGCCCCTATGGGTGGGAAGAAGTCTGGGCCTGTGTCCCACTATCTCAGGGGTGTCAAACTCAATTTCACTGAGGGCCGCATCAGCACTGGGGTTGCCCTTGAGGGGCTGGGTGGGTGTGCCAGGGTGGGTGCGGCCAGGGTAGGTGCGGCCTACTGAGTGGGCGTGGATGGAGTGGGTGTGACCTACTGGGTGGGCGTGACCAGCTCTAAATCATTCACGTCAAGGGTGCCTGTGGGGGCCTGGGCAGGAGTGGGAAAGATCTGAGGGTCTCTGACAGAAGGGGGTGGGACCAGGACAAGTGCCAAGGCATGGTCCACTGGAGGAGCCTCACTGTTCCTCTCAGGCCATGCGGGGGGGGGCTGGATGGTGGTGCGGACTGCCCAGAGCCCTGGGCAGCAGAGGTCAAACACCCAGCCTGGCCCTCGAGCACCCATGGCACCAAGTCCAGCCCCACTTCCCCAAGGGGGCGCCCAGCTGCACTTACCTCCTCCTCAAGGCTGCTGCTGCTGTGCTTGCTCTCCTTAGCCAGGTTGCTCATGATGGGTACCAGGGTAAAGTCAGAGGGAGGCCCACTTCCTCCTCATGGGAGTAGTCCCGGCTTTGCATCCAAAGCTTCCTTAGCAATAGTATGGGAGACCCCCAGGATAGGCCAGGAGGAGAGGGCAAGGGGATGGTGAAAGGGCAGCAGGGCAGGACTTCCCTCAGACCCTCCCTCTTCTTCTTTCCTAAGTACAGAGTGATGGAAAAATATTTGAGATGAGGGAGGGAGAAAAACAGGCAAGAAATGCAGCTGGGGAGGTGTCACCCTTCATGAGGAATGAAGAAATGCACCATCACCTGGAAGTAACCAGCACATGGCCCTCACCTACTTCACATATCTGGCTTGATGAGTTCTGGGAGAGGGGATGAGATGAGCAGCGTGAGAGTCAACATTACCTGCGCAATGCCGCCCAGCCCCCAGCCTGCCCGGTCTTGGCAGGCAGTGGCGTGTTCTCACAGCGCTGAGAGGTTGAGCTGGGCAGTGCGAAGCTCATCAGCTTTGCACCTTGCTGCCTGTTGAAACTGGGCAGACTGGGGGCTAGGCAGCATTGCACTTCTCATCAGATTCGCACCACCTGGCTCAGCTCTTGGTGCTATGAGGAGAGCACCCTGCTGCCTGCCAAAACTGGGCAGGCTGGGGGCTGGGCAGCATTGCGCTTCTTTTTGGATTCATGCTGCCTGGCTCAGTCTCTTGGCACTGTGAGGAGCGCGCCCCACTGCCTCCCGAAACCCCTCCTCCGGAGCCCATCAAGCTGGATAGGTGAAGTAGGCGAGGGCCATTTGCTGGCCACTTCCAGGCGATAGTGCATTTCTTCATTCCTCACAAAGAGTGACACATTTAAGCATGCACCCAGGGGGCAGGACCGAGCGGCAGGAGCTGGTTCCTCACTGTTTCCAGATAGCCTTGTGGAGCTAAGACTGAAAACTTAAGGACAGGCAAACTCTTCAACAACAAGGTATTGACTTAACATGGTGGTCCTATTTGTAAATTCAAACAAGATACGAAAAAGACATAAAATCAATTACAAAGAATAGACTTCATTAGACAAAATCTTGTTAAAAACGGATGAGAATTTGATTAGGAAACTTTATAAATTTCTTTTAAATTGGAAGATGGAAGAAGAACAAGTGAAGGAAACAATGATAGTATGGGCAAAGAATTTTGGATATTCTATAGATTTAGAAGATTGGCAAAAACTTTGGGATAAAAATATTAAGCTCACCAAAGCAGCAGCATATAAAGAAAATTTATGTAAGATGTTTTATAGATGGCATGACACCATTTGGTTTAGCGAAAATATTTAAAAATGTATCGAATACTTGTTGGAAATGTAAACAACAGCCAGGCACTTATTATCATGCCTGGTGGATATGCCCTAACTCTAAGAAATATTGGTCTAAGATTCATAGATGGCTGGAAAAGATGATGAAAATACAGATAGAATTTAAACCGGAATTGTTTTTACAAGGAATAGTAAGACCTAATTATGGTAAAGAGAATGATTATTTGATACTACATGTTTTAACAGCTGCAAGAATAGTATTTGCCCAATTTTGGAAAAATGAAAATCTACCATCTGACCAGACTATAAAATTCTAGACTGTGCAGAAATGGATAGATTAACATTGGAGATGAAAGAGAAAGATGATTCAGTTTATTTTAAAACTTGGGAAAAATTTTATCAATGGTTAGAGACGTGTTAGAATCTGAAAAGAACTTATATTATAGAATAAATGATGGATGTCTAATTGAGTCATAGTCGCTAGATTGATAACATCTTTATCTTTAGTGTTCTTTTAGCGTTAATATTGATATTTATCATTAGTCGAGATTTTATTAATTATGTTTATATATATATAGAAGAATTTTATCTATTTACTATTTATTAGTAATATGATTATACTTAACCTTATTTTAAAATGGCCGAGTATGATATGAATTATGTTTATTCACCATTATGATCCGGACGGCTGTTTGTTTGTTAAAGCATTTGATTATTGTACTTACCTTCTTTTTATCCCAATTCCCCATCCCCTCCCTTCCCCATTCCTGTATTGTTCCTAGTTTTTTCTTATTCATATAAACCCAATAAAATATCTTTAAAAAAAAAAAGACTGAATGCGTTTCAGCATAGATGGCCACCACAAAATTGTACATTGGCTCCCTCCCTCCCGGCCAGCCTGGGCCAGGGTCAAGACAGTGGGGGCTGTTCCCTCACTGTTTCCAGGATGGCTTCACAGGCCACATGAAACCACTTCACGGACCGCATCCGGCCCCCGGGCCTTGTGTTTGACATGTCTGCACTATCTGGTATTATGTGCTAGAGAACTCTCCTGCCAAATGAGGCGTCCGCAGAGGTGAACTTATCTAACTTATAGTGTCTCACGAAAGGGGAAGGCGACGATGACATCACCGCCTTACATATTTCCTCAATAGACGCCTGTGTCGCCCACGCCACTGAGGTTGCAGCACTGCGAGTTGAGTGTGCAGTGATTTGACTTGGAACCGGCAGGGAGTGTATCTGGTACGCCCCTGCTATGCAAGCCCTAATCCATCTGCCGATAGTGGAGAAAATCAACATCTGCCGCATTGAAGAGGGCTGGAATGAAACGAAGAGGGCTTCAGATTTGCAAAAAGACGCAGTTCGTTTAATATAGTGATGTAAGACTCTGCGACCGTCCAAGGTGTGCCATTTACGTTCCAAGACATGCGATGGCTGAGGGCAAAACTCTGGCAGCACAACCTCCTGTGCCCTGTGAAATAATGAATTGATTCTGGGAACAAAGGACGGATCCAATCGAAGAACCACCCTGTCAGCATGAAAGATGCATAAGTCATCTCTGATAGAAAGAGCTGCCAGTTCAGAAATGTGCCTAGCCGATGTAACGGCTACCAGGAAGGCAACCTTAAGTATCAAGAACCGTAGAGTGCAGGTTCTGACAGGCTCAAATAGAGGTGAAGTGAGGGCCTGTAAGACCCTGGACAGATCTCAAGAGGGATACCTGTGAACCACGGGCGGTTTAGTGTTGGTTGTTCCCTTAATAAAGGAACACACCATGGGATGCTGAGCCAAGGGCTCTGAATTGCCATATGTAAGTACTGTGGACAGAGCAGCTACTTGTCTGCAGATTGTGTTGAACGCTAAGCCCTTCCTGAGTCCCTCCAATAAATAATCCAAAATTCTCAGAATGGTAATTGCCGAGAGGTCTAACTGTTGCTTTGCGCACCAGTTACAGAATTTTTTCCACGTAGAGTCATAAATTCTGTTTGTTGTGTGCCTTCATGAGGCCTGAATCATAGTAATTACACCTGACGAGTAGGATTCTTGTGTCAGGAGTCACCGTTCAAATGCCAGGCAGTTAACTGAAACCACTGGGGCTCTGGATGTTGCAGAATCCATTGGCTGAGGGAGATTCGATCCTGAGGTATCCTCCACAGAGGAGAGATCGAAAGACTCACGAGGTCGGCAAACCATGGCTGTCTTGAACAGTGTGGAGCAATAAGTATCACTTCTGCCAGT
This sequence comes from Crotalus tigris, assembly GCF_016545835.1. Lineage (NCBI taxonomy): Eukaryota > Metazoa > Chordata > Lepidosauria > Squamata > Viperidae > Crotalus > Crotalus tigris. Next base: position 91,531 of record NW_024098500.1, on the reverse strand, counting down.
TCCTGCAGTATCTTTTGGATAACTGCCTGGATCAGAGGGAGAGGAGGGAAGACCTCTGGGCCATGGGCTGCGGAGGGCATCTGCCCTTTCTGCCCCTGGGGACGGGAACCGAGAGAAGAACCTTGGGAGCTGGGAATTCGCTAGAGTAGCGAACAAGTCCTGTACTAGATGACCGAACCTCTCCGATATCTCTCTGAAGAGATCTGGATGCAGGCGCCACTCGGAGTGATCCACTGTCGCCCTGCTCAAGAAATCCACCTGCCAATTCGCTACTCCCGAGATGTACTCAGCCCTGAAGGAGGAGAGGTTGGTCTCTGCCCAGGTTCCCAACAACTGAGCCTTGGCTATAAGGGACCTGGAACGGTTACCCCCTTGCCGGTTTACATGGGCTTTCACTGCCATGTTGTCCGTGAGGACTAGAACTGTTGTCTTGCCACTGTGCTGCAGAAGTGTCATAGAGCCAGATGTATAGCTCTGAGCTCCAACCAGTTTATGTTGTGCTTCAGGTCTGACCGGGACCACCGGCCCTGAGCCAACTGTAATTGTAGGTGTGCTCCCCAGCCTAACAAGCTGGCATCCAAAGTCAGGATGAGCCAGGTGGGTTCCTTGAACAAGGTTCCCCTGGCTATCGCTGGGGAGATCCACCACTGGAGGGATCTTTGGGTCTGAGACGGAACCCTTACCCTTAGGTTGGAGGAACTGGTGCCCAGTCTCTGGAATGGAAGAAAGAACCATTGCAGGTTCCTGGAGTGTAGTCTGGCCCAAGGCACTATCGCTATGCAGGAAATCATCTTTCCTAAAAATTGGAAAAGCATAGCCAGGGTGACTACATGCTCCCTTTGGACCTGGTTGACCAGGGACCGGATGCTGTCCTGACGTTCCCGAGATAGGTAGACCTTGCATTTCCTTGTATCTATCACCGCGCCCAGGTAAGGAGACAGGTGGAGGGAACTGTCTGGCTCTTCTGGAAATTTACTGAAAACCCGTGGTCTTGAAGGGTCTTGACAGACAATGCCAGGTCTGACTGAGCTGACTGAACCGAGGATTGAATGAGGATGTCGTCCAGGTAACACTGTATACGCACTGGAATGGATCTCAAATGCGCAGCCAGCGCCACCAGGACCTTTGTGAACACCCTGGGGGCCAATGATAGGCCGAAGGGTAGGACCCTGTATTGAAAGTGGTGGCCTACATAGCAGAACCTGAGGAATTTCCGGTGCCTGGGAAGGATGGGAATATGCAGGTATGCCTCCGTGAGGTCGATGGACGTCAGGAGGTCCCCTTTTCTGATGTCGGCCAAAATGGATTGGAGCATTTGCATCTTGAACCTCTTGTGTGCCAAGTGAGTATTTAATCTTTTTAAATCGAGGATTGCCCTTATCCTTCTGAGGTCTTGGGAACCATGAACAGAATGGAATAGAACCCCTGTCCTTATTGCCCTGCCGGTATCGGCTCTATGGCCTGGATCTCCAAGAGATGTTGAATGGCCTCCTTCATGAGACCTCTTTTGACCAGATTTTTGAGCAAGAGACGAAATGCCTCGGGGGGTTGGATATGAATTCCAGAGATAAGCCGAATCTGATGGTGTTGAGGACCCAGAGGTCTGTGGTGGTGGCCTCCCATTTGTGTGCGAAGAGAGCCAACCTGCACCTATGGGAGAAGCCTCCCTGCAGTCACTTGGACCGTCTGAAGGGACGGCCTCCTGCACCTTGAAAGAGCTGCTTGGTCTGAAATTGCTGTATAGGTCTGTCCCTATTACCGGATCTATCGAATTGATGGTCTGGTCTGGGAGGAAAAGAACGGGAGAACTGAGCCAACTCTGACCCTGACCCTGAACGAAAGGACTGCCTGCGGGTGTAGGGGGTATTCCTCCTATCTGCCATTCTGAAAAGATGGGACATGACCTTGCATTTATCCTTATTTTCTATCAGGTAAGGATTTAGGGCTTCTCCAAATAGCTGTTTGCCATGGTACAAGGCAGCAGCTAAACGCCACTTGGACCTGACATCTGCTCGCCACTGTTTGAGCCACAAGAGTCTGCGAATGGTGACATTGGAGGCTATTGCTCTAGATGAAAATCTGGCAGCGTGTAGTGATGCATCTGCCATATATTCTGAAGCAGCCACTAATTTGTTCAAATCATGGTGCATCCGTACCTCTTCTGGCAGGACTCTAGCCTGCAGCTGATGAAGCCAAAGAAGGGAGGTTCTGGTAAAGAAGGAGGTAGAAGTAGCCGGGAGAGGATAGGCTGTTTGCCAGGCAAGGTCGATTGTAGTAAACGAATCAGTCACTTAATGCAGTAATTCACCCAGAATGTAAATGCACATATCACAGGTTCCGACTAATGAAGCACTTCAAAGAACTTTCAGGCATGTTTCCTAAAGTCTTTATTACAGAGCTACAATTTTGCCGATCGCCATCATGGACATGTTGATGCCAGAATCTGACTTCCTGTCGCTGGCATCAACCTTTTCTTGCTAAACCCCTCCCTTGTCTTGCAGTCACAAGTCACATTATCCAATTAGTGTGAAGGTCAAAAGTTTACTTCCTCTTTCTTTCCCGGGCTTTTTCTCCCCCCCCCCCACTCTAAGCTGTGTATTAACCCAGTAATTACCAGACAGTTTTACATATTGTCAAAGCAAGAATATACAGTATTTGCAGCATTGACAGCACAATTGATTCTTTGCTCCTGATGTGTTTTAGCGCTCCGCGGCCTTCAAAATAGCCATCACTAAGGCTGTGCACTGAATTCGGACCTGTGTGACGTGGCCGGATTCGTATGGCCGTCGCTTCACCCATCGGGCAACTTGATGCCAATTTCCATGCAAACAAGTAATTCTAAGGTTGTCCCCCTTGTGTAATTGAGCTGACTGAAGTCGTTCAGGAAGGGGCGTTGTCTTATCTTATCATTGCCGTGAGGGCAATGAATGCCTCCACCTGTTTATTGGACCCGTGCCCCTCCTGGCTGGTTTCTGCCAGTAGGGAGGTGACACGAGGCTGGCTCCAGGCGATAATCAACGCCTCCTTGATGGAGGGGTCTTTCCCGCAACCTTTAAAGGAAGCGGTGGTGAGGCCCCTCCTCAAGAAGCCTTCCCTGGACCCAGCTGTTTTGAAGAACTTTCGTCCCGTCTCCAACCTCCCCTTTGTGGGGAAGGTTGTAGAGAAGGTGGTGGAGTCTCAACTCTTGCGATCCTTGGATGAAACCAATTATCTGGACCCTTTTCAATCTGGTTTCAGGCCCGGCTACAGCACTGAGACTGGTTTGGTCACACTGACCGATGACCTCTGGCGAGCCCGGGATAGGGGTTATTCCTCTATCCTGGTGCTTCTTGACCTCTCAGCGGCTTTCGATACCATCGACCATGGTATCCTTCTGCGTCGTCTCGGAGAGGTGGGGGTGGGCGGCACCGTATTGCGGTGGTTCTCCTCCTATCTCTCTGACAGGTCGCAGTCGGTGTTGGCGGGCGGACAGAGATCGACCCCTAGGCGCCTCGATTATGGGGTGCCTCAGGGCTCGGTCCTGTCCCCCCTCCTTTTTAATATCTACATGAAACCGCTGGGTGAGATCATTCGGCGACACGGGGTGAGGTATCATCAGTACGCGGATGATACCCAATTGTATATCTCCACCCCGTGTCCTTTCAATGAAGCAGTCAACGTGATGTGCCGGTGCCTGGAAGATGTGAGGGTCTGGATGGGGGTGAACAGGCTTAGACTCAACCCTGATAAGACCGAGTGGCTCTGGGTCTTGCCTCCCAAAGGCCAACTGGATGGTCCATCTTTAGTCCTGGGGGGGCAAATTTACCTCCCTCAGTGCAGGCACGCAACTTGGGTGTCCTCCTGGACTCACAGCTAAATTTGGAACAACATCTATCGGCTGTGGCCAGGGGGACCTTTGCACAGGTTCGCCTAGTGCACCAGTTGCGGCCTTATTTGGACTGGGAGGCTTTACTCACAGTCACTCATGCCCTTGTCACCTCAAGACTGGATTACTGTAACGCGCTCTACATGGGGTTACCCTTGAAGGGCGTTCGGAGGCTGCAGTTGGTTCAGAACGCAGCCGCGAGAGCGATTGTGGGCGCACCACGGTACGCCCACGTGTCACCTATCCTCCGCGAGCTGCACTGGCTTCCTGTGGGTCTCCGGACGCAATTCAAGGTGTTGGTTATCACCTTCAAAGCCCGTCATGGCATAGGGCCAGGTTACTTACAGGACCGCATTCTGCCGCACAGCTCCCAGAGACCGGTGAGGTCCCATAGATTGGGCCTCCTTCAGGTCCCGTCGGCCAGACAATGTTGGCTGGCGGGCCCTCGGGGAAGGGCCTTTTCTGTGGTGGCTCTGATGGAATCAACTTCCCCCCGAGGTTCGAACTACTCCCACCCTGCCGGCCTTTAAGAAAGCCGTTAAAACTCTCCTGTTCCGGCAGGCCTGGGGCTGATGTCCCCGGGGGGGCGGGATATGATCGGACTCGCAGTATGACTGGATTATTTTATTGTTTTACGACTGTTTTTAACTTTGTACGCCGCCCTGAGTCCTTTGGGATTGGGCGGCATATAAATATTTGTAAATAAATAAATAAATAAATAAATAGTGCTGCCCACAACTTTGTGACATCCTGGTGCACTCTTACCTCATCTGGGGAGATCCTAGATTGAAGTTCACGAAGCCACATTAGTGAAATCCTGGCGAAGAAGGAGTTCAATGTGGCAGCTCTTATCGCCCATGCCGAGGCCTGGTGCGTTCTATGGAAAGAAACCTCAGATTTCTTCTCCTTAGCCTTCAGAGCCTCAGACATATCCCTTGGGATCTTGGAGTCTGACAAGATAGGAGAAAGAGATTTGTCTACTCCCAGAACCTCCAGTGCATCATTGAGGGTAGAGACCGTATCCAAGAGTTTGTGGTCTATTCCCCCAAGGACCGAGAAAGTACCAAGGGATCCCCATTGATCCTGAATGGATTTCAAAAACATGGGGGGGCAAGGGATCTGTTGGTTCTTTGTAACTGGTTCCGAGAACAGCGGATCAGAATTCTGGCCAGAATCCTGATCGGACACTTGGGTTTTCACTGGTTCAATCTTTCCGGTGGCGCAGGATTTGCATAAGAATGAAGGGAAAGAAGCAAGATTAAACACATCGACCAGGGGAGTGGCTTCCGGCTGAGTGTCCTTGTCATCTGACCACAGACCCTCTTCAAGGGCCTGTTCGGAATATTCAGATTCCTCGTTGCCACCAGAATGCAGTGGTGAGGCCGGATCTGGGAACTCATAATCACTGGGCCGTGCAGTCCCCACATATGGAGGGGGGGTTGATGGCCCTGGGACCGGTGGGGTCCTCACAGAAGAGGCCATGGCTTCAGCCACCGCCTGTGAGATCATGGCCTGGAGCTGGGCGGTGAATGAAGGTTGTTCCGGGGATCGAAGGCCCGCCGCCATCGGAGTGAAAGATGCCGACAGGATCTGAGGTGGACCTGTAAGGGAGAAACTCCCTGGGATTCCACAAGCTACTGAGGGAGGGATGAGTTTGGTGACCGGAGCCAGATCTTGGACCTGTATCCTCAGATCCTGTTCAAACAGAGAAATGATCTCGGCTGAATCCAAGTATGGGACCCTGTTCTAGGGCCTGTTCTGGAGACCAAGCCCATGCAAAGGGTGAGGGGCGTGGACCCTCAGTTGTAGATGTAAGGGGGGGAATGGAGGCAGGTTGGACCTCCGCTACATGTTGTTGGGCCTTGGTAAATTGTCTTTCCAATGCCCTATGCCTGCTACCTGCCTGTTTTTCGGCCACCTTAGAGGCTCATTTAGTCTTGGCCTTGACCTTTGCGGCCGCTTCTTGTTTGGGTGACTTGCGTTTCTTATTTCCACTGGAAGTGGAAGCCTGTGGAACGGTGTTATCCTCCTTGTTGAATAAAAGCAGGAGTTTTCCAGCAGATCTCTAGAGCTGTCCTGGTCTGCAGGAGATGAGGCTACGGCCCACCTAGGTTGTACAGGCCTACACGAGGGTCTGTAAAATCTGGCCCATCTTTAAGCACGGAGTCACACTGCGCGATATAAGTCGTGCATCACCCAGGGAGCTGTCCTCTCCCCTTTCAATTGTCCAGTGTCCTTGGTTGTTAGTACTGTAAACAATTGAGTTATTATTATTTAATGGGGGACCCTCATGTCTCACTTAGTGGTGGCTAGGACAGCAATTGCCAGTCCACTAGATGCGGACAGTGGAACAGGCAAGGCAAGAAACAACCCAATTTTATTATAACTGATTTCTTAGAGCAACCTAGCAGGCAGGAATGTGGAAGGTGCTTAACACTGTATATCTGAGGCAAAAGTACAATTAATAACTGAGAACTGACAGATGAACCTGCACGATGCAGAGTAAGATTGAGGAAACCAAAGATAATTAATTCAGAAATTCCCCTTGCCAGCCACGTGGTGGCCTAAAATGGCGTGTACTGGAGAAGAAGAGGGATATAGGAGCCCCTATATCCCCAGTGAGAGGCTGTCCCTCGTTGATCAAAAAAGAAGGAAAATTTGAGAGAAAAGAGCGTTGTCTTACCTGAACGCTTTTTCTCAGCAGGATGGTGTAGAATCCATTGATTGGGTTATTTAATCCCACCTCCTCAGACTAAGACAAAAAAACTTTGCCACGCCTCCTTCTGGGTGTGACTTTCCCCACTATTGTCGAGGCGAAGCTTCCAGACACAAGGCTCCAAACAAAAAAACAAAAGACACATGCCTAGACCAACTATTAACAGGGAGGGTGTGGATTCTACACCATCCTGCTGAGAAAAAGCATTCAGGTAAGACAACGCTCTTTTCTCCACCAGGATGGGTGTAGAATCCACTGATTGGGACATACCAAAGCTGCTCATGTCCCTATAGGGAGGGAAGTCTAGGCTTGTGTCCCCTGAGAACTATTTGCTGCAGAACTCTCCTACCAAAGGCAGCCTCCACTGCAGCAAATTGATCTATCCTATAATGCTTTATGAATGAGGAGGGAGAGGACCATGTCGCTGCCCTGCAAATCTCGAGTGATGCCTGGGTAGACCAGGCCGCTGAGGCTACAGCACTACGTGTAGAGCGGGCAGTAATGTGAGAAGGGACTGGAAGGGACTGAGAAATGTAAGCCCTGGAAATACACGCCCGAATCCACCGACCAATAGTGGAGGAAGAAACCTTCCTACCCATGGCAGAGGGCTGAAAAGACACGAATAAGGCCTCTGACTTCCTGAAGGCTGATGTTCTTTTAATGTAATGGCGCAGAGCCCTGCGCACGTCCAACGTATGCCACCGTCTTTCCAGACAATGGGAAGGGTTAGGACAGAAGTTAGGAAGGACTAGGTCCTGGGAACGATTAAACCCCATATTGACCTTTGGAATAAATGCAGGGTCCAACCTGAGGACCACTCTGTCCTCATGGAATGTGCATAGGTCCTCCCTGACCGACAAAGCAGCCAACTCTGAAATTCTCCTAGCTGACGTGATGGCAACTAGGAAGGCCACCTTCAAGGTAAGGAAGTGAAAGGAGCAAGCGCTCAGAGATTCAAATGGAGGAGAAGTTAAGGCCTGTAACACCTTGGACAGGTCCCAGGATGGATAACGATGAACTGTAGGTGGTTTTACGTTGGCCACGCCCTTGAGAAAAGCACTAACTGCTGGATGTTGAGACGGGAACTTGGTTGTCACAGGTGAGAACCATCAACAAAGCTGCTATCTGGCTACGTATGGTGCTGGTTGACAGACCTCTATTTAACCCTTCAAGCAAGTAATCCAATATGTCTGGGATGGTGACAGCAAGTGGCGAGAGCCGCTTCTTGTGGCACCAAAACCAGAAGTTTCTCCAAGTGGCGTCATAGATCCTGTTGGTCGAGGGACGCCTAGAGGCCTGGATGACAGAGATAACGCCAGAGGAGAAAGACTGTCTGGTTAGACCCTTCTGCTCAAGTGCCAAGCGGCTAATTGGAGCCACTGTGGATCCGGATATTGGAGGTTCCCCTGACTGAGAGCTACTTGGTCTGGGGGGATCCTCCATGGTGGCGAGAGTGACAGATCCACCAGGTTGGCAAACCACGGGTGTCTTGGCCAATATGGAGCAACTAAGATTAGCTCCGTCTGTTCCTGGAGGAGCTTGCGAATAGTCGCTTGTAGTAGCAGAAGAGGAGAGAAGGCATAAAGCACTCCCTCTGGCCTTTTGCTCCGGAGGGCGTCCGTTCCCTCCGCCCCCCTTGTTGGGAACCTGGAAAAGAACCTGGGGAGCTGAGTATTGTTCAGGGAGGCGAAGAGATCCAAGATGGGCTGTTGGAACCTGTGTGATATTTCCCTGACAGGTCTGAGTCCAGTTTCCACTCTGAGTGGTCCACTGTGGCCCTGCTCAGGGAATCTGCCTGCTGATTTGCCTCCGATATGTGTTCTGCTCTGATGGATCTCAGAGTGGACTCTGCCCAAAGCCCTATGGCCAGGGCTTCCTGCATGAGTGTCCAAGAATGGGTGCCCCCTTGTTTGTTTACGTGAGCCTTGGCCGCAATGTTGTCTGTCAGGATTAATACGTGTTTCCCTGATACAAGGGGGGAGAATCTTTGGAGAGCCAGGTGGATGGCCCTGAGCTCCAGCCAATTTATATTGTGAGTCAGGTCTGAACTGGACCACTGACCCTGGGCTAAGTGGCTCTGAAGATGTGCCCCCCAACCGAACAGACTGGCGTCTGTGGTAAGGGTGATCCTGGGGGGTTCCTTGAACAGAGTGCCCTTGGTCAAGCCTGGACGAGGTCCACCATAGAAGGGAGGACAGAGTGTGCTGGGGAATCCTGACCTTCCTGATGGAGGCACTGATGTTGTGTCTCTGAAAAGGAAGGAGGAACCACTGGAGGTTCCTGGAGTGTAGCCTGGCCCAAGGAACGATGCCCAAGCAAGAGACCATCTTCCCCAGGAGTTGGGATAGTTGTACCAGTGGTACCCTCTTTTCCCTTCAGATCTCTTGGGCCAGTTCCGAATGCTGACTTGACGCTCCTGGAAGAGATATACCTTGCATAGGCTGGAATCTATCAGTGCTCCCAGATGGAGCAGACGTCTTGTGGGTGTAGTGTGACTCTTTTTGAAATTCACGGAGAACCCGTGATCCTGAAGTGTTTGGATTGTGACTGCCAGGTTCGACTGGCCTGAACGGAAAGATTTGGACTGTATCAGAATGTCGTTCAGGTAGCACTGTACACGTACGGGCCTCATCCTTAGATGAGCCGCCAGCATAGCCAAGATCTTTGTGAATACCCTCGGGGCAGAGGACAGGCCAAAGGGGAGGGCTCGGTACTGGTAGTGTCTGTGCGCGTAACAGAACCACAGGAACCCGCGGTGCTCCTGGAGGATCGGAATGTGAAGGTAAGCCTCTGTCAGGTCGATGGAGGAAAGGAAATCCCCCTTCCTGATGCTTGCCAAGATGGACTTTAAGGTCTGCATCTTGAACCTCCTGTAAATGAGGAAATAATTTAGACCCTTTAGGTCCAGTATCGCCCTCCAACTGCCTGAGGAACTATGAACAGGATGGAGTAGAACCCTTCCCTGATCTGGTCCTGAGGAACCTTTTCTATGGCTCTGATCTCTAATAAGTGGGCAATGGCTGTCGTGACTAGTTGTGTTTTTGATGTATTGTTTGAAACCGGGCATTGTATGAAACGATCTGGGGGAGAAGATCGAAACTCTAGGGAAAGACCCTTTCTTATGGTCTCTCTGACCCAAGCATCCGTGGTTGTGCTCTCCCAGATGTCGTAAAACAGTGCCAGTCGACCCCTGATGGGGTAGCCCTCCATGGCGTCACTTGGTTCGCCTGTAGGGACGATTTCCCAAGCCCCTGAAGGGCCACTTGGTCTGGGACTGACCCCTGGCTCCACTAATCTGGTGGTCCTGTTGCCGATCATGTCTGGAAGAATAGGATCGTGAGCCTCTGGGCCAATCCCAGGACTGCCCTGCCCGAAAGGGCTGCCTCCATTCCCAGGAACCACTGGGATGGAATGATGACCTACGATAATCCTGTTGAGGCCATCTATCTAATTTTTTAGAGGGATGGGCCATTACCTTGCGCTTGTCCTTGTCTTCAATGATATGAGGCTGTACGACCGGGCCGAAGAGGTGGGAGCCACTGTATTTAGATGTTGCTAGGCGCCACTTTGCCTTTAAATCAGTGTGCCATTGCTTCAACCAGAGCAGCTTACGGGACGCCACTGAGGCTGCAATAGATCTGGCCGAACATCTGGCCGAGTGCAAGGATGCATCCGCAATATATTCAGATGCTGCCACGACTTTCCCTATTGATTGGTACGCTCTGACCTGATCTGACGGAATGAGCGCCTGGAGTTCCTGCAACCACATTATCGCCAAACATGCAAAGAAAGAAGATGAAGTTGCCGCCCTTATGGTCCAAGCCGAGGACTGATGAGCTCTACGAAAGGAGAACTCGAACTTTTTGTCCTCTGCCTTCAAGAATTCAGCCATGTCCCCAGGAATGGTGGTATTGGAGAACAGGGATGTCAGTGGAGCGTCCACAGATGGAACTTCTAGAAGAGAAGCAAAGGAAGAAGAGACATTGTAAAGCTTCTTGTCCAAACTGCTCTGGGAAGGAGTGGTAGCTAGGGATGCCCACTGTTTTTCCACTGTAGTCCTGAAGACTAGTGGACATGGGATCTGTGGGTCCTCCTTGACCTTTTCCACAAACAGGGGGTTGGCTTCCCGGTTGGTAGAGGAAGACGGTGTCTTCTCCTGGACCGAGGTAAGTTTGACTGTGGCAATGGCCTTCAGGAGGAGAGACCTAAAAATGGACGGATCAAAGAGACCGGAAGAGGTCACCTGCTCAGGTGTTGTGTCCTCCTCCTCAGACAAGGGAGTGTCTGCTACTCCCAGTTCCACTGATCCCTCCTCCTCTAATTGCGAAGAGGTTTCCAAAACATCAGAGTGTCACGTCTAGTGTCACGCTCCACCTGAGGTGGGGGAATAGATGTAGGAGGGGAAGGATGTGACTGCACCTGGCTACTCTCAGTGGATGACATAAACTGCTTGAATGCATGGTGCATGAAAGCCTGGAATTGAGCCTGGGACCACATTTCCCCTTGGTCCCTGGAGCTGGCCCCAACCTCCATTGAGGCATGCCTGCTCTAAGTTGTTTGGTGTGGCAATGAAGGAGAAGAGCGAGGAGAACCAACCTGCTCAGTTTACCCCTGAGGAGACCAAGGCCTTGGGGCATCCTGTGAGGATTCAAATTGATGTTTTGACAAAGGAGTGTCCAGTGGGGCGGGGAAAACCATTTCAGTCCCACTGGACCTGAGCCTTTGTGCCTTGGAGAATTCTCTCTCCAGTGCTAAGTGTCTCCTTGTGGCCTCTCGCTCGGCAGATTTTGAGGAATCTTTAGAAGACAAATGTTTGGTTTTCGCTTTTTTCTCCCCCCCCCCATGTCCAATTCCTCTGATCTGCGTTTTGTTTGTGCGGGGGGGGGAACACTGGTCTGAGTTGCCTGGGGCGAGGAGCTATCTGCCATTGCAGTCTAGGTATTCCTGGACAGTTGTACCTAGAAATGGGGGAAACAAACATACAGATCACACAGTCAGAGATGGAAAACCGATCCTCGCTCTGAACAGATAGCAATGGCAAGAGCAGCCAGACAGTGCTCTAATCCTGTCTGCACAGGCCCTGTGACAAAAGGTCACTGACTGACTGAGAAAACAGGTGGCCAAGAAAAATATCTCTTCGCTCCTCCTTTCTGGGTCTTAAGACCAGATAACAGTACCTTGGCCTGCTTAAATGCAGCCAAGGCCCACACCAGGGGTAGCCCCCACTATTTCCACCACAGTCACTATGGATACAAAGAAATAACTTCCCCCCTGAATGGGTCTGGTCACAGACCAAGGCACTCAGGCAACAACTATGAATCTGCAATAATGCAGGAATACTGCTGATGATGCTGCAGAAATCAATTAGGTCTCCAAAATAGCGGCTGCACTAAGACTGTCAAAAATGGCGGCCACCGGGCCTTTAAGGCCTCTGAAGAAGCAGCGATTGATAATCTTGGGGTTCCTTAGGCAAGAATCAAAGCACTCTGCAGGGAAAAAACGAAAGGGCTTGAATTTCTGACTCCCCCCGGGCCCCAAGCATTTGCAATTCGTAGCGCAGCCTCCGCTGCGATCCGGATGAGGCTGCAGTCAGGAAAAGCTCTCCCTCGAGACCTCAACGCGAGCGGAGCGCTCCGGAAGCCTCCGTGCTGAAATCTGATCTCCGCTGCCCAGCTGGCCAGCGAGATCGCAATATGGCTTCAGATCCTGGGAATGGGAAGCTCCCTTCCGAACGAAGCCTGCAGCCTCCTTTTTCAAAGCCCCAAAGGGCTGGGAAGGAGCAAGAACAGAGTCCTTTCCCCCCCCAACACAAAACTCAATCGTCTTTTAAAATTGCTGAGAAAAGCCAATTAGTCCAATTGAGTGATCAAATTTGAATCTAGGCAATTCTAATTTGAATGAATCCAAAAAAAGGAACAAAGAGAAAAATCTAGCCTAACTAGGGAGCCTTCTAATTAAACGTCTTACTGAGCATGAGACTAAGACAAAACTGGAGAAAGTCACACCCAGAAGGAGGCGTGGCAAAGTTTTTTTGTCTTAGTCTGAGCAGGTGGGATTAAATAACCCAATCAGTGGATTCTACACCCATCCTGGTGGAGAAAAGCCCCCCCCCCAACTGTCCAGATGGCCCATGCTGTCAGGAAAGGTAACCGGGAAGGAACAAATGAAGTATCAGGAAAAGAGGCCCGATCACGCAGTGAGCCTCAAAATGGCGCCCGCGACGATCCGAGCAAGAAGGGAAAAACCAGAGAATGTAAATGTGTATTTTTTGAGCTGTAAGGGAACGCAGGATACAGATCTGGTAGAAATCAACCGAAGGGGCCTGGGAAGGCTGTAAACGAGGGGATGTGATTGCCGCACTGCGCAAAAAGCGGTGATCGCGATGATCAGCTGCTCAGCAGTAGAAAAGAACTTGCCAGGCAAGGAACAAAAAATCCACGAATGGAAATAATACTACCTGTCCTCCTAATTTAAATTTGGGAGCCAAATTTCCACGTCTCTTCTGGGCTGAGACCAAATTGAAACTGGGGCTAGAGGACTTCTAAAACCCATTCGTGGATTCTACATTCCTTACATGCTGGAGAAAGAAAAGCTTCCTCCCCCCCCCATTGAAAACAACACGTGCATCACTCAAAATGGCGACTGCAGCCTGTCGAAAGTGAAAGAAACACCCGGGCTTCAGCCGAAGCCTGCAACAGTAAAGAATTCAAACAGCTCCAAATCACACTCAAATGAACGCTACAAACAGAGAATAACCTGGTGAGCTCCAATCCGCTCCCAACATGAGCATAGAAAGAAAACGGAATGAGTGTAGCAAGCGTCCCACATGGCGCTCAAAATGACATCCGCAATGAACTGGCCTGCTGAGATGGACAAGGCTTGAGGCTTCCTTTGAAGCCTGCAAAGTCCGCTGAAAAAAACCAGATGGTTTAGCGCTGATGTCAACGCTGCTAATATTGAATATTCTTGCTTTGACAATATATGCAGAACTGTCTGGTATTTTTAGAGCTAAATCAGGTAACAGGGAAAGGGGAGGAGAATATAAGGAAAGCCCGGGAAAAAGAAATGGAAGTGAATCTTTGCCCTCCAAGTTAATTAGAAGATGTGAATCATGACCCCAAAATAGGAGAGGGGAAATGCCTGGAATGTTATGTGCAAAGGAAGGGAAATTCAGATCTTAGCATCCACCATGCTGTACTGACATCTCTGTAACACTAATAAAGGATTTTTAGGTTAAAAAAATGCTTGAAGGTTCTTTGAAGTGTTTCGTTAATCAGACACATGACAACTGCACTGCTAACAGCGCAGCGAAGGGAATTGGGGGGGACAAAAAAACAAAAGCAATACAACCTGATCAGTGCTTCTGCCTAAGACTAAGAGCCAAGCTTTACCACGTCTCTCTTGGGTGAAGACTAAGTCATGACTGGGGATTCCTAGCCCAGGAGAGAGGCGTGGCAAAAGTTGATCGATTTAGTCTCTAGGGCAGGAAGACAAGATCAACCCATCTGTGGATTCTCCATTGTCATGCTGGAGAAAGGTTTTTCCATGGACCTGAGAGTGCGTGGTTTTGTGTGCTGCTTGCATCCCATGGATGGGGCTTTGCTTGTTTGTGCAGACTGATTACTGCCATGCCGCAGCCCAGTACTGGTCCACAGACTGGAGGGTTGGGGACCCCTGCAGTACAGTGAAAAGAAAGGAACTTAATTGATAAGGAACAGGTTCATGGGGTAAAACCTGAAAGAAAACTAATTCAAGCTTGTTTACTCTTCGCATCTCTAATGGTTGGACAAAAAACAAGTGATAATGATTTTCAGATGACTCCCAAGTAACATAAGTTCATTCCCAAGGCTTAACCCAAAACCTTTTGTCAACTAATGTTCTCAAATAATATTTTCATTTTATATATTGCATACCATAGATTAAATATGGAAATAAAATGAACAAGCGTATGAATATCACAAATAAAATGATAAGTTAAAATATGAAACAACAGAAATCCTGCTATTAAATATGCTAATTTTCATTGTTTCAAATTTTCAGACATTTTATATTTCCTACTTCTAATCCAACAATTATGAGAGAAGTTGCTTTATGCTGGAATGTATTCCTGCACAAACTCAATATATTATTTTTACTCTTTTTAGTGTTTTGGCTATAGATTCAAAATTAAAATTTAGTATTTTTGCCTATTTAAGCACTGGGTCCATTCAAAAAATAATACTACTCTTCACCCAGACTACACGTGCAATTCTTTAGCTTGCTATAAAGTAAGAATTTAATTAGTCTTATTTTCTTCTTTAATTTATCCAATTTAGTTTGTTTTTTAAAAAAACTGCAACTAAATGATACCAATGCTGCAATGTTTTGCATAAAACACAAACCTGCACTCAAATAAGTCTATGAAAAATGTATTTTTCACCCTCTAAAAATAAAAATATTTTTGTTTAAAGAAATTATCTGACTGAAGAGCACATACATAATTTAGTTTATTAAAACATATGCAATTGTAACATTATTCTTCCCATAAAAACAGAACAAATAATTCAGCACAAACTGCAGTGTAAAAAAATTATCAGACCCTCAATGTATTTCTTTCTCATGCTCTCATTTTCAGGCTCTACCATTCTGTTGGGGGGGGGGGGCTAGAGGTCTTCTGCAATGTACCTCCTTTGCTTTGTTCTATCCTCTTTGAAGTATCTTACTTTGGGGTGTGAAAGGAATGTGCTTCCGGCCATCTGCCTTATCTCCAGTTGGGTGGGAAGAAGCCATGGAGAAATGTGACAGCCTTGAATATGGCACCTTATCGGTTCTTTCCCACAACAATTTAGCATCTATGGATTGGTTCAATCCAAACTGGCCAGATGGACATTAGGGGTAGGGTTTGAAAGGGTTCATTTAATGTAATGTTTCGTGCAGGAAATCTTCAGATCCTGCCTTAATATCCTGCTACCAATATCTTCCAATAAAAGTTCCTATTGAAACAATGCAAGTTTCAACAGTTGTGCTATCTTGGGAGAACTAATTGAGGCAGGTCCTTAAATTAGGCAGGATCTGCAAAGTGGTCAACCCAGAGGAAAGAAAACCCTTACTGTGGGGACTGTGCACACAATGTCTAACCATAGCAGCAAAAAGGAAAAGAGTGAGCGCTGGGTAGAGGTCCCCCT
The DNA here is from genome assembly GCF_016545835.1 of Crotalus tigris. NCBI lineage: Eukaryota > Metazoa > Chordata > Lepidosauria > Squamata > Viperidae > Crotalus > Crotalus tigris. The sequence continues at coordinate 75,786 of NW_024098500.1, read as the reverse complement.
GAAGGCTTGCTTCAGCGACAGCTCCCCTGACTCAGTGGACTCAGGAGACGAGACTGTGACTGGGGAGACCCTCTCAAAGCCAAGGTGGCTGAGCAGCATCGGGAAGGAGAACTGGGAAGGAAGGACCCAGAAAGTGAACATCGACCGCGGCAGCCACAAGCGGGCTGGAGACATGAAATAGAGCATTCGTTAACGTTAGCAAAGAAGAGGACAAAAGGCTGACCCGAGCCAATCATTTCCTTAAGCAAGCCACATGATGGTGGAAACCTTCAAAAACCTTGAGAAAGAGGCAGAGACAAAGTCAAGGAGAGGCTGGACAAGGAGGCTGGAAGGGGGGAGAGCGAACCCTCCAACCTAGGAAACTCTATCAATGCCGCAGACCGCAGCGACCCCATTAATAGCCAAAGAGAAACCAACTTGAGAAAGGAATGAGGAAACCGAAACAAAGACGGCCATGAACTGCATGGCGGTCCAAAATGGCAGCTGCGCTGGCCACCGAAGGAAACTGAAAGTAATAATTGAAAACAGAAAGAACAATCTTCTGCCGGCAAATAACTGAAAGCAGTATTGAAAAACACAAAGGGAACGACCTTCTGGCTGGTAAATAGTAAGAGAGAAGGACGAATTGCAAGAGAAGGAAGCTTAGTAAGGCAGCATGAATCCGGAGGAAAAAAGCCCCATCGCGTCACATTTAAAATGGCAGCTGACAAAGTGGGGACAAGACTGCCTCAGGGAATTTAAGAAACCTCTTTTGGAACACTTGCCGAACTGGGACAATGCTGATCCCAGCACTGACCAGATGGCAAGAGAATGAAAAATCCACGAATGGGAATCAAACAAAAGGAAATACGACCTGTCCTCCTAAAAGTTTGCTTTGGGAGCCAAATTTCCATGTCCGTCCTGGGCTGAGACCAAATTGAAACTGGGGCAAGGTCCAGGCCAGCAGGGGCATGGCAACTTGATTGATTTGGTCTGATTGGGCTAGAAGACTTCTTTAACACATTCCTGGATTCTCCATTCTTTTCCATGCTGGAGAACCTCCTTCTCTCAGCCAGGGCATTGAAAACGACTCATGGATGGGCATTCCAACATGGCAATGACCCAAAACACATGGCCAAGGCAACAAAGGAATGGCTCAAGAAGAAGCATATTAAGGTTCTGGAATGGCCTAGCCAGACTCCAGACCTTAATCCCATAGAAAATCTGTGGAAGGAGCTGAAGGTTTGAGCTGCCAAACCTTCGGAACCTTAATGACTTGGAGAGGATCTACAAAATCCCTCCTGAGATGTATGCAAACCTGGTGGCCAACTACAAGAAACGTCTGACCTCTGTGACTGCCAACAAGGATTTTGCCACCAAGTACTAAGTCATGTTTTGCGAAGGGGGTCAAATACTTATTTCCAGTGCTTTTTTTGTAAAAAAAAAAAAAAAAAGGTGCTGGAACTCACGTCATACAACCCGCCTTGCCTACTCTACAAAGTTCCATCCAAAAAAGGTGCCTGAACTCCGTTCAGGGTGTTCTATGACAAAAAAGCCCTGCTTATTTCACTCATTAAAATGCAAATCTATTTATAACTTTTTTGAAATGCGTTTTTCTGGAGTTTTTGTTGTTATTTTATCACTCACTGTTAAAATAAACCTATCATTAGAATTATACAGTGATCATTTTTTTGCCAGTGGGCAAACTGAGAAATCAGCAGGGGATCAAATAATTTTTCCCTCATTGTATATTCATTTTGTAAAAAAAAAAACCAATAATAAACAATGAAATATTTTTAAAAACCCATAGCAATAAGCTAGATGGGTAAGTGGTAGAAGGTAATACCATCTATCTTTTTAAAAACAGATGTACTATGCCTGGCTATACACACCGAGGCAGATATTTTATCATAACTGCAATAATATTATACCTATCAGAACCCATATTGTTTAAGGGACTTTTTCTAATTCTATTCCTTCTATTATTCTGGGTTCTGCCATACTCTCAGAGGGGAGAAGACACTGAGGGCTGCCTCTTTGTTTCTCTATATCGCTACAATGTAACTCTTTCGCTGTCTCTGAATACTTGCTCTTTGAACTGTCTTCCCTTGATGTCAGCTTGAAAGGGGGGAGAAAGGAATGCGCCTCCAGCCATCTGGCTTATCTCCTGTTTCGGAAGGGAAGGTGTGAAGACCCAACAAACATTGCTACAAGCCTGAGACAGACCTGCGTTATCAGCTCTTTCCCACAATGGACTTAACACCTGGGGATTGGCCCATTTGAATTGACTGGATGAACTATTGGTGTGGGGTTTGCTTGGGACTCTTTTAACCTATTGATCTGAGCAGGAAATCCTCAGATCCTGTCTATTATGCCTGCTATCAGCTTCTCCTAATAAAAGTTCCTTTTGGAAGAAACTGCTTCCATGAGTTCTGCTTCCTTAGGATGGGGTTTTGAAGTTGAGTTTAAAAACATAAGGAAGCCATACACATCACCTTCCTTACTCTAGGCAAATGTTAGCCAGACTGCCTTAACTGCACTGACTTGTTGCCCAATCAGATTTGTTAATCTAATCCTCACACCCACTCTGTCAATACTTGCCCTTTGCCTGTGGGCTTGCTATAATATTAAGTGATCATTAAGGGAAACAGCACCTAATATGGTCTAACACAGAGGTCATCAACCTTTTCATGCTGGCGGCCTGGAGGGAAAGGGAGCAGCTGTGAAATTTGTGCACGCGCATGCGTGTGAATGACACTAGCCCGGTGCTAGCAGCCCTCTTTGCATATGCATGCAGGCGCTAGCCGCCGCTAGAACCGCATGCATGCGCAAATGGCTGTGCAACCTGCATGGTGCTAGTGGCCCTGTCTGCGCATGTGTGCATGTGATAGCTGCCACCTCTGCTAGCACCACACACATGCCCAAATGGGCAGTGCAATCCATGCATGCTAGTGGTCCAGTTTGCGCAGGCGCTAGCCACTACCAATGTTAGCCCCGTGCACATGCACAAACGGGTCTGCGGGCTCTAGCACGAGTGGGGGTGAGTGCACACACTGGCCAGCCTGTCCTGTGGCCTAGTGGCCAGTAGGCCATGGCCCAGCAGTGGGCTGCAGATTATAGGTTGGGGACCCCTGGTTTAACAAGTTCTCTTTTTTATTATTTGCTTTACAGGTATATATCAAGTCAACATTTGTTTAAAACTTTGGATGAAATTTCCTATTTTCCAGGTCAACTGGACAATTTTGCTAGCTCTTAAGATATAATTTTATTGATTAGCCATTAGACCACACTAGAAAACAAAATATAAAATACAGAACAGTATTAAGATCACAAGTTAGAAAGTAGAATTAAAGATATAAGTTTAAAAAATGCAAATCATATTTCTCTGTCACCCTTATAATTTATCCCAATCAAATCCAAATATGAAATTCATAATTGCACTGTCTTGCACCTCCCATTCTTTAGAGCTGGACTGATCAGTTGAATTGTTTCCATTGTCAAAATAAATTTACTTTAATGTAATGAAATAAATTCTGGGTATTGGCAGACGAGAAGGACTAAAGATTTCCATTTCTCCTGCTCAAACCAAATATACAAAAATTCACCTACATCTATTATTCAAAAATGTGGTTATTTACACAGAAATTATATTACCATGAATAAATTAGCAGGACTGCTATTGCTTGTACTATCCATCACTTCTAGTCAACAAGTACCACAATGTCACTGAGAAAAAAACATACAAAATGAAGATCCAGGTTCAAGAGGTAACAATGTATTTGATGAAGCCCTAAGGAAGATTAAGAGCCAATATCTCTGGCAATGTCATAACATAAAAGTCAAGTGAAAGATAAATTGTTTGCATGTCTTTTGTCTTCCAGGTTAAGACAGTCTACTGGGAATTGCCTTAGGCATCTTAAAATGGCTCACTGGAGGATCGACATAACCCATAGCAGAAGAATGGTTGGTGAAGATGATAGTAGTTGCAGAGATGGCTAAATTAATTTCTCTGATTAGAGGAAAAAATGCCTACATATATGGTTGACTGGAAACCCATTATAGACTTTGTATAAAATGGAACAAAATTTATGATTTGTGGTTTTGATTAGAAAAAAATGGATAATAAAAAAAATAACTTTTGTAATTGAAGTTCAGAGATAACTGTATTTGTATTTATGTTTGCTGCAAAGAAAATTTCAAGTTTCTATTTCTTTTTATTTCTCCTTTCTGCACTTTTTCCTTTTTTTCTGAATTTACTTTTTATTAGTTTGTGTAAAACGTTTAATTGATAAATTTACAAATTAAAAAATGGCCCACTAGTCATTTAAGAATTACAATAGGTAATTCTTACACCTTTATGAAGAAATCCAGTAACTCAAAACTTGGCCTTTATGAATGTCATCTATACCACTAATTTAGTGGGGTATGTATATATGACCCATTGGTAAATTTGTACTAGGCAGGGTGATGGTGTTCGTTCCAACCTACTATGCACACTCTGCCAAGAATGTGCTCACTGAAATTAGGTTAGATAAACTTTGGGCACGGTTTGGTGTATTGATGTTTGTATCTCAACTCTTAGTAGTAGACAATTCAAGACCACATGACAGGAGTCACTAGGAGTGACTAAGAATCATTCTTAAAGTTAAAAGACATTCTGAAAGAAAGAACAGCTGCCAAATTGTTAATATAATTAGTACATATTTACTATTACAATTAAGGCCATGTTTCTATGCTCAAAAACAAAAACAAAATCCATTGTTTATACTCTATGAAGCTTATTGTTTTTGGCAGAACTTCATGAATCTGTGTGCTGTAGGCTACTTGAATGTGAAAATCAGCATGAATTTATCACAGCACTTTTTCCAAGCATGAGTCTTACATAAGAGTTGTACATGGATTAATAAAAGTATCACAATAGTTCCCTTTCCTCAGTAGTATCAAAGAAAGAAATTATTCATTTCCCAAACACTGATCAGTAAAAGTTTGGGTTTTTAATGTTGAACTATACCACAGTTCTCTTCACTGTAAGCAGAGAATAATTCTGTGGGCAAGATTAATGAATTACTGATAAGGTCACACTGTAAACCAGACTACAAATCAGTAATAAAAATACACTGTGATTGGCTTTGTTTCCTTACGGTTCAAAAAATTGCTTAGAACTGTTCATATAGTTTCCAGCCCAAAAAACATGCATGTTTTATGCAGCTAGTATCATTGGGGTGTAAAACAGCCTTAAAATAACCACATTTTTTCCAATAAAATTAATACTAATCAACATGGGAAAATTAAAATACAATATTCTGTTCATCAAGATCAAGGGTTTTTTTTTTTTTAAATCGATCAACAAGATTCAGTTTCTTTGGCACCATTAAATTGACATTATGGAAATGCTGGCACTCAGACAGGGGTTAAAAAAAAGTCCTATCTGGGTAACAATTAAGCTACTGTTTAGAAACATATAATGATATCTATATTTTAATTTATGAAAAAACATGAAACGTACCTTGTCACAGAATGCCCCTCTCAAATATTCCACTTTTGAAACTTAAGTAAATGCAAAGTTCAAAATAAAAGTTTCCAATCTTTTCTTTCTTCCTGACACACACACACAGAGAGAGAGAGAGAGAGAGAGAGAGAGAGAGAGAGAGAGAGAGAGAGAGAGAGAGCGCAATGGTGAACAGACAAAAGGTGAGACAAAAAACAACTTCCATAGTATTCCCAGCACTCTGCCCCAGAACACTTATTGTCTTCATCATCATCCTTCTCTTCCTAACTGGGAGAAAGGCTTTAAGTAACAATGCAGTTATGGGGAAGAGGAAGAGCTATGAAATTTTCTTTGAGAATTTCCTATACCTACAAACAAGGTATATCTAGAAAGTTTACAAACAAGTGTGGAAAGGCTGAAGGAAAATGCTAAGGATGTTTCACTTATAATACTTTTTTCTTTTATTCAATCGTTCTTGGATTCTTGGAAACTGCTTGGATAAGTCCCTTCAGTTTTCTTGGCAAGGTTTTTCTGAAGTGGTTTACCATTGCTTCTTTTGTAGAGCTGAGAGAAGATGATTGGCCCAAGGTCACACACTTGGCTTTTTGCCTAAGGCATGACTAGAATTCACTCTCTCTCAGTTTATTATCTGATGCATTAACCACTACAGGCTCTCAATAAATATATTAGTCAATTCTATAAAATAGAACAAGGACATTTTTAACATATCAATATTTAGTGAGTCTATATTCTGGTCAGCAATCAAGAAATTAAGATTGAATTTGTGGACTAGACTAATATTATCTTAAGAGACTGCCTGTTCTATTGCTGTTTTAGTTCTAATTCAAGTTGTCCAAATAGGCCATTTGTTAGAAACGTATAAATTACACCCATGGGAACTGAATTTTTATAGCAAAGGGGCCAATATTTCCTTTAGACTAAAAATAGAGAGGGGGGAGCTGCTTACTTTAGTAGTTCAAAAATAGTTTTTACAAACTTCAATCTTGCCTAATGATAAAACATTTAGAAAAAAATTAAGCTTCTCACAAGAATTTAGAGAGATTTCCACTCTCCCATATCTCAAATAACTAGAGCTTATGTCAAAACAGTAACAAAAAATTAAAGTAGCCAATATGAAATGGGAACAAGCACCCAAAAAACCCTATCCATTTTGTAGGAAAACAGTGCTGGCTCCTGCTTAATATTTGATCTATTAGGATGCCTATATCTTTCTTACAAGTACTACTGCCAAGCTAGATACAATCTATTTTATTATTGTGTGTCATTTCCTAAGATTAGAAACCCACATTTTAAATTGCATTTTGTGATATAAGACCCTATGTTCAAATCTACCAAGATTTTTTTAAACTTGTGGGACTGTTTATGAAAATATTTCTTAATCAGTTATTGCCAAGATTGTTCTACAGCATCAAAAGAACTAGGCTAGGGCAATCCTGGGCTGCATCTAAAGCAGTGGTTCTCAACTTATGGGTCGCGACCCCATTTGGGGTCGAACGACCATTTCATGGGGGTCTCCAAACAAGGCTGTCCGCCATTTCCCCCCCCCCTTTTTTTAGCTGTGCTACTCCCTCTTATTCTATTGGCTTTTGAAAGCCAATAGAATAGACTCTATTCAACAGACTCTATTCTATTGGTGTTCAAAAGCCAATAGAATCTATTGGCTTTTGAAAGCCAATAGAATAGACTCTCTTGAATAGAGTAATTCTATTGGCTTTCAAAAGCCAATAGGAATTGTCCAGGCTGTCTCTGCCCTGCTGAGCCTGCCAAAAGCCCCAATCTGCAAATGGTGCTGCAAGGCAAACTTTCTGGAAAGCTTCCCTCCCTGCTGAGCAACTACTAAAAGTAAGTAAAAAAGGACCAGGGGTGGGAGGTGGGAGGCCGGCAGGCACAGGGAGGGTTGCTGGCGCATGTGAGGCCCGGCGGGTGCCTTACCTCCCTTGGGCTGTGCCAGCTGGTGGCCCAGCCGGTGATCGCCCTGCGCCCTCACTGCCACATGCCATGGCCGCCCAGGAGCGCCTGGGCCTGCCTGCCGCCGCACCGAACATATGGTGGCCAAGGTAAGGCTAGCGGAGCAGCGGTAGGCGCAGGAAGAGTTGCTGGCATACGTGGGGCCCGGCGGGTGGCTTACCTCCCTTGGGCTGTGCCAGCTGGTGGCCCAGCCGGTGGTCGGCCTGCGCCCTCACTGCCGCATGCCATGGCTGCCCAGGAGTGCCTGGGCCTGCCTGCCGCCGCACCAAACGTGCGGTGGCCAAGGTAAGGCTAGCAGGGCAGCGGTGGGCGCAGGGAGGGTAGCTGGCGTGCGTGGGGCCCGGCAGGTGGCTTACCTCCCTTGGGCTGGGCCAGCTGGTGGCCCAGCCGGTGGTCGGCCTGCGCCGTTGCTACCACTTGCCAGCTACGCCTCGGCCGACGCAGGGGGCAGCACTACGCATGTGCGGTGCTCCCATGCTGAGGCGGTTGCTGGGCGACTGCCCTGCGTGCAGGCAGTGCAGGAGAGGAGGCAGAGCATGCGCGCCTCCTCCTGCCCCGCCTGCAGGGAAATACAGGTAGTCCTCGACTTACGACCACATGGTTGGGGTCGTGGCATTGGGAAGGTTGAGAACCACTGATCTAAAGAGTTATAATGAAAAGATCATGAAAATTATACTTCTATTCTATATTGTACTGGCCAGACTATAGTATGCTGTGTCCAGTTCTGACTGCCCTAGTACAAGGACACCGAAAAACTGGAATGAGTGCAGAGAAGACTTACAAAAGATAAGTGGCTCAGAGGCTAAATCCTATTAAGAAATGATTAAAGAAAATGAGTATGTTTCCTGTAAACTGAGATGTCATATGGTTAGGTGTATATAGGTAGTCCTTGACTTATGACAATTAAGCCCAAAATTTGTTGCTAAGTGAAACATTTAAGTGAATTTTGCCCCATTTTTATGACCTTTCTTGCCACAGTTAAGTGAATCACTGCAGTTATTAAATTAGTAACACGGTTGTTAAGTGAATCAGGCTTCCCCATTGACTTTGCTTATAAGAAGATCACAAAAGGGGATCACAAGATCTTGGGACACTGCAATATTCATAAATATGAGTCAGTTGCCAAGCATCTGAATATTGATCACATGACCATGGGGATGCTGCAATAGTGGTAAGCGTAAAAAAATGGTCATAAGTCACTTTTTTCAATGCCGTTGTAGCTTTGAATGGTCACTAAATGAACTGTTGTAAGTCAAGGACTACCTGTACAGCATTAACCTTGTGAACTCTCAAGCTTCCTCCTTCCATTATATATTCAAGATGGACAGTGTTTAATATTTGTTATGTATGTGTAGGGGTGTGGGTCTATACATATGTTGTATATAGTATTTTAGGTGTGTGTCATGTATGTATGTGTTCACTTTGAGAACGGGCAAGTAAATTTCATTTTTGATGTGTGCCGTTGTGCCCACAGTAAAAAAATGACAATAAAGGTTATCTTATCTTATCTTACTTGAAATAAGAAATGTCTTCTTATTCTGAGAGTTGTTAAGCAGTGAAACAGATCGAGTCTAGAGTTGTGGGTACTCTTATCACTGAAAATTTTTGATCAAAGATCATACAATTTGTCTGAGATGATAGGAGATTCCAACACTGAGCATGGGGTTGAAGATATCTAAGGGATCTTCCAACATTATGATTCTGTGAAAGTGAGGCAGTGTGAAGGTAACAGAATACTACTCTGAAAGTGCTGAATCTCAGACACTAAGTAGAATCATACTGTACTGTATCTGATTAGTTTCTGAATAGGAGACTTGTCTGGAAATACTGGTTGCTAAAGACTTGAAAGCCACTGTAGTGGTTTAAGTCCTTTGGTAAGCATAGAAACTCACTGGGTGACTCTGGGCAAAACCATCTCTCTCCCTCAATCTATTTTATAGGGCTATTGCAGAAAATAGAGGAAAGTATGCTGTATATGTCTTAAGCTCTTAAACTCTTAAATTAAATCCAAGATATAAATCTGATAAATGGATTAGTGGACTAAGCATGTGTTTTACTTTCAGTTATAATTTATTAGACAGCATTTGCCATGGTAGATTAAAAGGATAAAATGTAATAAACAGCTTAACCCAGTGGTGGCGAACCTATGGCATGGGTGCCAGAGACGGCACTCGGAGCCCTCTCTGTGGGCACACATGCCATTGCCCCAGCCTCGCCTCCCCCCACAACTCCCTCCTTTCCAGCAGCCCCCCTGAAGGAGAGTCGCCCCCAAACGTGGCCCATGCAGAGCAGCACAGCCAAGGACATGGTAGCCAGGCACCGTAGACAAGACTCTGCCCTCACACCCTATCATGCACAGTTGATGCTGCAGGGCGGGGCAGAGGGTGTGGCCGCCATAGCGCTGCTGGGCTGCCTGGGTGATCTGCGGTGGGCCCTGGAGGCAGTGAGTGGTCCTATGGGCAGGCAGGGCAGGGGATGAGGGGCAGAGCGGGGGCAGGGCAGGGGATGGAGTGGGCAAGGCCAGTTTTTGGCCACTCAGTCTCTAAAAGGTTCACCATCACAGGCTTAACCTATATTCCATACTGAAGTTCTTTTAATATGTAAAAGTTTATTTATATCCCATCTTTATTATTTTTCTATATTTATTATAATAAATAATTCAAGATGGCCAGCATATCCAACACACCTTCCTCCTATTTTACCCACAATCCTATGAGGTAAGTTGGCCTGAGAGTTATTGCTACAATAACACTATATATCATATTTATATATGTGTGTGTATGAGTATATATATGTGTCTCTGTGTGTATACTGTGTGTCTGTGTGTACACACACACACACATATATACATACCCACACTGTATGATTATATTCAAAGAATCCAAACAAAGATGACAGAATTTCAGGAACATGGATTAGTCCAACAAAATAAATAAAAGTCTTACAGACAGCAAGGATGTTTGCTCCAGTGATCATAGAAGACAGTTTTGCCCCCCTTCATATTAAAAAAAAATGACTCCTATGTACAGAGCAAAGGAGAAAAAAAACTAATTAAAGAAAATTCTGTAGGGCAGGAGTGGGCAACTATGGCCCCTTTACGACCTGTGGACTCCCAGAATTCCTGAAACAGACATGTTCAGGAATTCTAAGAGTTGAAGTCCACAGGTCATAAAAGGGCCATAATTGCCCACCTCTGCTCTAGAGATTGGCCAAAACCTGGGAAGTAGAAAAAAAATATTTCCCAGATGATTTGCCAATTAAAATTAAGCACAGTTTCTCCAGCCACTTTTTACTCAAAAACTAATTTGAATCACACAAACTTGCTTTAAAAATAGAAGTTGGCTGGTAATGCTGTTTTATACAGACTGATATTTTTCAGGTCAAGTCAGGGTATCATTGCCAAATTGATTAATTACTGCTCAACTACCGCTCTTCAACTATAAGGTATTATTAAATTTAATCATATAAACAAGATGAATAATGAAGGCATCCAAGTACAGAATAAGATTACCGAGATAACAGTAGTAGATGTAAAAAAAACAATCATTTCTCTTTCTTTTAATCATCAGGAAAAACCAAACTGTTAATCCAAAACCCAAAAATGTTATTCCTCTGTTCCATAATACCAGAATATCAAAAAATTATGTCTACTGACTTTTCATCAATCCACAGATGGAACACAATTAAATGCATTCAGAACCCTTTTTCAATTATTAATACAAAGAGCTGTCTAAAATACAGTTTTATTGTTATTGAAAAGCATGTTAGATGTTACAAATTGGAGTACAGAATTTTCTCAGAAGCTAATTGGATGCTAGGCCAGTTTTTATGTAATATGTCAGATAAAATCCATTTTCATTATCTCAATCAGAATGAAGGCAGCCTTAAGAGAGTTCAGTTGTAGAATCTGGATGATTTTGTTTATCATGTATTTCCTTTATCAAATGTTCTTTTTATATATAAACAAATCTCAGTATTGGCTGTATCGGGACAAGTCCTTCTAGATTTTTTGTTACTGAAAAAAATGAGTTCAAGAAAACAGGGAATATTTTCCAACCCTATCCTAATAATGCAATATGAAGAAAAACTGAGATGCACAAACTATGTTTTTATAGACCCCAGTCAGCCCTTCCTGTACCATTAATTGCAACAGTTTCGATCCAGCATGTTATACTTCCTGGAGGGGCACGTACCAAGCAGAGTTTATTCAAGATGCTGTACTGCAGGGGAGCCCAACCCCCGGTCCGTGGACCAGTGCCAGGCTATGGCATGCCAGCAACCAGTCTGCACAAACAAGCAAAGCACACAAAACCACACCCCCTATGGTCCACAGAAAAACCTTCCTCTACGGAACCGGTCCCTAGTGCCCAAAAGGTTGGGGACCTCTGTTCTTCTGTATCCAGTTCGGGAACCATTTTTTTTTTGTTGTATTCATTTTTAATATATATACCATCTCTTTTTGTTCAACTCAAGGTGGCATATATAATCCTCCTATTTTCTCCACAACAACAACCATTTGAGATAGGTTGGGCTGAGGTAGAGTGATGTGCACAATATCAGCCAGTCAGCTTCTAAGTCTAAGGACTCATAATTTCTAGTATAGTTCTTGTTTTTATTCTGAAGCCCCTGGTGTCTGTCATTTTCTATGCTATTAACAGTGTCCCAAAATGTTCTGGGAACACTTCTTTTTTAAGAGATGAATCTTTGCATCAACACTTCTACTTTTCTCTTCTCCATTACTAGAAAAGCTATGCTGGATTGGAAGTCTCCTACAGATTTAAATCTTCTGTTCACAAAAATGAAACCATATAACCCCATGGTGGTGAACCTATGACATACGTGCCAGAGGCGGCACTCAGAGCCCTCTCTGATGGCATGCGCACCACCAGTGCCAGCAGCAGGCCGCCACTGCTGCCCGGAGCAGCTGCCATGCCCAGCACAAAGGAGGCAAAGCAGCTGACTAGCAAGCTTGAGTAGAGGTGGTAGAGCAGAGGTCATCAACCATTGCTGATTGGTGGACTGGAAGGGAGGGGGAAGCATTTTACATGCATGCACGCGCTCACAGGGCCACGAGCATGCACACGCTGCAAATGGGGCAGAGCAATACTCACTAATCCTGCTCCGTTCTTGCGTGGTACAGCGCCTTGTATCTGCACCCCACGGCACGGTGGTGGCCATTTTTGTGCCTTGCAGCACGGTGGCCCATATTTGCGCCCCTGTTTTTTGCGTGCCAGAAGTGGCACTTAGAGGCGCCTCCCTGCCCCCCCCCCCAGGGCACCACAATGCTGATGCAGCTCTGGCACTTTGTGATAAATAAGTGGGTTTTGGGTTGCAGTTTGGGCACTCGGTCTCTAAAAAGTTTGCCATCACTGATATAACCAATATTTAGTAAGCATTTTATTAAATAAATATTCTATATTCAATTGGCAATTTGTTTGTGTATATTATCATATTTGATATTAAATACAGGAATCATATGAATAAACATGGATCCAAATCCTAAATGAAGTACAAATAGTCATACTGCTTTTATAAAAATAGCATTCCTTATAAACATCAGTGTTAAACTGAACTGGTGGCAGTGTAGCTACCAATGCCATGTTTTACCACTTCCCCTATAAAGATGCAACAAAGAATGGCTGCCTCTTTTAAATAAAAAACATAAAATGCAGCTATAGTCTTTTTCCATATTGATAAAGGCATTTCAGATTTTTGTAACAATATTGTATATACATACATATATTCAGTTACTTTCTGAAAATAGACAAGTAGTTTTTAAGATAAAGCAGTAATCTATTGTTATGGTAAAGTTCATTCTCCAAATTATTTAAATACCGTAAATACTATTTTATATAAACTTGTATTGCCACAATACTGTACATAACCCAAAAAGATTCAGCACTGTAAATATTCAATTAAGACTTATGTATTTCACTCTTACAGAATCACTCAGCAACTTATCAGAATTACCACTCAGCGAAAAGCATCATGCACATCAATACACAGTATAACCTGAGATAATGCATCCAATTCACATGCAGCAATCTAATGGATGTAAATTGACTGGAACTTATTCACTGGTTTAATAATAACCTGTGTCATTTAAAAGACTAAAATTAGTACAATTAGGTTTTCATAGTCAACAGTCCACTTTCTCAGAAGAAATTTTAAAACACATTATGCCATAAAAAACTTAGTTGGTTTTTAATGGGGACAAAAATTCTGTTTTTGTTAGAATACTCCTACTGCTTTGGACATTCTGTGGGAAGTGATTTATACCCTACAAAGGATATATTTATCTGAGTAAGAGTTATGTTGGAAGTTAAGCAACGTAATTACAATATTATTTTAAGTATTTACTTAATACTGTAGTATTTTGAAAAGATCAGAAATTCTTTATCAGCCATAAACTGCTCATAGCAACATGTCAGCCCTTAGTCATACAACTTCAAAGTTAAAATGAATTAAAGTATTGCTTCTTCAAGATATGAGCCTATGTAAACAGTATGATAGTTTGACTACATGAAGTTTCATTAGTCATCTACACCAAGGAGTAGCAGTGACATTAAATAATCTGCAAGCAGCGGAGCCATTGGGAATCACCAAACATGTAAACAAACCTGAAGTAGACTTGTGTTTTGGAAAAAGTAACAAAATAAGCAAATTCTAATTATATTCCTGGACTTCATAAACAAGCTTTCTGGATCAGGCCTCATACCATGTGGGTTGACAAAAAGTTGGGATTATAAATCAATTTTGAAAAATGTGACACTGCATTATTTACATCTGGCCCCCCAAAAAGTATATCTATCTTGCACAGAGATATAGCAAGAAAGGTTTATTGCATTAACTTTGTCTTTATTCTGTAAAAAGGTCTAGTTTAAAATCAACTAATAAGTAATCAAAGTAAAAGGCTATAATACTGAATTGAGCACAGAAACAGCTCTGACAACCTGCTACTTCTATTATTCCTTTGTGGAAAAACAATCATAAAAAGTATTGAACTGAAACGTCCATAATGAACCTTCCTCAGTATTCCATTTCAGAAGCCATCAAAACCCAAAACCTTTTCTTTATAAAGCTTATGTACAATTAAGTCTATGCAAATATACCCCGCAAATGCACTTTTTATATCACACACGTGCACACGTTAAACTATTTAAGGGCTACTTGATGCAGTTTTAAAGCTAAGCTCAAGAAAAGCTTGGCAGAAAGTGAAAGATGGGCGATTCTTTTTGTTTCTATGTGTAACCCACCATGTCAATAAGTAGGCCAAGGGTTCATAGAGGCAATAACGTGTACCTCCATACACACCCAACCCAAATTAAAATAGGTAACTACAATGACACTGGGACAAAACAAAACATGGGAGGGGAAAACGGAAGAGAAAGAAGACAAAGCCAATGTGCAGACGTCATTTGCAGGGGTGAACCAATGAGGTCCTCATAAAGAGGGCTCTCGTCTATCTGAACTTTTAGCATGCAACAGGTCTTAAGGCTGCAGCCTGAAAAACAGCCGAGGGCTTTTGTAAAACGTCGCCCTTCGCTGGGAAGACCCCAAGAACTTCTTGGCCAAACCACCCGTGGAAAACTTCAGGAACGGCCTCAGCGACAGGCTCGATTCAAGGAGCCCAGAGAAGGGACTCCCTTCCTCCACGCTGGGGTTACACAACCGCGACACCATTTTCTGCGCTCCCGTTCCCTACCCCACCCCTTATTTCAGTTTTAAAAGGCACCCCCCTCCCTCGGGTTCAAGTTCAGCAGCCCCCTTGGCCGCAGCCCTCCTCCCTCCGCCTTAGCCAAGGCAAAACGGCCAGAAAAGCACGGAATCTCCCTTCCCCCACTCTGCAGCCATATTGCTTAAACCAGATGAAACGAAATAAATATCAACCTGACGCCCCTGCGATCCAATTAGAGGTCCGGGAGGGCAATCGGCCACCCACCAAGGCTCTCCTTTCAATCAACGCAAGGCCCGAAGAGTTGTTTCGGCCCATTTCAAAGCCTTGGGGATTGCCACAAGGAAACGCAGCCCATCCCGCTGGGAAAATAGGGGGAGCGGGGGAATCCGAGGGCCAATCCAACTCGAAGGCCACCGAAACGTGAGGCCCAAACGTCCACCCATATAAACAATAGTAAACCGCCCATCCATTACGACCGGGGAACAGGAGGCAAGTTGAAATCGTGCTGGAAAACATGACCCTCCCGAGGCGTTCTCGGCGGCGCCGACCCGCGTTTTTCAATTTCTCTTGGGGAGTCCCCAAAAGGCCGGCCGGAAAAACTCACCTCCCTCCTCGAGTAAAAAGGGCCGGCTCACCCTCCAGGAAGCCCCCGAGGAAAGTCTCAACTTCTGCCAACGCCTCTAGTAAGCCAAGTTCCTTTCACTTGCAGCCCATGGTGGAACTTTTCTTTCCAACCCTGAAGTCCCGAGAACATGCAGGCAGATTGTAAATCTCGAGCAGCTCTCGTAGCTCTTCTCTCCCTCTCCCGCCCTTCCTCCTCCTCCTTTTCTACCTCCACTACTACCACCACATCCACTCCGGTGGCGGAGAGGATCAAAAGGAAGTCCGAGAGACTGGCTTGCAGGAAAACGGAAAGTTTCGGGGTGCAGAATGGCGGTTAGGTGGTGCTACTGCTCAAGCTCATGACTTCGAGAGCAGTTAGTGTGCTCGGAGAGCGAAGTGCATGTGCGAGTCCAGGGCCAGCCTCTCCCTGCTGCAATTCTGCGAGAGAACGTAGCAGCAGGCAACGGCTGGCAGAACCTGGTTGACTAAACGGTCTCCGGGGATGGTGGTGGAAATCAGCATATTGATCTTCAAGGAAAAAACCCGGAGAGGGTACGGGGAGGGTTTATCAGCAGTTCTGCCTTTATGATTTGCAACGAATAAAAACATTACCCCCGACCCCGACCATTACATGAATTTATCTTCCAATTGCAGCGTCCTGAAATAACTTCTTAGTCATTTTTAGATGTAACTGACATGTTGTTTTGTTCCACCAAAAAGGAATTCTTGCCCACCCCACCAGCCTTCTATTGTTCAAATGAATTCTTAACCCTGAGGAGTCAGACAAAATGTACCAAAGGGTAGGAAAAAAATTTACACACACTCCTATGGACCAGTGTTACTTATCAATCTTATTTTCACTCTCCTTTTAATAAGGGAAGGTGTACCATAGGATAGAGACAGTCATAATGCTGATTTATATTATGACTAACACTAAAATATCAGGTTTTTCTTAGGAAATGCATAAGAATAATGTAATACACTAAATAATAGCATGACTGTTTTTTTAAGCAGCTAAATTTATATGAAGAATCTTATACTTTTATTTACATCCAGTTTCTAAAACTCAAAAAGTAATTTTGTGTCAAATGTAATCTACTAATGGACATCAGAATACAATGCTTTTGCAGGTTCAGTATTTTCTATTTGGAAATTCACCAGTAAAAAAAGGAGAACAACCCATAATATTTATATACCTATATACTTTATGAAAACCAGAGCTGCCATGATATAATTATAATATATTTAAATATAGACTTACACTATCTCCATAACTATTATTCAGTGGAATAGGTATTATTACTCTTAGCCCTAGACATAAATCTCAATGTTCTTTGTCTTGAATTAATCCTCCTTTTCTTATTTTTCTCTAGGCTGGTAGAGCTTCTTTTTGAATTACAACAGTTATTTCACAGGGGAAAAAAGCTGTGCAAAAACATGATGCAACATTACCCTGGTTACATGTGCCTCCCATCCCTCAGCCTCTTTACTGGTGAGAGTGCTGTGTTTTTCTGCCTGCAGGGTCACATTGTAGCTGATTGATTCTCCTTTTGCCTTACTAAGTCATTCAGATTTGGAAAGTAAATAACAAGCTGACATCATTACTGCTCTCTGCATTACTGTGACATATTCCTGTGCTACCAAGTACACTCTATTAGTTGCACAGAAAGAAAAATGAGTAGCTTGTTCAGTTTGAGTATACAATTTATGCTTGAATAAATGTGGGTGATGAAAAGGCACAGAAATGTATGGAATACTAGATTCAGAATTTTAAAAAGCATATACTATCATGTATACAAAATCTTGGAAGCAAATTTCATTGAAATTTAACTACATTTTAAATATATGTGTACAATCATATATAAATGTGATTATTTTTTATTCAGCAAACACTAACTTTGTTTATTTGAAAGTTCATGGAACGCACTAAAGTTTGCTTCCAAATAAATAAACATTACCTTATCACAGTTTAATTTTCATACAAATTAGGAAAATATGTCAATATTAAGATGTCCCTTTGGCCTGATTAATCCTAAAGTCTTTAATATGAAACAGTCCTGTGGTTGCAATTATATTAGTTAATAACCCAGTTGCAGTATTGGTAAGTAACTTGGTGCCCATAAGTTTTGGATTATAGCTCCTATATTCAATTGTTACCTTGGGTTGATAAGCATTAAAATTCAAAACATAGAAAGTTTTGACAGAAGATATAATACAATACTTCGACTTTGCTTGTCAGAAGCTGGCTGGGGAGGTTATAAATGGTGATCACATGACCCTGGGACAGTGCAGTTGCCAAGTGCTTGAATTTTGATTACATGACATGGGGATGCTGCAACAGTGAGTATGAAAACCAGTCATAAGTCACTTTTTTCAGTGCTGTTGTAACTTCAAGTGGTCACTAAATAAATGGTTGTAAGCCTAAGACTACCTGTACTGTTCTTAAGTATAAAGACTCTGAATCCCAGTCACTGCACTGAAGTATCTTTTATATAATACCAATATAGTTTGCAACTCTTATAGGATAAGAGATATAAGTAGATATATACCTGTACATTAGATTCACCAAAGCAACTTAAGCACCTTTGGTAAACCAACTGTATAAAATTGTTGTCTTGCTATATATCTATATGTATCTTTTTTCATTTTAAACAGTCTACACATGTCAGGCAACATATAGACTTTCTTTCTACTGAATCACAGTATTTGGTCCAGTACTGTTAACGCTTGTTGGCTGAATTTTAGTTTGGCTTTATATACAAAACCAGCTTACCATGATTTAACAAAATATAGTATTTTATAATGTGTGAAATAAAGCATTGACAACATTTCTCCAGAAGTCAGAAAGTACTGGTTCCAGCTCTGTCCTGAGATAGCAGGAAATGAATCTGGGATCTCTTGTATTATAGATATTATACATATACTGTTTTGATTTATATATACAGATTTTACATACTAGAAAGTGTGGTACAGTAGACTATCTAGCCTTGGTGACTTCAGCAGAGTTCATCTCCATGGAACTTACTCTGAATAATAGGTGGAGTAGGGCAATACAATCTTCAAGAAAAATATTATTTTGTATAAGCACCAATCAAAAGACAGTAGTTACCTTACTAATGCAGAATAATTTGGGGTAGGTATTTAACTCTTTATGAAAGGATAATTCTCCTATAACAGTTAAACTGTCTCAACAGTGCTGATCAGTAAGCAGATATAAGAACCAGCTTTTTAAACAAAGACACACAGCTCTCTAGGTCAGACATGTCAAACTTGCGATGACACGTGATGGAGCTTTTTCCATATTGCTGGCAATGGGGTGGGCGCAGTTTCCTCGTGAGGCGTCCAGCGCATGGGCCGGCAGTTTGACACTCCTGCTCTAGGTGAAAGGAAAGGACAGAAAAGTGGAAAGATGTCCCTGGTTTAGAGTTCATTTCAGCAATGAATGAATTGTAGCCAAGTTTCTATATCAAAAAGGACATGGCAAGGTTGATAATGGCACAGTCAGTGTGATCAAGAGACTGTAACAATTTCCCTGTTAGGAAAGATTGCCTATTTAGAGCCTTTTTAGCATTCTTTTTTAGGAAACAAACATGTTTTAAAAAGAACATGGCAGGGACAAATAGAATGAAGCATATAAATAAGGAAAAGGCAGCTCTCATCCACTCCCGAAGCTCTGGGTGTGGTGAAGCCTTGGCTGCTCACTTGGGGCGGGGCCTGGGCATCTTTCTGATTAAGCATCGGCTTAGAGGTGTGCAGGTCATGTTTTCGGGGGGAAGGATGGGGGGTTTGTGGGGTTATTACTTTAAAATGGGGAACACCCATCTTAGTTATTGTTAGCAGGAAAGGCTTTGCTCTGACATGCTGTAAGATGGTAAGTTCAAGGTGGCCGTCGTATTCCATTCAGTCATGGATTGGCTTTTCCATGATACAACTCTTGTTGTCTTTTTAAAAATGGTTTAAAGGTCTGGGGAAAAAAATGCAGTGAGAAGCACCCCGCCACCAGCCACTACTTTCCCACCCCTCCATGGAGCGCTCCATCGCCGCTGCAGCTTCCCCCCACCCGCACAGAGCACCCTGCAGCCACAGCTTCCCCCACCCCTTGCACAGAGTGCCCTGCTACCGTCATTTCTCCCTACCCCCCGCACAGAGCACCCTGCTGCTGCCACCTCCCCCATCCCCTGCATGGAGCGCCCTGCTGCCGCCGCTTCCCCCCACCCCCCACATGGAGCACCCTGCTGCTGCTGCTTCCCTTCACCCCCTGCACAGAGTGCCCTGCTGCTGCTGCTTTCCCCCCACCCCCCCGCATGGAGCATCCTGCCACTGCTTTCCCCCCCCCTTGCAGCATGTTCTTTCCAGCTCCGACGCAGTCCCCCGTCACTTCCTGTGTGGGACCAAAAATAAAGTTCAATCAATTCCAACTTTGCAAGATCTTTTTTTTCCCCGTACGAAGTTGAAATTGATTGATCAATTGAACATTTTTTTTTTTTTTTGCACACGGCGGCGGAGGCCTAAAGTGAAAAGTTTTATAAAACCCAGCTTAAAAAACCACTTGCCCAGGGAGATTTTGATGCAACTTGCTCATGGATGGGACTCAAGGCCTAGGACTGGGGCGACAGTGTGCATGGCCACAGAGAGGGCTCAGAGTGCCGCTTCTGGCATACCTGCCGTAGGTTCACCACCACTGGGCTATCCTTTGCATGCATCCTTATTAAACACATTAACAAGTTACAAGGTTCAGGAGGCTTTAATTTGATTATTATATGCATGAAGAAGCCTACTATTACTAGAATGACAAAAATGATAAAAGTTTCCAGAAAGATATAGAATTGATCATTCTCATGGGATTCTTCTGCTTTATATGATTTATGTATTCATATGATTTGGAGCTTTGTGAAATTGAGCTATAATAAAGTTGATTCTATGATGCACATTTAGTGTATGAACCAACCTAAAGTTGGTCTAGGCTTTTAAAATGATTACTTTAAATACTGTAATTGCCACTGGTCATAGTTTTAATTCCTAATCAGAACCTCCAGGGCAAAAATCTGTGATCATTTTTGACATGATTGGCAACAATGGGAATAACTTACTTAATTTCTTATTATGCCTAACATATGTTTCATGTGTGTGTGTGTGTGTCTGTGTGTGTGTGTGTGTGTAGGTCTTTGGTTATTCGGGTTTTCTCCCGTGTCAAATTGGAAGTGTCTTGGCGACGTTTCGATGAAGTCTCATTCGTCATCTTCAGGCTGGTGCTTTCAGCTTCGTGCTTCCAGGAGCAATGTGTGATCGTAGCTGTTTCTTCCTTTTAACTGCCAGTGGGGGTATGAACTGATTGGATGAGAGCTTGGCTGTGTTCTGATTGGATGGAGGTGCATACTGATTGTTTAGGAGCTTGGCTGTGCTCTGATTGGCTGGGGGGGTTGGCTGTGCTCTGATTGGCTGGGGGAGTGTTCTGTTTGGGTGGAGGCTTTGTTGTGCTCAGGTTAGTCTCAGTTGCAGGGGGGTTTAAGATGGTGGGCTGCCTTGCTATTTTTTGGCTTCGCGTTCGTGGTCGTGCCTCATCTTCATGGTGGGTGTCAGTTTGCTTCATGTATGGATTGGAGGGGTTTAAAGTGGCTAATGATGCAGCTGTAGTCTGGCTTCTGGTTTGTGGTCGTGCCTCACCATCGGTGTGGCTTTGGGTTTGCTTTTTGCATGGATGTGTGGTGATGACATCTTGTGTGGTTTTTGTGAGTGTGGGTTTGATGTCATTTTTTGTGTTAGGGAGTCGTTTGTCAATAAAGGCGGGTTTCCAAATGGCTGGTAGGCGGGAGGTATCATCTCGTTTGTTCATGCTGTGTGGGCGTTTTTCTATCTCAATGGCTTCTCTGATTATTCTCTTATTAAAATGTTCAGTTTTGGCCAATCAGAGCACAGCCAACCCCCCAGCCAATCAGAGCACAGCCAAGCCCCTAACCAATCAGAACACACCTCCACCCAATCAGAACACAGCCAAGCTCCCACCCAATCAGTTCATACCCCCACTGGCAGTTAAAAGGAAGAAACAGCTAAGACCACACATTGCTCCTCGAAGCACGAAGCTGAAAACACCAGCCTGAAGATGACGAATGGGACTTGGTCGAAACATCGCCAAGACACTTCCAATTTTACGCGGGAGAAAACTTGAACAACCAAAGACCTACATACAAACACCCGCGAAAACCTCAGAAAACAAATATTGAACCTCTACGGGGAGGAAATCCACCATCTGACCAGGACCTATGAAAAACTTGAAGTCCAAAGAGCTTCCATTTTATGCGACCTCACATTCCTATGCAATTGCCAAGATCAAAATTTAATCCCCACATGTTTCCAACTGAAATTCCACTCCAACTCTGCAGCCACCAAACGCATCCTGAAAAGAACAGAATTGGCCCTAATCAGAAATGAATTTCACACAAAAAGATTCCTCCTAGACCGAATTAACAAAGATCTCCTCACATTTCACCTCAAACTCAGCAACAAGATCCATCCTGCACTTTGGGACAAATCCAAACAACTCGCCATCTGGAGAGCCAAAACACAGACCACCCTCAAGACAGACACACACACCAACAAACTCCGAAGACTACAAGAACGCCAGAAACAAACCCCTCCTCCCTCACAGCCGCACATGAAACAAACAGTGCATAACATCTCAGATAGGATCCTCACCAAAGCTGAAACCAATGTCCGTTCCAAAGGATTCAACTTTGCAGTCGCTCCCAAACACATCCCCACTGAAACCATTATATGTGGAGTTGAAACCAGCCTGACCAAAATCAACCCCGATGACGCTAACAGAATCAGACTCAAAATCACCAACATCCTCTGCACCAGCAAGCCACCCAAAAGCAACTTACCCAAAGAGGAACAGACAGCACTACGTAACCTGAAAGAAGACACCAGCATAATAATCCTACCAACAGACAAGGGCAACGCCACGGTGGTTATGAACACATCTGACTACCAAACCAAATTAACCAACCTACTCCAAGACTCCACATACAAACCCCTAAACACAGATCCCACCACCTACCTGGAAAAAACCACTAGATCCAAAATCAAAGCCTGCCCCATTAGCAAAGAGATCCAGCAAAGAATCATTCCCAGAGAGAAATCATCCAGATGCCCTAAGCTCTATGGTCTCCCCAAGATACACAAAGAAGGAACCCCACTCAGACCTATAGTCAGCTCCATAGGCTCACCTCTACAAAACCTAGCCAAATTTCTCGCCAAACAATTATAGCCCAATGCAGAATCCATCACCTCACACGTAAAAAACTCATTCCAGTTTATAGAGATCATAAAGAAACAAAACTTAAAGCCCAGCGACCTACTCGTGATCTTCGATGTCATATCCCTCTTCACCCAAGTGCCTATCAAAGAAGCCTTGACAGCTATCCAAAACAAATATAAACCCCCCAAACACATCTTAGATCTGACCAATCACTGCCTATCCAACACATACTTCATCTATAACGGACAAAAGTACAAACAAACAGAAGGAGCACCCATGGGATCACCCCTCTCACCTGTCATTGCAAACCTCTACATGGAACACTTTGAAACCCAAGCTCTAGAAAAATCGGATCACAAACCCAAACTCTGGCTCAGATACGTAGACGACACCTTCATAATCTGGCCACATGGGAAAGAAAAACTGGACAACTTCCTCACACACCTCAACAGCCTACACCCCAAAATACAGTTCACCATGGAAACAGAAGCTAATAACCAACTTCCCTTCCTGGATGTCTTAGTCTACAAGAAATCCAATGGCTCCCTAGGACACACCATCTACCAGAAGAAAACAGACACAAACCGCTATCTGCATGCTCTCTCACACCACCACCCAGCACAGATCAACTCCGTAGCCAAGACACTCATCTCCAGAACAAAACACTTAGCTGACGAACAACACCTAAAAACTGAACTACACACTCTCACCAATGTACTAACATCCAATGGATTCCAAAGAAATAAGATTACAAACCTAATCCAAAAAGAAACCCCCACCAAAATCCAAGACAGAGAACAAGAAAACGGCAAAGCCCTCCTCCCATACATAAAAGGCACCACACACAGAATCAACAAGATCCTCCATAAACACAACATCAAAACAGCATTCTGCACAAACAGAAAAATATCCACCATCCTAAGAAGCCCCAAAAATAAAATTCAGTTAGAAAATCAAGGAGTATATGAAATCCCATGCACTGCTTGTCCCAACACATACATCAGACAAACCAACAGAAGAATAAGTGCACGCATTGAAGAACATAAGAACTCAGTCAAAAAAGAGGAACCAACATCTTCCCTGGTCCAACACCTTAAAGCCATAGGACATGAAATTAACTTTAAAAATACCAGAACTATCGCCAAAACTGAACACTTTAATAACAGAATAATCAGAGAAGCCATTGAGATAGAAAAACGCCCACACAGCATGAACAAACGAGATGATACCTCCCGCCTACCAGCCATTTGGAAACCCGCCTTTATTGACAAACGACTCCCTAACACAAAAAATGACATCAGACCCACACTCACAAAAACCACACAAGATGTCATCACCACACATCCACGCAAAAAGCAAACCCAAAGCCACACCGATGGTGAGGCACGACCACAAACCAGAAGCCAGACCACAGCTGCATCATTAGCCACTTTAAACCCCTCCAATCCATACATGAAGCAAACAGACACCCTCCATGAAGATGAGGCATGACCACGAACGCGAAGCCAAAAAATAGCAAGGCAGCCCACCATCTTAAACCCCCCTGCAACTGAGACTAACCTGAGCACAACAAAGCCCCCACCCAAACAGAACACTCCCCCAGCGAATCAGAGCACAGCCAACCCTCCAGCCAATCAGAGCACAGCCAAGCCCCTAACCAATCAGAACACACATCCACCCAATCAGAACACAGCCAAGCTCCCACCCAATCAGTTCATACCCCCACTGGCAGTTAAAAGGAAGAAACAGCTAAGACCACACATTGCTCCTCAAAGCACGAAGCTAAAAACACCAGCGTGAAGATGACAAATGGGACTTGGTCGAAACGTCGCCAAGACACTTCCAATTTTATACGGGAGAAAACCCGAACAACCAAAGACCTACATAGATAGATAGATAGATAGATAGATAGATAGATAGATAGATAGATAGATGTAGATGTAGATATAGATATAGATATAGATATATAAAAGGCAATCACCAGGAGGTAAAACAACAGGGTTTTTAATAAATAACCAAGCTTTTGATGGCTAGAGATCTGCCATCATCGTCAGGGTGTAAACCAGTTAGTGGGGAAACCTGCTTATAAGCGCAGCCGTGCCCACGCTCGGCTCATGGACCTCGTTATGGGTCCCAACCGGCCGATCCTTGCCTCACTTACAACGTCAGATGACTCATCTCTATGTCTTGCACTTATGTTACTACCCACTTCCCTGTTCCCTTTTGTTCTTAAGGCTTGGTTATTTATTAAAAACCCTGTTGTTTTACCTCCTGGTGATTGCCTTTTTTTTTATTATTATTAAAGAGTTTTATAAATTTTACAAAAAATAAGAAACAATACAAAAACAAAAAACAACATATACAAATAAAAAACAAACATTACCCAACAAAACCCCCCTTCCCCCACCCCTACCCAAACCCCCCCTTCCCCCCCCAGGACCTCCCAGAGCAGAATATAGGCTTAATTAAAGAAAAAGTTAAAAAAATTTATAAAAAAAGAATATAAAATAGAATATATATATATATATAAAGTTAAAAATTATGAAAAAACTATATAATATTTTTATATCAAATTTAAATTGTATGAATTTTATCCATTTATCCCAAACAGCAAGAAATTTCTCTTGCGTTTGTCCCTTTAAGAAAGCCGAAATCTTTGCCATTTCCGCCAAATGAGACACTTTAAGAAACCATTCCTGCAATGTAGGCAAAGATTCCTTCTTCCAATATTGTCCTACTAACAGCCTCGCAGCTGTTATCAAGTTTAACATCAATATAACCTCCTTTGTGTCACAATCAGTAACTATACCTAACAAAAATAATTGTGGAGTAAATTTTACCCTCCTTTTAAAAATTCTCTGGATATTCCACCATATCTTAATCCAGAATGCTTTTATCTCTCTGCACGACCACCAATATGATAATAAGTAGCATCCATACAACCACATCTCCAACATTTAGGTTGTAAGTCAGGGTACATAAAAGACATTTTTTGTGGATCAAGGTGCCATCTATAAAACATTTTATAAAAATTCTCCTTAAGTTCTGTGCTTGTGTAAATTTGACATTTCTCACCCAAATAATTTCCCAGGTGTCCAATGGAACTGGCTCACCAAAATTCTGCGCCCATCTAATCATACAATCTTTAATTAGTTCCGTTTCTGAATCCAATTCAACTAAAACCCCATAGATCCTCTTAATGTGGGTTTGCTGGTGATTGCCTTTTATTCATCAAAATGTATGTACCCAGGAATCGTTATTCTTCGATTTTTAGTGTTATTTTTAATATATGTGTGTGTGTGTGTGTGTGTAGGTCTTTGGTTATTCGGGTTTTCTCCCACGTAAAATTGGAAGTGTCTTGGCGACGTTTCGACGAAGTCCCATTCATCATCTTCAGGCTGGTGTTTTCGGCTTTGTGCTTCTAGAAAACCCGAATAACCAAAGATCTACATACAAACACCCACGAAAACCTCAGAAAACATATATGTATATGTATGTATACATAAATACATGTATGTATATGTAAATATAAACCTATACTCTTTTGCCAGACTATAACTGACCTAGCGAAAATTTTTTTTAAAAAAACTTGTTCCATGCCAACATTTCTATTCAAATATCTATAGAAACAAAAAGTGAAACATGTGCTGGATATATGATAACTACTTCCTTTTCAATATTTCTTCCATATTAAATGACAGTAGCTGATTAAGATCCAAGAAACCCTCGATTTAAAAAGCAAAATAGCTGAAAATTACAGAGTCAGGGTAATTTTTGTTGTGATATATTAAACAGAATTCACAATTACATTATCTTTATATGTAAAAATTATGTCTTATTCAATTGACTCTACATAAAACAGGAAAATTCAGTCAACTTTCCTGCTTTCTATGCATAGCAATAATAACTACTTATTTGTCACCAAATACTCTAGTTATTCTCAGTGAAAATTAAATTAAATTTAAAACACACAGATACACACACATATATAATACATATACTGTTTCTCTTTTAAAATACAGAGTACGAATCAGAAACCAAACAAATTTGAGCCTCTGCCAAATGAACTAAATATAGAAATTTCCATTTAGATACATGCAAATTAGCTGTCAGAAGTCTGATTCTCTGACCTTTCCACTCACCCACAGATATCTATCTTGGGAAATCCCCTTATCTTTGAACTATCCCATTCATCAGTATCCTACTACCTCTTCTCTATCATTCTTTGGGTAAATAGGGTTGCCATGAAGAGGATATAATACAGCTCAAATAATTAAAAACAGATTTATTTAGTTATTAAATTTGTTTGCTGCCCATCTCACAACCAGATGACTCTGATTAGATTACAATGTTAAAAAGAATAAAGCTATACAAAAATATGTATATAATAAGAATAAAATGTTATGAAATACAAAGTATCAGCTATAACTAAAAGATGGGGAGTGACACAATAAGATGAACTGGAGGATCTATTGAGAGGAGGGATCTGTTGGCCTGGTCCACTGGAGCACCAGGCCAATGGCAGAGCCAGGTCTTCAAGATCTTGCAGAAGGTCAGTAAGGTGAGAGCAACCTCACTCTGGGAAGTGTATTTGTAAGATGTTTCACAGGGCATGTGGGAATAATTGCATAGAAATGCTTATAGACTTGCTCTCATATAGTCTTTGACATACCAAAGCAGACAGCTCCAGCCACGGAACACATTCATCAGCCATTTGGACAGGCTCTGATAAGAACACGGGAAACAGGATGGATGAGTCATCATCCACCTGCACAGCCTTGCATCTGGAAAATGTCTGCTATGTGATACATTGTAACCGCCCTAGTATACGCCTTTTTATTACACCGTGTGATGTAGAAACTATTGTAACAATAAAAGAGGGTCTTGGAGTCAGCTCTAGGCTCTCATCCCGAGATACCTACGTGCGTCTCTCATTCTTCATGGGAGACCACCACAACTGGTGACCCCGACTATCCACTAAGGGATACATCCCTGCCGACCCTTTACTTATCGCCTGGAATAGGCTTGGTGCACCCGACGAAGTTGCTGGCGACTGACTCCTCTTCGTAAGTATGGGGGGTGGGATGTCTCACGCTCAAAAGCATCATGTGGAAGAGCTGAGACTACTTGGCAGGAAAAAATATCTTACAGATCAGGAACAGAAAGTAACCCGTCACCTTTCTAAATCTGAGGCTGTTAAATTGCTTGCTTACGTATGGGCTAACTGCTCATCCTATCCGGAGTCTGGATCTTTAAAAGTAGATATATGGAGAAAAATTGGCGCCGTTCTCCATCAGTCTCCGAGAGCCCCACCAGAGATTTTGTGCCTTTGGAAAATTGCCTATACCCTGATTCAAACCCATGCTGACTTGCCTCATCAGCCTTTATTAGACCCTCCACTGTACAAAAGTCCATCTGTTATGTTGGCCACTCCCTTGCCACCCGGAGCTGGTTTTAACCCTCCTTCTGCCCCTGAAAATTCTATGGATCCTGATAAACAACAAACAGCCTCTCCTGTTCCTGCCACGTTACTGCCTGTCTCCCGGCCCGGAATCATCCGTGGTGCTTTTCAAAAGGCTTTGAAAAATGGTGATTTGAGTGTCTCTGACCTATCCGAGACAGAATTGTTCCCTGTTACTTACCAACAGACCGCAGCGGGCATAGTGGTTGATTGGGAAGCACTTCCCCTGGCTATGATCCGAGAATTGAAAAAGGCTACAAAAGATTATGGCATAACCAGTCCCTATACTAGAGGACTGATACACTCAGTTGCTAGCGCATATCGAATGTTGCCTCAAGATTGGAAAGATCTGTTCCGTATGCTTCTTAACGGAACGCAATACGTAGTTTTTGAATCTGAATATAAGAGAGAGGCTCAAAACAGAGCTAATCACCCAGGTTCACAATGGACAGCGGAACAACTCTTCGGAGAAGGCACTTTTGCTACCTTTAATGCTCAGGCTCAAACTTTCACCCCCTTTGCATTTCCGATCATTAATTCTTGTGTTCTTTCCGCCATGGCTCGCGTTGATGAGTCTGGCACCCCGATTCAGTCTTTTTCTGCCATTCGCCAAACTGCGACTGAATCCTATGCAGACTTTGTGAATCGCCTGCAAGTTGTCATTGAGCGTCAAATTTCAAACAGAGATGCGGCAAATGAAATCCTCATAAAATTGGCTTATGAACATGCAAATGTGGACTGCCAGTCCATTCTTAAACCACTTGTTTCCAGTCCCACGGCTACCCTTGCGGACTTTCTTAAAGCCTGCCGCATTGTGGGAACCAATGCTTTTCAAATGGACACTCTTGCAGCCACAATCCAAAAGGGGAATCAACCCCAAGGCACTTGCTTCAATTGTGGAAAACCTGGTCATTTTAAAAAGCAATGCAGAGCCCCAGGAGGCGGCGCGGCTCGACCCGCTGCCATCCCCGGAACCAAGCCCAAAACTGTGTGCCCAAAATGTAAAAAGGGTTTTCATTGGGCCAATCAGTGTCGTTCCTCTCAGTCCAATCGGGGAAACTAACAGAGGGGTCTGCAGCTAACCCCTCTCCAAAGGCTGCACCATTTTCAGACTCTACTCCTTCTTCTGCTTCGCAATATTTTTCTGGCATTGATTTAAAATTGGCTTCTGATCTTTCTGTTACTTTTCCTAACCTACTCACGGTTGCTGAAACCCTTTATTCTGGACCCTTGCCTCCAGAAATGGAGGGAATGATCCTCCCCACACCTGTTGCCCGGGAACAAGGAGTGTTTGTGCTTCCAGGTATGATAGATCCCACGTATAGAGACACCCTAAAAGTCCAATTTTATACCAATCTCCCTGTCACAATGAACCGGGAGGATACGGTGGCACGCTTGGTTTTATTACCGCGTGCAGCACTCTCCCTTCCAGAGGCTGCGTATGCACCTCACTCTGGGAACCCTTCTTCTGATTTATTGGCACTAACAAAGCAAATTACTCCCCAAAAACTGGTGATGCCTTTTTTAATCAATGGCATTCTCTTCTCTGGTCTTGTAGACTCCGGTGCGGATGTCTCAATCATAAGGACAGCTGAATGGCCCTCTAACTGGCCCCTTGAATCCTCACCGGCAGTCAGGGGAGTGGGAGGACTTCAACAAGCAAGCTCCAGTAAAAATTGGCTTACTGCGCAACGAGTTACAAAAGGCATTTCTGCTAAATTTAAACCTGTCATCCTCCCCCTTCACACAAATTTATGGGGCAGAGACTTACTCTCTCAATTTGATGCGAAGTTAATTCTTGAAGACTAATAATGCCTCCTTCACCCATGAAGCTTACGCTCCTTTCTGACACCCCCGTGTGGGTAGACCAATGGCCACTTACTCTAGAAAAACAGGAAGCATTGCAGAAACTGGTATATCAGCAAATACAATCTGGCCATTTGGAACCAACCACCAGTCCTTATAACACCCCAATATTTGTAGTCAAGAAGAAATCAGGCAACTGGAGAATTATTCATGATCTCCGCCTTATCAACACAATAATTAAACCCATGGGTCCACTACAGTGCGGAATGCCCAACCCAAATATGATCCCCAAATACTATGATTTGGCAGTTATTGATTTAAAAGACTGTTTTTTTTACCATTCCTCTACACCCTGATGACAAACAACTTTTTTCCTTTTCTTTGCCTCAAACTAACATGTCCCGACCTACTCCTCGCTATCAATGAACTGTTCTTCCCCAAGGCATGCTTAACAACCCCACTATATGTCAAGCTTTTGTGGATGCTGCCTTGTTGCCTTTTCACAAATCCTATCCTAACTTTTTGCTTTATCATTATATGGATGACATTCTCCTAGCCGCACCGGGTCCTCCCGGCACGGTGCAAACTGTCCTCCCCCAACTGTTGTTGTTCTTAACCCCACTCAAAAACATGTCCCAACCCACTTATTCTGTAGTAGAGTTATTACAATTGATATACCAATATGGATGGGTTTCGGGCTTTAAAATTAATAACAATAAGACTAAAATATTACCTAAAATATGACCATTTTGGATAAACAGACTTTGGTTAAGTTGACAGATTTTGAGGTTGTTGACAAGGTAAAATATTTGGGGGTTACTTTATCTGTTTCCAATGCAAAATTGTACAAAAATAATTATGAAAGGTTATGGGTCAGGATACAAAGAGACTTGAAAAACTGGGAGAAATTGCAATTATCCCTTTTGGGAAGAATTGCGGTGATTAAAATGAATGTCCTGCCAAAGTTTCTTTGTTTGTTTCAAATGATACCTATTTTAAAGAATGAGATTAATTTAAATGAATGGCAGAAAGGTATCAATACGTTTATTTGGGCGGGGAAAAAAACAAGAGTAAAACTTAAAATAATACAAGACATTCGTGAGAGAGGTGGACTTAAGGTACCGAATTTGAAATTGTACTACGATGCGGTGGTTTTAACATTAATTAGTGATTGGGTTAATTTAACAAATGTAGAAATACTCCTTTTGGAGGGTTGGGATTTACTTTTTGGATGGCATGCCTATTTAATTTTTAATAAAAAAGTTGATAGGGTTTTTAAATCTCATATTATAAGGATTTCTCTATTTCAGGTTTGGAGGAAATATTACAGAAGTGATTTTAAAATTCCATTATGGGCTGTACCCTGGCATGCGATAGAGGTGATAAGGAGAGGAGTTAAGATGGATGGTGTTTCTTATACACAATTACTTAGATGGGATGGTAAAAACTGGCAGTTAAAATCTTTGGAAAACCTAGCACAAGAAAATATCATATATTCATGGTTTCAGTATAGACAAATAGTGGATAGATGGAAGTTAGACTGTAATGTGGGTTTGCTTAGAGAAGATGAAAATTTTCTTAAACAAGTAAAAGATCAAAGACGAACTCATATTAAGAGAATTTATGGGGTGCTATTAGAATTGGATTCAGAGGCAGAATTAATTAAAGAATGTATGATCAAATGGGCACAAAATTTTGGTGAACCAGTTCTACTAGATACCTGGGAAATTATTTGGGTGAGGAATGTCAAATTTACACAAGCCCAGAATTTAAGGGAGAATTTTTATAAAATGTTTTACAGATGGCACCTTGATCCACAAAAAATGTCTCGTATGTATCCTGACTTACAGCCTAAATGTTGGAGATGTGGTTGTTTGGATGCTACTTACTATCATATTTGGTGGTCGTGTAAAAATATAAAAGCCTTTTGGATTAAGATATGGTGGAATATTCAAAGAATTTTTAGAAGGAGGGTAAAATTTACCCCACAATTGTTTTTATTAGGTATTGTTACTGACTGTGATATTAAAGAGACAACATTGATGTTAAATTTAATTACAGCCACAAGGCTGTTAGTAGGGCAATGTTGGAAGAAGGAATCTCTGCCTACTTTGCAAGAGTGGCTTTTTAAAGTTTCTTATTTGGCAGAAATGGCAAAGATTTCGGCTTTCTTTTTTTTTTTTATTGAAAATTTTTAAAAGTTTTACAAATATACAACCAAAAACAAATCAACCCTCACCCCATCCCTCCCAAGCCCACCCCTCCCTCCCCCCTCCCCAAACTTCCCAGAACTGAATATAGGCTTATCTAAAATTTTAAAATATCTAAACAAATTTTACATCTTATAATAATAAAATATATGTAAGCATTAATAAAAAAAATACTTAAAAAAGAAAAAAGAAAGAAAGGAAAGAGAGAGAGAAAGAAAAAAAGGTAAAAAAGAAAAAACAAAAGACGGAAAAAGAAAAGAAAAAACAATCTATACAAGTTATAAGAAAGCTAAATGATATTTTTCCATATCCAAATTATATTGTATAAAATTTATCCATTTTTCCCATACAACAAAAAATTTCTCTTGAGATTGCTCCTTTAAGAAAGCCGAAATCTTTGCCATTTCCGCCAAATAAGAAACTTTATAAAACCACTCTTGCAAAGTAGGCAAAGATTCCTTCTTCCAATATTGTCCTACTAGCAGCCTTGCGGCTGTAATCAAATTTAACATCAATATAACTTCCTTAGCATCACAGTCAGTAACAATACCTAATAAAAATAATTGCGGGGTAAATTTTACCCTCCTTCTAAAAATTCTTTGAATATTCCACCATATCTTAATCCAAAAGCTTTTATATTTTTACACGACCACCAAATATGATAATAAGTAGCATCCAAACAACCACATCTCCAACATTTAGGCTGTAGATCAGGGTACATAATAGACATTTTTTGTGGATCAAGGTGCCATCTATAAAACATTTTATAAAAATTCTCTCTTAAGTTCTGTGCTTGTGTAAATTTAACATTCCTCACCCAGATAAGTTCCCAAGTATCCAATGGGATTGGTTCACCAATATTTTGTGCCCATTTAATCATACAATCTTTGATTAATTCAGATTCTGAATCCATTTCCACTAAAACCCCATAAAACCCTCTTAATATGAGTTGGTCTTTGATCCCTTACTTGTTTAAACAGATTTTCATCTTCTCTAAGCCAACCCATATTACGATCCATCTGCCATCTATCCACTATTTGTCTATATTGAAACCATGAGTAATATTTTCATGAACTAAATCTTCCAAAGATTTTAACTGCCAATTTTGACCATCCCATCTAAGTAGTTGTATATAAGAAACCATATCCATCTTAATTCCTCTTTTTATCCCTTCTATCGCATGCCAAGGTATAGCCCATAATGGTATTTTAAAATCACTTTTGTAATATTTCCTCCAAACCCGAAGTAAAGAAATCCTTATAATATGAGATTTAAAGACCCGGTCCACTTTTTTATTAAATATTAAATAGGCATGCCATCCAAAAAGTAAATCCCAACCCTCTAGGTGGAGTATTTCTACATTTGTTAAATTTACCCAATCACTAATTAATGTTAAGACCACAGCATCATAGTATAATTTCAAATTTGGTACCTTGAGTCCACCTCTCTCACGAAAATCTTGCATAATTTTAAGTTTTACCCTCGGTTTTTTTCCCTGCCCAAATAAATTTATTAATCCCTTCTGCCATTCATTTAAGTTAAGTTCATTCTTTAAGATAGGTAACATTTGAAACAAAAAAAGAAATTTTGGTAAAACATTCATTTTAATAACTGCAATTCTACCCATAAGAGATAACTGTAAGTTATTCCAATTCTTTAAATCCTTCTGTACCCCAATCCACAACTTTTCATAATTATTTTTATACAATTTTACATTAGAAGCAAATAATATAACCCCCAAATATTTTACCTTATCAACAACTTCAAAATCTGTTAAATTAACCAAGGTCTGTTTATCACAGTTAGTCATATTTTTAGGTAATATTTTAGTCTTATTATTATTAATTTTAAAGCCCGAAACACACCCATATTGATGAATCAATTGTAATAATTTTACTACCGAGTGAGTAGGTTGAGACAAAGTCACAACCAGGTCATCTGCAAAAGCTCTTAACTTATATTCTTTTTTATTAATCTCTATTCCTTTAATTTCTTGAGACTCCCGAATTTTAATCAACAAAATTTCCAGTGTTAAAACATATAATAACGGAGATAATGGACATCCCTGTTTTGTACCTTTTTCTGTTGTAAAAACCTCTGACAAACCCCCATTAACAATAAGTTGAGCAGTCTGTTTTTGATATATATTAGATAAAGCTTGTAATATATTTTGTCCAAAATTCATCTCCTTAATTAAACATAACATAAACTGCCAATTCAATTGATCAAAGGCTTTTTCGGCATCCAAAAATATCAGCCCTGCAGAAACTTGATTGTTTTTATCTAAATATTCTAATAAGTTAATAATTTGTCTAACATTATTTTTCATATACCTTCCAGTTATAAAACCCGATTGATCCTTGTGTATAAGCTGCTGCAAGACCTCATAAACCTATTAGCTATAATTTTTGCAAAGATTTTATAATCCACATTTAAAAGAGATATAGGCCTATAATTCTTAGGCAAAGTGAGATCTTGATCCTCTTTTGGAATCAAAGATATAAAAGCGTTGCGCCATAACAGAGGGATCTCTAAACCCTGTAATATATTATTAAAAAGCTCACATAAAGGTTGAATCATCTCTTCTACTAAAATTTTATAGTAAATAGATGTCAGACCATCCGTACCCGGCGCTTTACCTAATTTTAATTGCTTAATAGCTGTCACAATTTCCTCCTTGGTAATTAAACCATTAATCTCTTTTTTCTGATCTTCTGTTAATTTAGGAAGATTAGCTTTGCTTAGATAATTATTTATATCTATAGTTTGTACATTAGTACTCTTATATAATTTTTGATAATCTAAAAAAGATTTCTTAATCAATTCTTTCTGATAAACCAATTTACCCTTATAATTTATTTTATCTATAGCTCTCTGTCTCTGTTTCTTTCTTAACTGATAAGCAAGCCATCTCCCTGGTTTATTAGCATTACAAAATGCATTTTGTTTCATAAACATTAAATTAGTTGCAGCTTGATCAGCCATGAGCATATTAAATTGTGTTTTTAACAATTTTATAGCTCCTTTCACCTTTTCATCTAAAGGATTTGAAATTAAAAGCTTCTCTTTTAATTTAATCTCATCTTCCAATTCTTTACGTTTCCGAATCTGCTTTTGTCTATGAAAATTATTCATTTTTATCAGAATCCCATGCATAAAAGCTTTGCTTGCATCCCATACCATTGACATTGATGTTCCCTTATACATATTTAAAACAAAATAATCCTTTAAGCATTCCTTTAATTTTTGAACATTTTTTTCTTGTTTAAATAAATTCTCATTCAACCTCCAGGATCTCCTCTCCTCTTTCTCAGCAACCAGTTCCATCCAAACTGGACTATGATCTGTCAATGACCTAGGAAAAATTTTTACATTCTTCACCCTATTATATAAGTCTGTTGTAGTCAAGAAGAAATCAATCCTTGAGAAAGATTGGTGTCTATCTGAGAAGAAGGTAAAGTCTCTTTCCTCCTGATTACATTCACGCCAACAGTCTCTCAATTCCCAATCTTCTTTCAAATCAAAAAAAGCTTTAGGTAGTTTAGCCTGTTTAAAGAGGGTAGAAAAACCTTTTTTGTCTTTCTGTGTATCTAGAACACCATTCCAGTCTCCCATTAATATCACTGACCTATAATCCAACAAGGTTATTTTCTGATGTAACAACCTATAAAATTGTTCCTGCTGCTGGTTTGGTGCATACAATCCCACTATTAGTATTTTCTTACCATATAGGCCAAGTTCAATCATAACATATCTTCCTTGAGGATCTGATTCTATCAAGAAAGCTGGTAAATTTTGCTTAACATAAATCACCACACCCCCTTTTTTCCCAGGGGCAGGAGATACAAAATGAGATCCCAAGCGAGCATTAGCTAAATATTTTTGATCCTTAAGTAGAATATGAGTTTCCTGCAAACAAATAATGTCATTATTATGTTGCTTTAAATAATGAAAGATTTTCTTTCTCTTCTGGGGAAAGTTAAGACCGTTAACATTCCAGGTCAGAAACTTTGCCATCTCCCTCAACCAGGAGCCTGGAGAAGATTCCCTCAAGATCTGCTAGTGAAGAATGTGTTGCAGAGCTTTTAGGTCTTGCTCCTCCCACCGGCATCGAAACAATCTGATGAGAAGATTCTTTAGCTTCTTTCTTCTGCTGTTCCTTTTCCTTACGTTTATGTGCTGCACGAGTCATTCTCTGTTCTTTAACCTCTGCTTGACGCATCCATTCCACCTGCCCAGCAGCCATCAAACCTAGTCCTTCAGACTGCTGTTCCACCTCTTTATCACTCAAAGCTCTCTGAGTCATGGATGAAGATGAGCCTGCTCCCAGGACCGTGTTATAAAATTCTTTAGCTTTAGCAACCGTATTAAGTCTATAACGTATCCCCGCATGGCTCGAAACAATACCCATCGGAATCTCCCATCTGAATGGCATCAATCTTGTTTTAAGTTCATTTGCTAAAAAAGCAAAATCTTTTCTGCTTCTTAAAATTTTGGATGGGATTTCCTTTAAGATAATGATATCTTGGGCAGCAATCTGAAATCTCTTATTATAAAAAGCTTGTAAAATCTGATTGCGCAGAGACTTCTTAGCAAAATAAATCACCACATCTCTTGGCAGATCTTCTGTTTCGCAATCCAAGAGTTAACTCTGTAAATTTTTTCCACTTCTCCACGTAGTTCATCTTTATCTATATTCAAGACAACAGCTAAATCATTGATCACCATCTCCATCAGATCTTGATTCATATCTTCTTTAAGACCCCTAATTCTCAAAGCATATTCCATCTGTCTATACTGAAACATAAGAATATCATCTTGTGAAGTTTCCACCTTTTTTTCCATATCTTGAAATTTATACTCAAGAAAATCTACTTTTTCTGCGACTTCTTCCACCCTGGAGTCCAGCTTCACGACCACAGAAGCCAATCCAGATAAAGCTGAGACTATATCTTCCCTCAAAATAGTATTATTCTGTACAAAAAGCTCCTTCATTTCTTTCTTCATTTCCTCTTTACTTTCAGACTTGCTCTGTTCCAGAAGTTGCTTCACTTCCTCCCTAAATTGAGACACAGCATTTCCCATTATATCTTTAATGTCTTGTGCAGACACTGATGGGGGAGGAGAAGGTGGAGATGTAGCCTTAGGTTGCTGCACCAGTGGTGTTACTTTAAGTTGTTGTTGAACAGTTGCAATAACAGGAGAAGAAATCACCTTAGAGACTATAGAGGCTGGTTGTCTCTTTGAAGCCATTTTTTTAAAAAAAATTAGTCTCTCTTTCTTCTTAAAAAGAAAAAAAAATGCTTAAATCTTTACAAATGAAAAAAGACCAAGAAAAGTGCAATAAATATAAAAACTTCCAAAGCACTTTAAAAGAAAAAAGAAAAAGAAACTTAAAGGAAAAAAAAGAGCAATGCTAAACATGCATTTCATTCAGTCCGTCTTTTCTTTCCGGAGATAGGAAAAAAAAACTTTCAAAGCGCCATTTTACTTTCACTCTCACTTTCCGCCCAAAAAAAAAAAAATCAAAAAAAAATCAGCATAGGCTAAGAAAAGAATTAAAAAAATAAATAAATCTCTAAGTAAAATCCTTTAAACAGTTCTGTCCGCTTTAAAAATCACTCACCAGAAAACTTTAAGTGCGGAGATGGTAGCGGCGTTTCACTTTGCTTCCGAAGAAACAAAGACAGCTGAGAGGTGGAGAAGGCAGGAACTCCGAGGGAGCGCTCCTTCTGCCCCCTCAAAGAAGAAATCCAGAGGAGGTTCGGAGGTTCTACCTCTATTCCTGCAGTCTCTACCCCTTCCCTTCGCCCGGGAAGGGGATTTCGAACTGCGGGCCAGCTGATGAACGCTGTGCTCCGCAGATCTGACACCGTCTCAGGAGGACGGCTACTGTTTGGATGCTACTTACTATCATATTTGGTGGTCGTGTAAAAATATAAAAGCCTTTTGGATTAAGATATGGTGGAATATTCAAAGAATTTTTAGAAGGAGGGTAAAATTTACCCCACAATTGTTTTTATTAGGTATTGTTACTGACTGTGATATTAAAGAGACAACATTGATGTTAAATTTAATTACAGCCGCAAGGCTGTTAGTAGGGCAATGTTGGAAGAAGGAATCTCTGCCTACTTTGCAAGAGTGGCTTTTTAAAGTTTCTTATTTGGCAGAAATGGCAAAGATTTCGGCTTTCTTGAAGGATCAATCGCAGGAGAAGTATTTTGCGGTATGGAAAAAATGGATAGATTTTATACAATATAAGTTGGATGTTAAAAATATTATTTAGCTTTTCAATAACTTATATTTAAAATTTAAAATATTTTTTAGATTTTATTTTTTTATTTTTTATTTTTTTTACTCTTTTTTCTTTTAAGTATTATTCTTTTGATAGTTATATTTCCTTATATATATATTATTGTTAATTATCTTATAATTTGTTTAGTTAATGTTTTTAGTATTTAGATTTAATTATGGTTTATACTTTCTTTTAGATTATTCGACGAAATTTTAATTAAGCCTATGTTCAGCTCTGGGAAGCTCGGGGGAGGGAATGGGAGAGTTGGGGAGGTTTGGGGATGGGTTGTTTTGTTTCTGTAAAATTTTAAAAAACTTAATAAATATTTACAATAAAAAAAACATGTTTTTGCCTTAATTAATAGTGCCCTCTCCACCCGCTGGGTGGACCGAGCCATTCCCAATGAGCCTCTGTCTTTGGCCATATTTAATACTCCCTCTATTCCTACAGCTGCCCTTCTCCAACATCAAAAGGGGAGGGTCTCCATTGTCAAATGGATTCACCTCCCCAATACCCCTCACAAATCTATCAATCCACTGCCATGTATGTTTGCTCTTTTAATTACGAAGGGCCGTTTTCGAGCAAAATGTTTAATTGGTTTTGATATTGTTTTTTTATATGTCCCCATGTCTCTTACTATATGGGAACCTTTATTTGCCTCTTCAGATGTATTGCAACTTTCTCTCCTGATTGGGCAGGATCTGTTTCCTGTCATATTCCCTCTGACCCTCCCTTCCAACTCCTTAATAATGTTTCAATTTCTCTGCATTCCCTTATTTATTCTTCTCCCATTCCTAACGCTGTCACCCTGTATGTTGATGGCAGCAAGACCTATGGTTCATGTGTATGGAAGGAGGGTGAACAATGGCACACAAAAATTACTCCTCCTCAAACTTCTGCTCAGCGTGCTGAACTTGTCGCTACAATCTTAGCTTTACAAACTTTTCCTTCTGAACCTTTTAATCTTATTTTAGATATTCTTTATGTATATAAAGTTCTTACCTCTTTATCTGACTCATATGTGTCACCCTCATTGGATGACTCTCTCCTTAGTTTATTTCTCACACTCCAATCCCTTCTCCATTCCCGCTCTATTTGTTTTTTTCCTGCTCATATTAGAAGTCACCAACCTTTCCCCGGTATTATCTCTGAAGGCAATGCCAAGGCGGATGGTGCCGCTTTGGCCGCCTCGACTCACCAGGACGTCTCTGTCCTTGTTTTATCTCCCATAACCCCATGGGACAGCCATTCGTATTTTCATCAAAATAAGAAGGCTTTAATGAAACAATTTTCTTTAACGGCTATGGAGGCTGCGGCTATCATACAACAATGTCCCACCTGCAGCCTCCAAGCACACTCTGTTCCTCAAGGGGTCAACCCAAGAGGGACGCAGAGTTGTCAACTTTGGCAAATGGATGTTACGCAATATTTGCCATTTGCCCCCTGGAAATATTTGCATGTTTCCATTGACACCTATTCAGGTTTTATTATGGCCACCCCTCAAAGGGGTGAGTCTGCTAAAC
Organism: Crotalus tigris; assembly: GCF_016545835.1. Taxonomy (NCBI): domain Eukaryota; kingdom Metazoa; phylum Chordata; class Lepidosauria; order Squamata; family Viperidae; genus Crotalus; species Crotalus tigris. The sequence goes on along the minus strand of NW_024098500.1, from coordinate 35,496 downwards.
ATGTTATTAATCATTGTATTCGTACCTTTTCTATACTGGGCAACCCAAAAGAAATAAAAACAGACAATGGTCCTGCTTATACCAGCACCTCCTTTGCGCAGTTTTGCACTCGCTGGTCTATTGTTCATAAATTTGGCATTCCATATAACTCCACTGGTCAAGCGATCGTGGAACGAGCCAATCAGACCGTAAAAAGGGCTCTAGACATGCATGCAAAAAAGAAAGGGGAAAATACCCCCGGCTTGCCTGGGATACAAAACACTCTTAATCTTGTACTTTTTACCTTAAACTTTTTGAATGTTTCTGGCACCCCTGGCTCAACTGCCGCAAGCAGGCATTTTTCTGCTTCTCCCACAGATTCTTCACACCCCCAGGTATACTATCGACGTTTGCCTGATCCCACCTGGAAAGGGCCTGCCTTCCTCATTACCTGGGGTCGAGGCTACGCTGCAATAGACGACCATGGCGAGATCATTTGGACTCCAGCTCGTTGTGTTCATCCTTATATGGCTCAATGTACACCACCTCAGCCAGGCATATGAGGATCAGGGACTGTGGGCTTTTAATGCTTTTGTACGGGATGCCAGGCACACTGCTCTTACACTTAACGTCATGAACTGTTGGATTTGCATGCATGACAGTCGTGGTGGCCTCATTTTTCATGCCATCCCGTTCAATGAAACAGTATGGAAGCAGCTGTGGAACGTAACGACAGAGACGTTGAATATGACATATGCTGTGGGCGTTCGTATAATGGAACCTGCCAGATTTTGTTTTTATAGCACAGGACTATTCAGTACTGCCACTTATTTGGGAAATTATAGTAATTGTCAACAAGTTATTATATGGAATTCTGCAAAGAAATGCAAATCCATCAAAAGCAACCTTACTAAGATAAACGACACTTATCAAAGCAATCAATGGACGAACATCAGTACCTACATGGCTTGCCTTGACATGGAATCCATAATAACATTTGCTAATGAGTCTTGCCAGGGTTATTATGAGTTACCCGATATGTGGCTACTATGTGGCCGTAGAGCCTATTGCCAGGTGCCTAGGGATTGGAAAGGCACCTGTACACTGGGCCTTTTGACACCTGCTGTATATGCCTTGCCTCATCTCCCTGATGGACGCCTGCGGAACAAACGTGATACTAGTTCCTCGGATCCACCCCTAACATTGGGTGGTAGTTTAGAGACTCAAATCAGCAGAGGGATATTACCCAATCTAGGAGTTGCCATGAACTATCGGGACCTTCATTTGCTTAACAATTGGACTGTTCATATGTTTAATGAAACAATCAACAGCATTAAAATGATTAATCAAGAAATGGGGGAAATAAGGGAAGTAGTTTTGCAAAATCGGTATGCTTTAGATATTATTTTAGCAGCAAAAGGCGGTGTATGTGCTTTAATTCATTCTCATTAATTGATTTTAGGTTGAAATATTTTCAACCTAATATTTCTGCTACAGTAAGAAAAATGGAATCTATGATCCAAAACAATCCTTTACGCAGTGATGGATCAGGCACCGTGGACATTTGGGGTTCCCTTTGGTCCTGGCTGCCAGATGGATCCTGGCTACGATCTTTGATTTCTATTATAGTAACCATTTTGATATTAATTGTATTGCTATGTTGTTGCATTCAATGTATTCCCTCCCTCCTGCAAATGTGCAAAAATATTATGCCCTCCACTAGGAAGGACGCCTTAATCAGTGAATCAAGATCCCTTCTGGAACTGGAAGAGAGCAACATTGAAAAAACACAAAAGGGGGAGATGTGGGAATAATTGCATAGAAATACTTATAGACTTGCTATCATATAGTCCTTGACATACCAAAGCAGACAGCTCCAGCCACGGAACACATTCATCAGCCATTTGGACAGGCTCTGATAAGAACATGGGAAACAGGATGGATGAGTCATCATCCACCTGCACAGCCTTGCATCTGGAAAGTTTCTGCTATGTGATACATTGTAACCACCCTAGTATACGCCTTTTTATTACGCCGTGTGATGTAGAAACTATTGTAACAATAAAAGAGGGTCTTGGAGTCAGCTCTAGGCTCTCATCCCGAGATACCTACGTGCGTGTCTCATTCTTCATGGGAGACCACCACAAGGGCAAGAGAGACAGCAGAGAAGGCTCTACCTCTGGACCTTACCAGGCAAAATTCCCTGGCTGATCCAGGGAATTTGATGCAGCATGCCTCCTCGGCCAGCATGAATAGGGTGGGCCAATCCCATTGGGATGAGACTGTTCCTAAGGAACCTGGATCCATGCCATGAAGTGCTTTAAAAGAGATAACTACCACTTTGAATTGCACCTGAAAGCAGCCAGAATGCAGTTCATGGAATGGAGGTGTAATATGAGCCAGTCTGGGGACCCCAAAAACTACCCATGCCGCTGCATTCTGCACCAGCTGTAACTTCTGAATGTTCTTCAAGTGTAGCCCCATGTAGAGTGCATTACAATAGTCCATGACTAAGTGTAGGAACTCCTAATCCAGGAAAGGCCACAACTGGTGCACAACCTGAAATTGCACAAAGGCTCTTCAAGCAGAAGTTGCAAGTCCAGGAGATCCCCCAAGTTGTGGATTGGATCAATCTGGGGTAGTGCAACCTGATCCAGTGCTAAAGTTGTCAAAATCCTGAATCTTGAGACTCCATTCAAAACCATTCAATCTTGCCAAGGTTTAGCAAAAGCCATCCAGGTCCCCACCGGCTCTAGTTGCCCTCCATAAGAGGGGAGCAATAGTATCACTTGGGTCACTAGGAGTGGAGATATCAGTAAACTGATACTCAACTCTATGATACCTCAACCCATGATGATACACGATCTCGTTCAGCAACTTCATGTACATGTAAAAACAGAGTGGAGAGAATATTACGAGAGAGTGGCTGTAGGCTGGATCTCTCGCTCCCTATTAACACTGATCGGGACCAGCTTTGGAGAAAGAAGAACCAGTGCAAGACTGTGCCACCCAGCCCCAGCTCCCATAGCTGCCCAAAAGGATACTATGGTTGATGGTGCTGAAGGCCACTGAGAGGTCAACGAGAGTGAGGATGATTGCACTATCACCATCTTGCTCTCACTAGAGATCATCAAGTGTGACCAATGCCGTTTCTGTCCCATAATCAGGCCTGAAACCTGAGTGAAAAGTTCCAGATAATCTGTTTTATCCAGGATCCTCTGAAGCTGCCAAGCAACCACTTTTTCCACTAAAAAAAAGGGTCCAGGCAGGTGAGACAAGTGATTTTTTTTAAAAGAGGATGCAAACCAGGGCTTTCTTAAAAGGCCCTGGAAATGTCCCCACCTGCAATGATGAATTAATTGCTACCTGAATCCACCTGCTAGTCACTATCTGGGAGACTTTTAGCATCCAGGAGGGAGAAGGATCTAACTGACAGGTGGTAGCACTGACAGCATTGAGGATCCTGCCCACTTCCTCAGGTCCAACAAGGTCAAACCATTCCATAATCACTGAGCAAGACTTTCCCCCAGGCATCTCACATGGACTTGTACGCATGGTACAAGTCTATGTGAGATGCCTGGGGGAAAGTCTTGGGATCTAACTGGGAACAAATCCAAATGACTTTGTCAGCTGTTGAACAAAGTCCTCTGCACAACCCTGTAGATGATAATCTGAGTTTTATACCACTGATTGCCACAGAAAGCAGTACAGGTAAGTCCTCAATTTTTCATGACCATTCAAAGTTACAATAGCACTGAGAAAAGTGACTTATGACTGTTGCAACATCCCCAGGTCAAGTGATTAAAATTCAGATGCTTAGCAACTGGTTTCTATTTATGATGAGTTTTTTTATAATTTTTTAATTATTTTTTTCATACAATTCAGTAGTACTTATTCAACAAATGTGTTGTCTGAGTTTATCATTCACTAATACACATTTAATTCCTAATCCTTTATTCTTTTCTCTGGCCATTGATAAAATAAGTCCCAAGTTTGAAAGTATTCTGTCTCTTCTTTTTCTTTCAACCTCAAAGTAAGTCTGTCCATTTCTGCACATTCTAGTATTTTTTTAATTATTTCTTCCTCTGGTGGTATTTCTTCATTTTTCCGGTGTTGTATGAATATGATTCTTGCCGCTGTTATCACATGTATCATCAAGAATATACTTTCTTTATCAATCTTTTCTGGCATTAAACCTAATAAAAAAAGTTCAGGTTTAAAATCTACATCAGCGGTTCTCAACCTTTGTGTGACGGCGACCCCCGTCACACTGATGCAGTCCCCATGCGCGGCGCGCATGCGCGGCGGCACCCCCTGAGGGGGAAAAATGGTGGATCGCGTTGTTTGGCGACCCCCATAAAATGGTCGTTCAACCCCAAATGGGGTCACGACCCATAGGTTGAGAACCGCTGATCTACATGTTTTTCAACATCTTTTTTTGGGCTTCCGGTTCCGGTTCGCGGCGGTGCGGTCGAGCGAAGGGAGTTGTCCCTTTGCCGATGGAGTTTCCCCTGCTGGTAGACCCCTTAGAGGGTCGAAAAGACTATCTGGAGGTTCGTCTACCATTGAGGAGGCTTCTCGGATAGTTGCAGAGGAGCGGCGGCTTCCTCTGTACTCCGAGTATCTCCTTTGGACCGACAGGGTAAAGATCGGCCAGTAAAATCACCGATCATTTAGCTGCGCCAACCGTAAGTCATAAGATCATCTAAGCATGCAGACCCACCATGGAAGATTCAGTGAGACTTTTTCTTTACCTCTATTTTCTTCTTTTTTCTGTGAAAAGTTTTTTTTCTTTTTGGAATTATTTCCCTTTTTGCTGAAGCGGCGTTTTAAATGGGGGAAGAGAAGCTTGAGAAAAGGATGAAATCCATTTTTATTTTAATGGCTGATTTTGTTTTTGGATACTCAGGATAAAAAGTTATAGATTTTCTTAATTAATTTCTCACCAGAGGTTAATAATGCCTGATCAAACAAGGTCTGCTCTTTATAAAATCCATACAGTTTAATACCTTTATCATATCTAACTTGCATTTGTAAATATGCCAACCATGATAGATCAATACCCTGATTTCTCATCTCTTGTTTAGAGTTTAAAGTCCCTTCAGAATTTAGAAAATCCTTATATGTCCATATTTTCTCAAAACTGACTAAGTTTGGATGTACAAATGCTTCCATTGTTGAAAGCCATCCTGGAATTTTCAAGTATATTTTACATTTTATTTTTTCCCATCTTAGTAATAATGCATTTCTTATATAGTGGTTTTGAAAATACTTATGAATTTTATTTTCCCCATACCATAAGAAGGCGTGCCAACCAAGTTGTAAATCATGTCCCTCCAAATATAATAATCTTTTATTTCTAAGAGTTATCCATTTTTTACCCGTGTTAGTACAGATGCTTGATAATATAAAACCCACTCTGGTAAGCCAAAACCTCCATTTTTCTTAGCTTCTTGTAACATTTTCAATTTGATTCTAGCTTTCTTTCCTTGCCAAATAAATTTCAAAATCAGTAAATTTAAGTCTTCAAAAAAAAAATTTCTCTAGTTTTATAGGTATTGTTTGGAATAAAAACAATATTTTTGGTAATATATTCATTTTCACCATAGCAATTGTTCCTAACATCAACAATTGCATTTTTCCATTTTTCCAGGTCCAGTTTTATTTTATTTAGTTCTGCTTTCTTGGGTGACTTAGATAAGATAGGTCCTTACAACAGCAATCGGTTAAAATTATCCAAAGATCTCATTCTTGCCACATATATTGCAACAAGTCCAGTCTATAGATTCAAAGCTCTTTCTCCTAATCATGGGGCTTGCATCCCAGACAATAAGCCTTGCATGTCAAAGCAAATTTGCAGTACTGGAGGATTTTTTGAGGTAACAAAGTGCATTTTTATTGTCTTTGGGCTGTATCTTGAATGTTAAATAGGTTGTGCTACAACTAGGCATAAATGTTGCTGCAATATAGAATGATGCTACATCTCCAGCTAGATGGATTTCTCCATAGGGACCAATCTATATGAACTCAGTGTCCAAAGGAGGGACCGGTCTACTCTGTTTCAGAGTAGGAAGCAGTTGAAAAATGAAACAGGATGGCAAGGACTAAGATATAGTGGCTAATGTATTTGATTTACACCAGAGAGATCAAGTTTCTACTCCATCTACAGCAGTGGTTCTCAACCTTTTTATAGCCGCGACCCCGGTTGTAAGTCGAGGACTAGCGGCCCGGGAGTGCTGCGCATGCATGGTGTCGCCCCCTGTGCCAGCTGAGGCATAGCCGGCAAGAGGCGGCGGCAGGCAGGCCCAGGCACTCCTGGGCAGCCGCGGCAGGCAGGGCGACCACTGCCTGAGCCACCAGCTGGCCCAGCCCAAGTCAGGTAAGGCACCCACCGGGTCCCACGTGTGCCAGCAACCCTCCATGCACCTGCCGCTGCCCCGCTAGGTTTACTTTGGCCGCCGCTCATTCGGGGTGGCGGCAGGCAGGCCCAGGTGCTCCCGGGCGGCCGCGGCAGCGGCAGCGCAGGGCAACCACCGGCTGGGCCACCAGCTGGCCCAGCCCAAGGCAGGTAAGGCACCCGCCGGGCCCCACGTACACCAGCAACCCTCCCTGCGCCCGCCGCTGCCCTGCTAGGCTTACTTTGGCCGCCGCCTGTTTGGGGCGGCAGCAGGCAGGAGCTCTTGGGCGGCTGCGGCAGCGGCGGCACAGGGCGACCACTGGATGGGCCACCAGCTGGCCCAGCCCAAGGCAGGTAAGGCACCTGCCAGGCCCCAGGCACGCCAGCAACCTTCCCTGCGCCCACCGGCCTCCCACCTCCCACCCCCAGCCCTCTTTTACTTACTTTTTAGTTGCTCAGCAGGGTGGGAAGCTCTGCAGCCCCTTGCAGTGCCGTTTGCAGACTGGGGCTTTGGTGGGCTCAGCAGGGCAGAGACAGCCCTGGACAATTCCTATTGGCTTTTGAAAGCCAATAGAATTAGACTCTGTTCAAGAGAGTCTATTCTATTGGCTTTCAAAAGCCAATAGAATAAGAGGGAGTAGCAGAGCTAAGGAAAAGGGGAAAAAATGGCGGAAAAATGGTGGATTGTGTTGTTTGGCGACCCCCATGAAATGGTCGTTCGACCCCAAATGGGGTCGCGACCCACAGGTTGAGAACCGCTGATCTATAGCCATAGCAGCTCACATAGGGATGTTCAGTCCAACTTAGCAGACAGGATTGTTGTGAAGAGATGTAGGAGGATAGAGCACTATGTATGTGTCTTGAGTTCCTGAACAAAGATGGGGTGTGGATATATGTGCATGTTTGTGTGTCAGAGAAGGAGCATATAAAGCCATCAAAATAAACAGATCTTTCTTCATGCACCTTAAACTTATTGCTTCCTTAAGAATCACATGATGAGTCAACTCCTTGGCAGCAGGAGGGGGAGATGGAGAGTGAGAATTGCAAAACTATCACAAAATGTTGAACATGAAAGTCATGTGACTGCAGCAGCAATTCTGCAACAGCTAGTAGCACTGAAGCAATCACAACTTTCTAAAATTTCATTCCTTCAGGAGTCATTGGTCTGGATTTGGACACATTCATCTGAAGTACTTTGGTTCAAAAATTGTTAACCTATGATGCACCATTTCATCCAGATAAACATCACGACAACAAAAAAATTAACAGTATATAGACGTTCAACAATGTAAATAATAGATTTAGCTATATATTGTCCATCATGCTGTTTTCAACTAACATTGTACAGTAATGCTGAATTGTATTCTCATAATTTTGAGCCAAAATGACCAACAAAATTGTTGGCCAACACATCTGGTATCCATGTATTCTACCAGTTTACACTGATGATATTAATTAAAAGCAGAGCTTTATAAAAGTATTTTTTGTGTATTCAGGGAGAGGAAAAATTATTGTAGTGCAGTTAGAGTATTGGTATCATTTTGGTTCATTCCAAAGTAGTAATCCATGTTCTCATAATTGTGAAATTCACTGTAGACAATAATAGAACAGAATCTTGTTGATTAAAAAATGAAGAAACATGCAAAAAAATGTAAAGAAGTATTTAGGAGAGAAAAAGACTGAATATGATTATGAACTAAACTATGAATCTACCATAGTTATTCATTCCACCCTGTACATAAATTGCAATAGCAGCCAGGATTTATTTAACCACAGAATATTACTATTTAGTATTATTTTAAATTTGCTTTTCAATCTTAAAAATAAAATACCTGGAAAAAATCATTTTACCATAAATTGAAAGTAACTAAAAAATCCCAAATAATTCACTACTATGCACTGATGCCCAAAGAACACCCTAACTACAATTGCATCAGATGCAAATTATGCGAACTACCACTAGAAAAGGTCAGGAATTTAGAGGCAACTCTTGCCGAACCCCAACATAGGAAAGACAGCTCCATCCAAACTACGAAAGACAGCTCCACCCAAACAGAACCTAACAATGAACAAATAACTCCCAGAGGACCTGACCCCACAAATAAACCCTTGGAGGAAGACAAATGAAGGTATGTCACACACAGAAGGAAACACAGCACTCAACAAAAGAAGCAGCAGCATGCAACAAACAAACCCTTTCTGCCCAATCCTACTCAACCAAAAACAGCCCCATTAAAACTGACCAATCAATTTCTCCCCATAGACAGAAACACACAATTGACCAAGTGACAAAATTAGTGGATCAGAGGAATGCTGTGGACATAATTTACTTGGACTTCAGTAAGGCATTTGATAAAGTAGATCACAACCTACTACTTGACAAGATAGAAAAATGTGGGGTAGACAGAACCACCACCAGATTGATCCGTAGCTGGCTGACCGGCCGTACTCAGCGAGTGGTCCTCAATGGAACTGCATCTATATGGAGGGAAGTGTGTAGTGGGGTGCCCCAGGGCTCTGTTCTGGGCCCAGTACTCTTCAACATCTTCATCAATGATTTGGATGAAGGGATAGATTGGGAACTCATCAAATTTGCAGACGACACCAAGCTGGCAGGAATAGCCAACACTCCAGAAGACAGGCTTCAGATACAGAAGGATCTGGACAGACTTGAACACTGGGCACTAACTAACAAAATGAAATTCAATGGTGAAAAAAGCAAGGTTCTACATTTAGGCAAGAAAAACCAAATGCACAAGTACATCATAGGTGGCACCATGCTCAATAGTAGTAACTGTGAGAGGGACCTCGGAGTCCTAGTAGACAATCACCTAAATATGAGCCAGCTGTGTGCTGCAGCTGCCAAAAAGGCCAACACAGTGCTAGGCTGCATTAACAGAGGGATAGAATCAAGATCACGTGAAGTATTAATACCACTTTACAATGCCTTGGTAAGGCCACACTTGGAATACTGCATCCAGTTTTTGTCACCACGATGTAAAAAAGATGTTGAGACTCTAGAAAGAGTACAGAGAAGAGCAACAAAGATGATTAGGTGACTGGAGGCTAAAACATATAAGGAACGTTTGCGAGAATTGGGTATGTCTAGTTTAACGAAGAGAAGGACAAGGGGGGACATGATAGCAGTATTCCAATATCTCAGGGGCTGCCATAAAGAATAGGGAATTAAGCTATTTTCAAAAGCACCTGAAGGCAGGACAAGAAGCAACGGGTGGAAACTCATCAAGGAGAGAAGCAACCTAGAACTAAGGAGAAACTTCCTGACAGTGAGAACAATTAATCAGTGGAACAGCTTGCCTCCAGAAGCAGTAAATGCTCCAACACTGGAAGTTTTTAAGAAGATACTGGACAGCCATTTGTCCGAAATAGCGTAGGGTTTCCTGCCCGAGCAGGGGGTTGGACTAGATGACCTCCAAGGTCCCTTCCAACTTTACTACTATTACTATTACTATTACACAGACCCACAACCCCCCCCAAAAGACATGTAGACACCTAACAAAAAGACAACTTCAAACATCCCTAAAAAGGTCACCTTAAATACTCCTAAAAAACTCACTCCAAACATCCCTAAAAACGCACCTGAGATAAACAGAAAAGCACCCCAGACTGTAGACCCTCCCAAAAAGAAAGGAGAGTGTTGGTAATAGGAGACTCCATCCTCAAAGGAACAGAACCATCCATTTGCAGACAAGACATATGATCCAGGGAGGTATGCTGTCCTCCTGGAGCAAAAATCAAAGATGTGGTTATGAAACTAACCAAAATAATTAGGCCCACAGACTATTATCCCCCCTCCTCCTCCTCCACATTGGAACAAACAACACAACAAACAACCTGAGTACAATAGTGAGGGACTACAAAAATCTAGGCAATCAAGTCAAGAAGCTAGGAGCACAAGTAGTGTTCTCTTCAGTTCTCCCAATGTAAGGCCAACACCCATTGAGAGAAAAAAGAAACTTAAAAATAAACCATTGGCTAAAGGGTTGGTGTTGCCAAGAAACTTTGGTTTCCTGGATCATGGACTGCTCTTCCTACACAAAGGACTATTGGCAAGTGATGGGCTACACCTCACAAAAACAGGCAAAAATGTACTTGGAAAAAGGCTGGCTCAACTTATCAGAAGGGCTTTAAATTGAATCTGAGAGAGGAGGGCGACCAATCTCTAGAAACCCTAGAACCCAAAACTAATCACAAATCCTAAGAAAGCAGATCAAACAATGAAGTAAGCAGAGATGAAAAAAAGAACTCAAACAACAACCAGGAGACACAGGAAACACCCCCACAGACAGGCATAAAAATCTTAAATGCTTATACACAAACACTCAAAGCTTGGGGAACAAAAAGGGTGGACTAGAAGCAATAGTATATGAGTGAACTAGAAGCAATAGTACATGAGGGAGGGGTATGACATAGTTGGCATAACAGAAACCTGGTGGAATGAAACCCATGAATGGAATGGACAGATGGATGGATAGAAATTGTTCAAAAGAAACATGTTGGAATATTCATGAGCAAGAAGAATCATGTGGTAACTCAATCAGCCAATGTGAAGAAAGTGCTACTGAGTCTATGCAAAAGGGTATTGAGTTAGGAGCTGGATTTCCAGTCTCTGGTTTGTCTCTGTATCTCTCTGTAAGAAGTCTTCAATTGAGCTATGTTGCTGTAAAGAAGAATGGTATTGTAAATATTTTGATATGAATATAAAGAAGTTATATTCGGACTTGCGGTATGATTGTATTATTTTATTGTTTTATTCTCGATGATTGTTTTAATTTTGTATGCCGCCCTGAGTCCTTTGGGATTGGGCGGCATATAAATAAAATAAATAAATAAATAAATAAGTTATTTTGAATCAGCTAAATGCAGTCAACTGTGAGAGCTTCTGATTTATTTTTTCACCAATAGAGAAATTAAAATTCTCTAACAGGTTATGGACCCAGAACTTACTAAGGACTGCATTGTAATTTAAAGCTGGAAGAAATTGCCTGTGTTTAGAAAGTATAAGAACAAGGCAGAATTAGCAGAATGGCTGCAATGGAATTTAAGGAAAGCTCTGTGCCTCGTTTGGGCCAGAAGAATTACACTGTGTGGGCTGCTAAAATGGAATGTTTGCTCAAGGCTAAATAGCTGTGGCATATTGTAGAAAATCCACCACAAGTATTTGCAGCTGCTGATCAGAAGAGTCATGATCAAGCAATGGTTTATCTCATCTTAAATTTAGATGATGAACAATTTCTAAATGTTGCAAATTTAAAGACTGCAAAGGAGATTTGGTTGAAGTTGAGAGCTGTGCACGTGAATATTTCTGCATGCAATATAGTGCAATTGTCAAGAAAACTTTATAGGGCCTGTTTGCGACCAGGTGAATCTGTGGAACAGCATTTAAATAAAATGCAAAGTTTATTTTTGGACTTAGAACAACGTGGGATTATATTCCCTGAGTCCCAGAAAGTTTTATTGGTGTTGAACAGTTTAGATAAAATCTGGGACACAGTTTCTGCCATATTTGAGTGTAAAGAAGAGCAAGACTTAAATTTTGAGGCTTTAAAGGCATGTTTGCTTAATGAAAAAAAAGTGCCATTTTAGAAGCAGCCACGAGGAGGTGAAATTCCTGAGGAGGGGGTCCAGACTGCAAGTCTCCGAAGAAGAAACATTTTGCAGGCAGAGAGCTAAGCAAGAAAGAATTGCTAAATTTGTGGAGCAAACAACAATCTGAAAAGGAACTGTTTGCAAAGGAACAATTTGCAGCAAAGGACATTTGTGCAACCAAAAAGGACTGATTTGCAAAAGGAACATTTTGGTGTTGCAAAAGTTTGCTATAGCAACAACAGAGTGGCTAATAGATAGTGGAGCAAGTCAAACAATTGTTAATGACTCTGAATTATTTTGCAGGTTTGTTCCAGTAGCACAAGAAGCTGTGGCTTTGGCAAATGGTGGAAAGCAAAAATCATCGGGAAAGGAGATATAAAAATTCCATATTTGGAATCAAAGTTTAACAATGTGCTTTGTGTACCTGAGATGGAACATAATTTGTTAAGTGTGTCTAATTTAGACAAACAAGGTTTTGAGGTCATTTTTGTAAATGGGAAGTGTCTCATCAAAAGGAATGGGAATATTTGGGCAGAAGGCATAAAGGAAGATAATCTATATGTATTGCAGGGACAATGTTCCCATATATTTAAGAATGTTGCAGAGCATGATTCATGTGTTCATCTTCTACATAGAAGACTTGGCCATGCAAGCTTTAAAGTTTTGCAGCAAATGCAAGATTTTGCAGAAGGGCTAAATTTGAAGGGATGCAAAACATATTTGGACTGTGCAGTATGCAAAGCATCGAAGTCAAAGGCATTCCCAGTTAGTAAATGTAGCACAAGACAAACAAAAAGAGTTTTAGAGCTGGTCCATGCAGATCTGATGAGACCTAGGCAAGCCAGTTTGGGAGGAGCAAAATATGCACTGGTAATTGTTGATGATTATAGCAGGTATAGTTTTTGCTACTTGCTTAGAGCAAAGACAGAGGTGCTACAACAATTCAAACAGTGGGTAAGTTTTGTAGAGAGAAGGTACAGACAACAAGTGTGTCAGTTGCAAACTGACAGAGGTACTGAATTTATGTCAGCTAAATTCCAACAATGGTTGGGGCAGTTGGGGATAAGACACAGACGTACAAATCCTTACACAGCAGCAGAGAATGGTGTAGCTGAAAGAAGGAATGGTGTTTTGCAAACAATGAAAGATTCATTATTGGAGGATTCTGGTATGAGCAGGTCAGATTGGGGAGAAGCCATATTGACTGCCAATTATATAGTTAACAGGCTGTGGAGTTCCTCCATTAATAATACTCCATATGCCATTCTATATTGGAGAAAGCCATCACTGGCACATTTGAGAATTTTTGGAATTACTGCATGGGTACATATTCCGAAAGCAATCAGAAGAAAGGGACAGCAAAAGGCAAAAAAGCTCAGGTTTGTGGGCTATAAGCCAGGGTCAAAAGGATATCACTTTAGCGATGGAAGTAAAAGAATTGTAATTTCAAGGTCTGCTAATTTTGCAGAACAAAATTGGGACAGAATTAATGCAAATTCTCGGTATGTCTCACTTAATGATGGTGATCTATTTAATGACAATAACTCATCTAAAGATAAAAAAATGATAATTGAAGATGTCAATGTTCAGGGAGGAGAGGCTGAACAAGACATGAAACCAGAAAGACTTGAGACACAGGAGCAGTTAATACGATATAGGTCAGAGTGATGTAACAAAGGAATTCCACCTGACAAGTATTCTGCCAGCAAGGTAAAGGTTTGCAATGTGTGGTATGAGCCAAGAAGTTATAAAGAAGTGTTGGCGTTACCAAAAGCTGAACAAGAAAGATGGAAGGAGGCCATGGAAAAAGAGATGAAATCCATGGGAGACCATGAAGTATTTAAATCAGTGACTTTGCCACAGGGAACCAAAGCTGTGGGTTGTAAGTGGGTATATAAGAAAAAGGTATAGCCAAATAATGATATACAGTATAAGGCCAGGTTAGTGGCACAAGGTTGTTCACAATTAAAGAATGTGCACTACGATGAAGTATTTGCACCAACTGTGAAAAGTGAGAGTATAAGATTAGCACTGGCATTGGCAGCAGCATATAAGCATAAAATCTGGCACTTTGATATCACAACTGCATTCCTCAATGCTGAGTTAGAGGAAGAAATTTATATGATCCAAGCACCAGGATATGAAATTGCGAAACCTAACATGGTATATAAATTAAACAAGGCTATTTATGGGCTGAAGCAGTCAGCCAGAAACCGGAATATCTGTTTAGATACTGCTTTAAAGGATCTTGGATTTAAAAGTTACAAAACTGATAATTGTATATATACTGAATAATTACAAGGAGGGAATTGTCTACTGTTATCATTTGTGGATGATAACAGTAGACAATGCATCACAAGTCAAAGAATTTGCTGATAAATTAGGAAAGAAATTTGAATTAAAGAATTTGGGAGAAATAAAAAATTATCTCGGTGTAGAGATACAGAAAAATGAAAAAGGTGGTTATATTCTCAGTCAAAGGAGAAAAACTGAGCAGTTATTGGAGAAATATAATATGAAAGATTGCAATACTGCTCCCACACCCATGAGTGTGGATTTTTATAATAGTTTAAGTGCGGACAAAGGTGAAACCTGTGATCAAGAGATATATCACTTGGCAATAGGGAGTTTGTTATACTATCACAGTGGTCCAGACCAGACATAGCTTGTGCAGTAAGCATTTTGAGTCATTTTACTGCTGCACCTACAAAGTTACATTGGATGGGTGTAAAAAGGGTTCTCAGATATTTAAAGGGAACTATAAATTTGGGTCTTCAAATACAGATTACTGAGGAATTGAAATTAAAGTGTTAGGTCGATAGTGACTATGCAAATGACATAAACACAAGGAAATCAAATTCTGGGATTATAATATTGTTTGGAGGGACTCTGATTGGATGGAAGTCCAGAAAACAAAGAACTGTTGCTATTTCAACAGCGGAAGCAGAGTTTATTGCTTTATTTGAATTGTGTTCTGAAGTAACATGGTATGTACAGTTGTTGCAAGATTTAAATATTAATGTAAAAGAATCTGTAAAGGTATTTGAAGACAATGCTGCCTGTATAAAAATGGCAACTGGTGACAGGGTGAAGAACAGAAGTAAACATGTAGACATTAAGTATTGTAATGTCAGAGAAGCTGTAAAAGGAAAATTGATTTATTTACGTCATTGTTCTTCTGAGGATAATTTGGCAGACATGATGACTAAACCATTGGGTAGTGTTCACTATGGAGAATGTGTAAAGACAATAGGTCTGATGTCTCTTCCTGTCATGAAGGGAGGAGTGTTGGAATATTCATGAGCAGGAAGAGTCATGTGGTAACTCAGCCAATATGAAGAAAGTGCTACTGAGTCTGTGCAAATGGGTATTGAATTAGGAGTTGGATTTCCAGTCTCAGGTTTGTCTCGGTATCTCTCTGTAAGAAGTCTTCAATTGAGCTATGTTGCTCTAAAGAAGAATGTATGGTATTGTAAATATTTTGATATGAATATAAAGAAGTTATTTTGAATCAGCTAAATGCAGTCAACTGTGAGAGCTTCTGATTTATTTTTTCACCAATAGAGAAATTAAAATTCTCTAACAAAACATGTCTACAAAAAGAGGAGGGGGAGTTGTGCTATATGTAAAAGAACACTACATATCTGCAGAAATGCACATGACCCAAGACCAAATTTCTCCAGAAAGTATATGGGTCAATATAAAAGAAAACAAAAATGACATTGCCATAGGTGTTTATTACAGACCACCCAACCAATCAGATGAAATAGACAAAATCTTTGCCAACAAACTAACAAATGCATACAGGAAGCACACCACAGTTGATATACCCAGATATCAACTGGGAGACAAACTCTGCAGTGATCAAAGCGAATCCTAACCAACCTAGCCAACAACTTTGTCACTCAAAAGGTGAAGGAGGGAACTAGACATAAAACTATACTGGACTTAATCCTTACAAACAGAGAAGAAGTGATAGAGGGAATCGAAATTACTGGAACCTTGGGTGAAAGTGACCATTTCATACTAGAATTTAATATAATGCAAACACCAGCAATAGAAAACAATTCAACCAATGTCCCAAACTTCAAAAGAGCCGACTTTAACAAACTAAGAGAGAACCTAGGAAAAATCCCGTGGATGAAAATCCTAAAACAAACCAGGAAGTGTGGGAAACCCTGAAAAATGTGATCACAAAAGCCCATACCACCACAATACCACTGAGAAAGAAAAACAAGAAATCCAAGAAGAAACCAGCATGGCTGCACAAAGAACTCACTAACAAACTAAAAGACAAAAAGGACAAATACAAAAAATGGAAAGAGGAGACATAACTAAAGCTGTTTATTAGCAGACAGCCAGAGCTTGCAAAGACAAAGTCAGGAAAGCAAAGGCTCAGAATAATCAAAGGCTAACAACAGAAATCAAAGACAATAAAAAAAGCTTCTTCCAACACTTTTTTTCTGTTCAGTAGAATTTATTGTTAAAAAGCAATACATTCTGAGAATTCTCCCTTGTTAGAAGATTACAATAAGTCCAGAGAACTGCACTTTGCTAGTTTCATTTTGAAATTTAATTAGGTATTTGTTTTTCTTGTGTCCTGAATCTTTTTTTATAATATTTTATTAGTTTTCTAATTTTACAATTAAGTATTTAAAAAGCAATGTGGTGACTTGGTTCATCAATAGTTCAATAACATACATAGATCTTTAGTATAAATCATGTTACAGCATCAGATATTTCCTCTCTTTTTCCCTTAATATCTACTATCTCATATTAGGCTAATACAGTTCTTATTATTATCAATTAAATAAAAACATCTTTGTTACTTTATTTTCTAAAAATTATCCATTTCCCACCATATTCAACCCTCTAGTTAGTAATATGAAATCCCCTCTAATAAATCAAAACCCTTACTTTCTTCAGCCTTACTCTGGCTTTTTTCCTTTGTCAACTAACCTTCCATGTCAGTGCTTTTGAATCATCAAATAGTTCTTCCTCTATTATTATATATATATTATTTGGAATAAGAAAGACCATTTGGTTGCAGTTTTTTTGGAAGAACTAGCCCATTTGTATTCATTAGATTGCCTCCCTATTACTCCAATTTCCCACAATTGTCATGATAGGTTCATCTTCCATTCAATCTGTTCTTCTTTCTTTCTCTCAAATTTCTTCTGATTTTTGTAAAAAGTCTTTTCCATTTTCAGTGTTGTCACTCCCTTTTCTGATTTTTTCATTGGCTGGATCTGTTGGCTAATTGAATCCTCTGTCTTAGTATTTAGTTTTTCCACTTCTCCTGTTATTTTCTGCATTGTTAGTTCTTTGGTTGTAATCAAGATCTGGGTTTGTATATTTAAGCTAGCATCTTCTTCCTTTATGTTGCATCTTATTTTGTCACAAGCTGAAAGAATGGTTTCGTGTATTGATTTCAACATGGAAAGGATTTTTTCCTGATCTTCATCCATATTCTCTTGATAGTATGTTAAGTTGAAGACTTTAGAATCAAACATTAAAAATAGTTTTTTGTTTTTTATACCTAGGTATGGGACATCTATTTCATGTGTTATAAGTGGTCTTTATAGTAGAATTTTTTTGTCAAATAAGAGTTTATAGTCCAAGGTATTCCATCATCTCATATAATAAAATATGCTTCTCATGTAAAGAAATAGGAAACCAATTCCCCATGTATAGCTCTGAAAGTCAGTAAAAGTTTACATTCATAGTTTGAACAAGCTAGATATGCTGCCCAGAAGTTCCTTCTTTGCAGCTGAGTTTTTCATAAGTGGTATCTGTCAAGGTCAGAAAAGTTTTTTCTGGAGTCTGGCCTTCAAGCTGAATCTCTTTTAGGCAATAACAAGTTGTAATACCATACTTTGCCACAAGATGTCACCAATGCCATTTAAAGCTGTTTAAGTCCAAAGTTTTTATGATAGTTTTTCAGGTCTTATTTCTTTTTTTAGATAAAAACAAACATCTCTAGTAAGAATAGGAACACTTTTAGTCCCCAAGTTTCAAAAGCATATACATCCAATTAAATTAAAATTGTTCTTATAGTTGCTCTGTTTTCCCCTAGGTAATTAGTCGCCACTTTTCTTAGAGGGTGGGGTACAAATTCCCTCTCTCCTCACAGGGGGAAAAATACTTTGGGCAGCATTTACAAGAAAAAATACTTAAAGTCTTAAAGAGAAGATCAGATCTCACCCAGTTTCATCCGTGTTGCTTTAAAGGTGATCAATAAGGGATGAAATATATAAAAAAACAAGAGATGAACCAATAATATATAAGGGTAAAGAAATTTGTATTGAAACAAATACCACGTAGTATACGAAACCAGAGATGAGAATACCAATTTCTAACGACCCAATTAATTAAATATAAAGTTATGTTTCGATGGTTAATATCTGAAGGCATATTTCTAACTTGGCAGGAAAAAATATATAAGATAGATACACTTGAGAAAGCGCAGGACTTTTATGAACGTTACTTTACACAGGGAAAAGAACAAGAAAGTAGGGAAGAGTCGGAGAGTAAAAGTCAAGATGAAGATGTATTAGAGGAAGTTGAACGAGAGAGAGAAATACAAAAGATACAAGAAAGAGAAAGGTTAGAAAGAGAAGGAGCAAAAGGAAGAGTAATAGAGACAAGAAGCATAAAGAAAATAGATCAAGTAAAAAAATGGGAGACGTAATTAAGCTCTTCTCTGTAAACATTAATGGATTAAATATACCAAGAAAAAGAGCACAAACGTTTAACAAAGTAAGGAAATTGGATGCAGATGTGATATGTCTTCAGGAAGTTCATATAAAAAAGGATTATAGAAAATTACTAGAGAATGTAAAATTAGGAACACTATACATAACCTTAGCACAAAACAAGAAAGGAGGAATTGCTATATATGTCAAAGAAAAAATAAAATCAAAATCAATATATTCGGATGAAGAGGGGAGAATTTTAATGTTGGAAATAGAATTAGAGCAAAAACAAATTTTATTAACGGCAGTATATGCACCAAATAATAATCAACAAGATTTTTTAAAAAGGTACATAAGAAACTAGTGGATCTGGATTACGAAAATATTTGTATGATTGGGGATCTAAATGCAATAGTTGATGTTAAGAAAGATTATAAGAGTAGTAAAAAGAATAAAAAGAAGAAAAATATATTACCAAAATCATTCTTTGACATGGTAACAGAACTCAATCTTCAGGATATATGGAGAGAGACACACAGATCAGACAAACAATATACGTTCTACTTGTATCCACATCAGTCTTGGTCTAGGATCGATATGGCCTGGGTAACAACAGATGTACAAAAAGGGATAGAGGAAATTGAAATAGGGCTTAATGATTGGGCGGATCATAACCCAATAATAATAAAATGGAAAGGCCAGAAACAGAGAAAAAGATGGTCAATGAATCAAAGACTGTGTAAAGATAAACAATATATACAGATGCTAGAAAAGGAGTTGACATTATTTTTTCAGGTAAATAAAAAGGAAGAGACATCAACACAAAATTTGTGGGATACTACAAAAGCTTACATACCGGGATTGACAATTGCATACAACTCAAAGAAAAATAAAGATAGGAGACTTCAACAAGGGAAATTACAAGAAGAAGAATTACAAGAAGAATTAAAAAAATAGAAGGTGATCTACAGAAGGACCCACAAAACAAAAAGATAAAAGAAAAATGGAATATTATAAAACACAAGATTAACCTGACAACACAAAAAAAATGGCACAGAAAATCAGGATGGCAAAACAAAATTACTTTGAAAATGTGAATAAAACTGGTCGATGGTTGGCTTATAAATTAAAAAAAGAAAAAGGCAAAAGAACAATATACCAACTACAAGATGAAAGTGGAACAGTACAATATAGACGGGAAGAAAAAAAGAAAATAATACAAAATTTCTTTTCAAAGCTGTACAATCAGGAAGATATACCAGATGATAAAGTCAAACAATATATTGAGGCAGCAAAAATGGGTAAAATTACTGAAGAACAAAAGGAAATGTTGAATAGACCAATAACTGCAATAGAATTAGAAATAGCATTGAAAAAACAAAAAAACAACAAATCACCATGCCCAGATGGAATTCCGGTCGAGTTTTATAAAAATACACAAGAGTCACTACAATGGATAATGTTGGAGATGTACAATGAGGTGTTGGAAGAGGCGAAGATACCAACAACTTGGACTGAAGCAATTATCACCCTCATTCCTAAGGAAGACTCAGACCTACAACAAATTCAAAATTATAGACCGATTTCTTTACTGAATACAGATTATAAGACATTTACAACAATAATAGCAGAAAGGATAAAGAAAATTTTGAATAATTATATTCACCCAGATCAAAATGGATTTTTACCAGGACGACAAATAAAAAATAACATGAGGATAATACTGAATACTTTAGAATTTTATGAAGTTCATCCTGAAAGACAACCTATGCTGGTTTTTCTTGATGCCCAGAAGGCATTTGATAATTTGAATTGGAATTTTATTATAACATAATTGTACTATATGGATTTTGGGACAAAATTTGGAAAGATGGTTGAGAAAATATATACTAAACAAACAGCTAGGGTAACTATAAATGAGGAAATGACAGAAAAAAATGATATAACCAAAGGAGTAAGACAAGGATGCCCACTTTTTCCTCTTCTATTTATTTTATCATTAGAAATACTTCTTACAAAAATCAGAGAGGACCAAAAAATAAAGGGTTTAAAAATTAAAAAGGAAGAATATAAGGTCCAGGCCTTTGTTGATGACTTGGTATTTATTTTGGAAGATCCATTAGAAACCGGCTTTAAATTGATTCAAAAAATAGAAGAATTTGGTGAGGTAGCCGGACTTAAGATTAATAGGAATAAATCCAAATTAATAACAAAAAAATCTTACAAAGGCACAAGAAAGGGAATTGGAAGATAAAACAAAGATAAGTATAACCAAGAAAATAAAATACTTAGGGATCTGACTTACAGCGAAATGCTCCTCGATTAAGGAGGACAATTATGATAAAATACTACACCAGATAAAAAAAGATTTAGAAAATTGGGAAAATTTGCAAATTTCATTTTTAGGGAGGACTGCTACAGTCAAAATGAATGTATTGCCAAAAATATTATTTCTGTTCCAGGTTATTCCAATAAAATTAGGGAAAACATTCTTTCAAGAATTAAATAAATTGATCACTAAATTTATATGGCAAAGGAAAAAACCCAGGATTAAATTAAAACTCTTGCAAGACATGAAAGATAAAGGGGGATTGGCGTTACCAGAGTGGAAAATATACTACCAAGCATCAAGCTATACTACCAAGCTAAAAGATTGGATGGATTTGAAAAATACTAGAGTCTTAACAATAGAAGGACATGATTTGCAAGCAGGGTGGCATGCATTCCTATGGGACGAAAAACATAAAATACACAGATATTTTCAAAGACACATAGTTAAGAATGCATTGCTACAGACTTGGGAAAAAATAAAACAAAAACATTATACAAGAATTCCAATGTGGTTATCCCCAACAGAAGCTTTGAAATACCCAAATCTATTGGATATAAATAAGATAATTAGATACAAGGAATTAGTAAATGAACAGGGAAATTTGAAAACAAAACAAGAATTGGAACAAGACATTGGCAGAGAGATTGATTGGTGGACATTTACACAAATTCAATCTAAATATACAGAGGACAAAAAATTATATGAAATCCAAAAAGAACCGCAAGAATTGGATAAAATTATACATGGAATAGAAATAAAATTAATTAGCAATTTATACAAATACCTATTGAGATATAAAATGGAAGACAAGGTTGTCAAAGACACAATGATTAGATGGGCAAAAAATTTCGGATATAATATAGAATTGGAGAAATGGGAAAAATATGGGAAATAAATATAAAATTGACTATGTCGGCGGCATTCAAGGAAAACCAGTTGAAAATGTTTTACAGATGGCATCTTCCACCTGCAAAGCTTGCCAAGATGTTCCAGAATAACTCGCCAACATGTTGGAAATGTAAAAAAGTACATGGAACATATTATCATCTATGGTGGACATGCCCAGTTGCAAAAAAATACTGGTCTACAATAAGAAAATGGATCCAAGAAATAATAGACCAACCTGTAGACTGGAAACCAGAGATCTTTTTGTTGGGTATTTTAAATAGAAAATATAGTAAAGAAATATGGTACTTAATTTTACATATAATAACGGCGGCAAGAATAGCATATGCACAGTGCTGGAAAAATGAGAATATACCATCAGAGGAAGAAGTAATAAGAAAAATCCTGGACTGTGCTGAGATGGACAAATTAACAAAAGAGATAAAAGAAAAGGAAGACATAGAGTATTATATAGTATGGAACAAGGTATATGTCTGGTTGGAGACTAGAAATAATAAAGGAGAATAAATATGGAAAGGTCAAAAGTGAAAATATGTGTACACATGAAGGAAGAAAAATGTAAATAAGAAATAATGGGGCTATAAGGACAAATATTTAAAGAAGAATAAGGGGGAAATGTAAATATTAGATTACCGTTACGTAATTGCTGTAAAAAAAGGAGGTATATGGCTTCCGGTGGTTTAAGTGTTGGTGATGGCGGCTACTTTGTAGCTGTCCTCCTGGGAAAGCGTGAGAACCGCGGAGAACAGCAGGCACCAGCTTTTCTGCGGCTCAAAACCTCCCTCCTGGGCGAAGGGGGGGGGAGGGGAGTATCACCTAAATAGAGGTAGAGCATCTTAAACCCCCCAGGAACTCGGGTTGTCTCCACCTCCCAGCTGTCTTTGTTCCTTTGGGAACAAAGCAAAACGCTGCTTCCACCTCCATGCTTAAAGGAATTGGGTGAGTTATTTTTAAAAGCGGACAGAGCTAGATAAAGGATTTGATTTATTGGATGTTATTTGGACTTTAGTTTGAAAGGCTGACCTTTTTTTTCCTTTTTTTCTTTGTCTTTTTTTGTGTGGAGAGTGAAAGTAAAATGGTGATTTGAAAGTTTTTTTTTTCTTTCCGGAAAAAAGTGAGTGAAACGGAATGTTATGGACTACATGGTTTTCTTTTAAATTTTTTCTGAAGGTGGATTTGTGTTTTGGAATGATTTTTTTAAACTCTCCTTTGTTTTTTTTTCTTTTTCTCTTTCTGAGGATTTTTTTATTGTCTTTTTTAAGAAGGAAGAAAGAAGAAATAAGATTTTTTCTTTTTAAAAAAATGGCTTCAAAGAGGCAAGCAGCTTCTACAGTACCCAAGGTGGCTTCTTCTCCTGCAATCCTACCGGCACAACAACCTAAAGCTACACCACCACCTTCTCCTCCTTTGCCAGCAATAACGGTACAAGATATGAAAGACATAATGGGAAGTGCTGTGTCTCAAATCAGAGGGGAAATGAAGGAGCATTTAGAGCAGAATAAAACTCAAATTAGAGGGGAAATGAAGAACCTTTTAGAGCAGAATAACACTATTCTGAGGCAGGATATAGTTATGGCTTTAACAGGACTTGCTTCTGTGGTTGAGAAGTTAGATTCTAGAGTGGAAGAGGTGGCAGACAAGGTGGAAATTTTGGAAGACAAATTTGAAGGTATGGAAAAAAAGATGGAAATTTCACAAGATGATATTGTTATGTCTCAGTACAGAGAGATGGAATATGCTTTAAGAATCAGGGGCCTGAAAGAAGATATGCAGCAAGATCTGAGAGAGATTATGGTAAATGACTTTGCTGCTATTTTGAATAGAGAGAAAGAGGAAATATTCAGAGAAGTTGAAAAAATTTATAGAGTTAATTCCTGGGTTGCAAAGCAAAAAAATTTACCAAGAGATGTGGTGATTTATTTTGCAAAGAGATCTCTGCGTAATGAAATCATACAAGCTTTTTATAACAAGAGGTTTCAGATTGCTGCTCAAGATGTCATTATTTTAAAGGAGATCCCATCTAAAATTCTAAGAAAGAGAAAAGAGTTCGCTTTCTTAGCTAACAAACTTAAAAAAAGATTGATGCCATTCAGATGGGAGATTCTGATGGGCATGGTTGTGAGCCATGCAGGGACACGTTATAGACTTAATACAGTTTCTAAAGCAAAGGAGTTTTACAACTCAGTCCTGGGAGCAGGCTCACCATTACCTATGATGCAGAAAGTTTTGGATGGTAAAGAGGTGGAACAGCAGTCTGAAGGAGTAGGAGTGATGGTTGCTGGAAAGTTACAGGTGGAGTGGTCGCAACAAACAGAGATCAAAGAGCAAAGAATGACTCGTGCAGCACATAGACGCAAGGAAAAGGAACAACAGAAGAAGGAAGTTAAAGAATCTCTTCAAGAAATTGTTTCGCTGCCGGTGGGAGGAGCAAGACCCAAGAGTTCTGCAGTACATTCTTCAATGGCAGATCTTCAAGCAGTCTTCTCCAGGCTTCTGGTTAAGGGAGATGGTAAAGCTCCTGACTTGGAATGCTAATGGCCTTAATTACCCCCAAAAGAGAAAGAAAATCTTTCATTATTTAAAGCAACATAATAATGATATTATTTGCTTGCAGGAAACACATATTATATCTAAAGATCAAAAATATCTAGTTAATGCTCGTTTGGGATCTCATTTTGTATCTTCTGCCCCTGGGAAAAAAGGGGGAGTAGTTATTTATGTTAAGCAAAATCTATCAGCCTGTTTGGTAGAATCTGATCTTCAAGGGAGATATGTTATGATTGAAGTTGGTTTGTATGGTAAGAAAGTACTTATAGTGGGACTGTACGCACCAAATCAACAACAGGAACAATTTTATAGATTGTTACACCAAAAATTAACCTTGTTGGATTACAGATCTGTTATACTAATGGGAGACTGGAATGGTGTTTTAGATACACAAAGAGACAAAAAAGGATCTTCTATTTCTTTTAAACAGGCTAAATTACCTAAAGCTTTTTTTGATCTGAAAGAGGACTGGAAGCTGCAAGATTATTGGCGTGAACACAATCAGGAGGAGAGAGATTTCACTTTCTTTTCAGATAGACATCAATCTTTTTCAAGAATTGACTTTTTCTTGATTACAACTAACTTATATTTTAGGGTAAAGAATGTTAAAATTTTTCCTAGGACACTGACGGATCATAGTCCAGTTTGGATGGAATTGGTCGATGAAAAAGAGGAGAGGAGATCGTGGAGGATGAATGAAAATTTATTTAGACAAGAAAAGAATGTTCAAAAATTAAAGGAGCATTTAAAGGATTATTTTGTTTTAAATATGCATAAGGGAACTTCAATGTCAATGGTCTGGGATGCAGGCAAAGCCTTCATGCGAGGGATTTTGATACAAATGAATAATGTTCATAGACAGAAGCAGATTCAGAAACGCAAGGAAGATGAGATTAAATTAAAAGAAAAAACTTTGATTTTAAATCCTACAGATGAAAAGGTTAAAGAATCTATAAAACTGCTTAAATCACAATTTAATATGTTGATGGCTGACCAAACTGCAACTAATTTATTGTATATGAAACAAAATACATTTTGTAATGCCAATAAACCAGGGAGATGGTTGGCTTACCAACTGAGAAAGAAACAGAGACAGAGAATTATAGATAAAATAAATTATAATGGTAAACTGGTATATCAGAAGGAGTTGATTAAGAAATCTTTTTTAGATTATTATCAAAAATTATATAAGAGTACTAAAGTACAGGTTTTAGATATAGACAATTATCTAAATGAAGCCAACTTCCCTAAATTAACAGAAGATCAGAAACAAGAAATTAATGGTTTGATTACTAGTGAGGAAATTGAGACGGTGATTAAAGAATTAAAATTAGGTAAAGCACCGGGTACAGATGGCTTGACATCTATTTATTATAAAACTTTGGTACAAGAGATGATTCAACCTTTAAGTGAGCTCTTTAATAACATATTACAGGGCTTAGAGATCCCTCTGTCATGGGGTAGAGCCTTTATATCTCTAATTCCAAAAGAAGATCAAGACCTTACTTCACCAAAGAATTATAGACCTATATCTCTCCTAAATGTAGATTATAAGATTTTTGCAAAAATTTTAGCTAATAGGCTTATGAGGGTTTTGCATCATGTTATACATACAGACCAAACGGGTTTTATAACTGGAAGGTATATGAAGAATAATGTCAGACAAATTATTAATTTATTAGAATATTTAGATAAAAATAATCAAGTTTCTGCAGGATTGATATTTTTAGATGCTGAAAAAGCTTTTGACCAATTGAATTGGCAATTTATGTTAAGACTAATTGAGAAAATGAATTTTGGAGAAAATTTTTTACAAGCTCTTGGTGTTATTTACCAAAAACAAACGGCACAACTTATAGTTAATGGGGGTTTGTCAGAAGTGTTTACAATAGAGAAGGGGACTAGACAGGGTTGTCCACTGTCACCGTTGCTGTTTGTTTTAACTTTGGAAATATTGCTGATTAAAATTCGAGAATCACAGCAAATAAAAGGGATAGAAGTTAATAAAAAAGAATATAAATTAAGGGCCTTCGCGGATGACTTGGTGGTTACCTTATCCCAACCTACTTATTCTGTAATAGAGCTACTACAATTGATACATCAATATGGACAGGTTTCGGGTTTTAAAATTAATAATAATAAGATTAAAATATTGCCCAAAATATGACTAATCTGGATAAGCAGATTTTGGTTAACCTGACAGATTTTGAGGTTGTTAATAAGGTGAAATACTTGGGGGTTATTTTATCTGTTTCTAATGCAAAATTGTATAAAAATAATTATGAAAGGTTGTGGGTCAATATACAAAGAGATTTGAAAAATTGGGAGAAGTTGCAATTATCTTTTTTGGGAAGAATTGCGGCGATTAAAATGAATGTTTTGCCAAAGTTTCTTTTTTTATTTCAAATGATACCTATTTTAAAGAATGAGGTTAATTTAGATGAATGGCAGAAAGGTATTAATAAATTTATCTGGGCAGGGAAAAAACCAAGAGTAAAACTTAAAATTATACAAGATATTCGTGAGAGAGGTGGACTCAAGGTACCAAATTTGAAATTGTATTATGAGGCTGTGGTTTTAACATTAATAAGTAAAGAATGTAAAGATTTTTCCTAGATCACTGACGGATCATAGCCCAGTTTGGATGGAGCTGACTCAAGAGAAAGAGGAAAGGAGATCCTGGAGAGTTAATGAAAATTTGTTCAGAAAAGAGAAGAATGTTCAAAAGTTAAAGGAGTGTTTAAAGGACTATTTTGCTTTGAACATGTATAAGGGGACTTCAATGTCAATGGTATGGGATGCAGGTAAAGCATTTATGCGTGGTGTTTTGATAAAAATGAATAATTGTCATAAGCGGAAGCAGATTCAGAAACGTAGAGAACTTGAAGATGAAATTAAATCAAAAGAAAGGGCCTTGATTCTAAATCCTTCTGATGAAAGTATTAAAGAATCTGTAAAGTTACTAAGGTCACAATTTAATATGTTGATAGCAGATCAAGCGGCAACCAATTTATTGTTTATGAAACAAAATACATTTTGTAATGCTAATAAGCCTGGGAGATGGTTGGCTTATCAATTAAGAAAGAAACAGAGACAGAGAATAATAGAGAAAATAAATTACAAGGGTAAATTAGTTTCTCAGAAGGAATTGATTAAAAAATCTTTTTTGGATTATTATCAAAAGTTATACAAATCTACTAATGTGCAACAGCTAGATATAAATAAATATCTAGCTGAGGCAAGTTTTCCTAAACTGACTGAGGATCAGAAACATGAAATTAATGGCTTAATTACTAAGGAGGAAATTGCCTCAGCAATTCAACAATTGAAACTAGGGAAAGCACCGGGTACGGATGGGTTAACAGCTGTTTATTATAAAGCTTTAATGGAGGAGATGATCCAACCATTAAATGATCTTTTTAATGGTATCTTACAGGGTTTAGAGATTCCTCCTTCATGGCGTAGTGCTTTTATATCATTGATTCCAAAGGAGGATCAAGATCTTACTTTACCAAAAAATTATAGGCCTATATCTCTTTTAAATGTGGATTATAAGATATTTGTAAAAATCTTGGTAAATAGGCTTATGAGGGTGGCGCATCATCTTGTGCATAAAGATCAATCAGGGTTTATAACAGGAAGGTATATGAAAAATAATGTTAGACAAATTATTAATCTATTAGAATATTTAGACAAGAACAACCAAGTTCCTGCAGGGCTTATATTTTTAGATGCTGAAAAAGCATTTGATCAATTGAATTGGCATTTTATGCTAAGAGTAATGGAAGAAATGAATTTTGGCGAAAAGATATTACAAGCTCTTACGGTAATATATCAAAAACAAATGGCACAACTTATTGTTAATGGAGGTTTGTCGGAGGTTTTTACAATAGAGAAAGGTACTAGACAGGGGTGTCCTTTATCGCCATTGTTGTTTGTTTTAACACTGGAAATATTATTGATCAAAATTCGAGAGTCTCAGGAAATTAAAGGAATAGAAGTTAACAAAAAAGAATATAAGTTGAGAGCTTTTGCGGATGACTTGGTTGTTACTTTGTCGCAACCTGATTATTCTGCAGTAAACTTATTACAGTTGATTTATCATTATGGTCTGGTTTCGGGTTTTAAGATTAATGTAAATAAGACTAAAATCTTACCTAAAAATATGTCTAGTCAGGAGAAGCAGATTTTGGCTAACTTGACGGGTTTTGAGATTGTTAATAAGGTAAAATATTTGGGGGTGATGTTGTCTGTTTCTAATGTAAAATTATTTAAAAATAATTATGAAAGGTTGTGGGTCAGGGTACAGAAGGACTTGAAGAATTGGGAGAAGTTGCAATTATCCCTCATGGGAAGAATTGCAGTGATAAAAATGAATATTCTACCCAAGTTTCTTTTTTTGTTTCAAATGTTACCGATTTTGAAAAATGAGATTAATTTAAGTGAGTGGCAGAAGGGTCTTAATAAATTTATTTGGGCAGGGAAAAAGCCAAGGGTTAAGTTTAAAATTATGCAAGACTTCCGTGAGAGGGGTGGACTTAAGGTACCAAATTTGAAATTATATTACGATGCGGTGGTCTTAACACTAATCAGTGATTGGGTAAATTTGACAAATCCTGAGATACTTCATTTAGAGGGATGGGATTTACTTTATGGATGGCATGCCTATTTAATATTTAATAAAAAAATGGACTGGGTCTTTAAATCTCATATTTTAAGAATTTCTTTACTTAGGATTTGGAGAAAATATTATAAAAGTGATTTTAAAGTTCCATTATGGGCTATACCTTGGCATGCGATAGAAGGAATAAAAAGAGGAGTAAAAATGGACATGGTGTCTTATAGTCAGTTACTTAGATGGGATGGGCAAAACTGGCAGTTAAGATTACGGGAAGATTTAGCGCAAGAAAATATTATTTATTCTTGGTTTCAATATAGGCAACTAGTAGATAAATGGAAGGTGGATTGTAAATTGGGTTTTCTTAGAGAAGATGGAAATCTTATTAAGCAAGTCAAGGATCAAAGACAAACCCATATCAAGAGAATTTATGGGGTATTAGTTGAAATGGACTCAGAAACGGAATTAATTAAAGATTGTATGATTAGATGGGCGCAGAATTTTGGTGTCCCAGTCTCATTGGACATTTGGGAAACCATTTGGGTGAGAAATGTCAAATTTACACAAGCACAGAACCTTAGGGAGAATTTTTATAAAATGTTTTATAGATGGCACCTTGATCCACAAAAAATGTCTCTTATGTACCCTGACGTGCAACCCAAATGTTGGAGATGTGGTTATAAGGATGCTTCCTATTATCATATTTGGTGGTCATGCAGAGAGATAAAAGCATTTTGGATCAAAATATGGTGGAATATCCAGAGAATTTTTAGAAGGAGGGTAAAATTTACTCCGCAATTATTTTTGTTAGGCATTGTTACAGATTGTGATACAAAGGAGGTTGTATTGATGTTAAATTTGATTACAGCCGCTAGGCTGTTAGTAGGACAATATTGGAAGAAGGAATCTTTGCCTACATTGCAGGAATGGTTTCTTAAAGTAGCTTATCTGGCGGAAATGGCAAAGATTTCGGCTTTCTTAAAGCAACAAACGCAAGAGAAGTTCCTTGCTGTTTGGGACAAATGGATAAAATTTATACAATTTAGATTGGGTATACAAAAATATCACATAGCTTTTTTATAAGTTTTATTTTTTATATATATATATATAGATATTTTTATATATGTTTTCTGAGGTTTTCGCGGGTATTTGTATATAGGTCTTTGGTTGTTCGGGTTTTCTCCCGCGTAAAATTGGAAGTGTCTTGGCAACGTTTCGACGAAGTCACATTCGTCATCTTCAGGCTGGTGTTTTTAGCTTCTTGCTTTGAGCAGCAATGTGTGGTTTTAGCTGTTTCTTCCTTTTAACTGCCAGTGAGGGTATGAACTGATTGGATGGGAGCTTGGCTGTGTTCTGATTGGGTGGAGGTGTGTTCTGAATGGTTAGGGGCTTGGCTGTGCTCTGATTGGCTGGGGGAGTGTTCTGTTTGGTTGTGCTCAGGTTAGTCTGAGTTGCAGAGGGGTTTAAGATTTTGGGGTTAGGGAGTCGTTTGTCAATAAGGGCAGGTTTCCAAATGGCTGGTAGGCGGGAGGTATCATCTCGCTTGTTCATGCTGTGTGGGCGTTTTTCTATCTCGATGGCTTCTCTGATTATTCTGTTATTAAAATGTTCACTTTTGGCAATGGTTCTGGTATTTTTAAAGTCAATTTCATGTCCTGTGGCTTTAAGGTGTTGGACCAGGGAAGATGTTGGTTCCTCTTTTTTGACTGAGTTCTTATGTTCTTCAATGCGTGCACTTATTCTTCTGTTGGTTTGTCCGATGTATGTGGTGGGACAAGTGGTGCATGGGATTTCGTATACTCCTTGATTTTCTAATTCAATTTTATCTTTGGGGTTTCTAAGGATGGTGGATATTTTTCTGTTTGTGCAGAATGCTGTTTTGATGTTGTGTTTATGAAGGATCTTACTGATTCTGTCTGTGGTGCCTTTTATGTATGGGAGGAGGGCTTTGCCGTTTTGAAACCATTATATGTGGAGTTGAAACCAGCCTGACCAAAATCAACCCCAATGACGCTAACAAAATCAGACTCAAAATCACCAACATCCTCTGCACCAGCAAGCCACCCAAAAGCAACTTACCCAAAGAGGAACAGACAGCACTACGTAACCTGAAAGAAGACACCAGCATAATAATCCTACCAGCAGACAAGGGCAACGCCACGGTGGTTATGAACACATCTGACTACCAAACCAAATTAACCAACCTACTCCAAGACTCCACATACAACCCCTAAATACAGATCCCACCACCTACCTGGAAAAAACCACCAGAACCAAATAAAAGCCTCCCCATTAGCGAAGAGATCCAGCAAAGAATCATTCCCAGAGAGAAATCATCCAGATGCCCTAAACTCTATGGTCTCCCCAAGATACACAAAGAAGGAACCCCACTCAGACCTATAGTCAGCTCCATAGGCTCACCTCTACAAAACCTAGCCAAATTTCTCGCCAAACAACTACAGCCCTATGCAGAATCCATCACCTCACACGTAAAAAACTCATTCCAGTTTATAGAGATCATAAAGAAACAAAGCTTACAGCCCAGCGACCTACTAGTGAGCTTCGATGTCATATCCCTCTTCACCCAAGTGCCTATCAAAGAAGCCTTGACAGCTATTCAAAACAAATATAACCCCCCCAAACACATCTTAGATCTGACCAACCACTGCCTATCCAACACATACTTCATCTATAATGGACAAAAATACAAACAAACAGAAGGAGCACCCATGGGATCACCCCTCTCACCTGTCATTGCCAACCTCTACATGGAACACTTTGAAACCCAAGCTCTAGAAAAATCGGATCACAAACCCAAACTCTGGCTCAGATACGTAGACGACACCTTCATAATCTGGCCACATGGGAAAGAAAAACTGGACAACTTCCTCACACACCTCAACAGCCTACACCCCAAAATACAGTTCACCATGGAAACAGAAGCTAACAACCAACTTCCTTCCTGGATGTCTTAGTCTACAAGAAATCCAATGGCTCCCTAGGACACACCATCTACCAGAAGAAAACACACACAAACCGCTATCTGCACGCTCTCTCACACCACCACCCAGCACAGATCAACTCTGTAGCCAAGACACTCATCTCCAGAACAAAACGCTTAGCTGACGAACAACACCTAAAAACCGAACTACACACTCTCACCAATGTACTAACATCCAATGGATTCCAAAGAAATAAGATTACAAACCTAATCCAAAAAGAAACCCCCAC
Source organism: Crotalus tigris (assembly GCF_016545835.1). Lineage (NCBI taxonomy): Eukaryota > Metazoa > Chordata > Lepidosauria > Squamata > Viperidae > Crotalus > Crotalus tigris. The sequence goes on along the minus strand of NW_024098500.1, from coordinate 3,181 downwards.
TAAAATCCAAGACAAAGAACAAGAAAACGGCAAAGCCCTCCTCCCATACATAAAAGGCACCACAGACAGAATCAGTAAGATCCTCCATAAACACAACATCAAAACAGCATTCTGCACAAACAGAAAAATATCCACCATCCTTAGAAACCCCAAAGATAAAATTGAATTAGAAAATCAAGGAGTATACGAAATCCCATGCACCACTTGTCCCACCACATACATCGGACAAACCAACAGAAGAATAAGTGCACGCATTGAAGAACATAAGAACTCAGTCAAAAAAGAGGAACCAACATCTTCCCTGGTCCAACACCTTAAAGCCACAGGACATGAAATTGACTTTAAAAATACCAGAACTATCGCCAAAACTGAACATTTTAATAACAGAATAATCAGAGAAGCCATCGAGATAGAAAAACGCCCACACAGCATGAACAAGCGAGATGATACCCCCCGCCTACCAGCCATTTGGAAACCTGCCCTTATTGACAAACGACTCCCTAACCCCAAAATCTTAAACCCCTCTGCAACTCAGACTAACCTGAGCACAACCAAAAAGAACACTCCCCCAGCCAATCAGAGCACAGCCAAGCCCCTAACCATTCAGAACACACCTCCACCCAATCAGAACACAGCCAAGCTCCCATCCAATCCGTTCATACCCTCACTGGCAGTTAAAAGGAAGAAACAGCTAAAACCACACATTGCTGCTCAAAGCAAGAAAGCTAAAAACACCAGCCTGAAGATGACGAATGTGACTTCGTCGAAACGTTGCCAAGACACTTCCAATTTTAAGCGGGAGAAAACCCGAACAACCAAAGACCTATATACAAATACCCGCGAAAACCTCAGAAAACAAATATCGAACCTCTACGGGGAGGAAATCCACCATCTGACCAGGACCTATGAAAAACTTGAAGTCCAAAGAGCTTCCATTTGATGTGACCTCGCATTCCTACGTAACTGCCGAGATCAAAATCTAATCCCCACATGTTTCCAACTGAAATTCCACTCCAACTCTGCAGCCACCAAACGGATCCTGAAAAGAACAGAATTGGCCCTAATCAGAAATGAACTTCACACAAAAAGATTCCTCCTAGACCGAATTAACAAAGATCTCCTCACACTCCACCGCAAACTCAGCAACACGATCCACCCCGCACTTTGGGACAAAACCACAAACACTCGCCGTACTGGAGAGCCGAAACACAGACCACCTCAAGCCAGATACACACACCAACAAACTCCGAAGACTACAAGAACGCCAGAAACAAAACCCTCCTCCCTCACAGCCACACATGAAACAAACAGTGAATAACATCTCAGATAGGATCCTCACCAAAGCCGAAACCAATGTCCTTTCCAAAGGATTCAACTTTGCAGTCGCTCCCAAACACATCCCCACTGAAAACATTATATGTGGAGTTGAAACCAGCCTGACTAAAATCAACCCCGACGACGCCAACAGAATCAGACTCGAAATCACCAACATCCTCTGCACCAGCAAGCCACCCAAAAGCAACTTACCCAAAGAGGAACAGACAGCACTACGTAACCTGAAAGAAGACACCAGCATAATAATCCTACCAGCAGACAAGGGCAACGCCATGGTGGTTATGAACACATCTGACTACCAAACCAAATTAACCAACCTACCCCAAGACTCCACATACAAACCCCTAAATACAGATCCCACCACCTACCTGGAAAAAACCACCAGATCCAAAATAAAAGCCTCCCCCATTAGCGAAGAGATCCAGCAAAGAAGCATTCCCAGAGAGAAATCATCCAGATGCCCCAAACTCTATGGTCTCCCCAAGATACACAAGGAAGGAACCCCACTCAGACCTATAGTCAGCTCCATAGGCTCACCTCTACAAAACCTAGCCAAATTTCTCGCCAAACAACTACAGCCCTATGCAGAATCCATCACCTCACACGTAAAAAAACTCATTCCAGTTTATAGAGATCATAAAGAAACAAAGCTTACAGCCCAGCGACATACTAGTGAGCTTCGATGTCATATCCCTCTTCACCCAAGTGCCTATCAAAGAAGCCTTGACAGCTATTCAAAACAAATATAACCCCCCCAAACACATCTTAGATCTGACCAACCACTGCCTATCCAACACATACTTCATCTATAATGGACAAAAAATACAAACAAACAGAAGGAGCACCCATGGGATCACCCCTCTCACCTGTCATTGCCAACCTCTACATGGAACACTTTGAAACCCAAGCTCTAGAAAAATCTGATCACAAACCCAAACTCTGGCTCAGATACGTAGACGACACCTTCATAATCTGGCCACAGGGGAAAGAAAAACTGGACACCTTCCCACACACCTCCAACAGCCTACACCCCAAAATACAGTTCACCATGGAAACAGAAGCTAACAACCAACTTCCCTTACCTGGATGTCTTAGTCTACAAAGAAATCCATATGGCTCCCTCGGAAAACCATCTACCAGAAGAAAACACACAACAAACCGCTATTGCACGCTCGATCACACCACACCAGACACAGATCAACTCTGTAGCCAAGACACTCATCTCCAGAACAAAACGCTTAGCTGACGAAAACACCTTAAAACACGAAACTACAACACTCTCACCAATGTATAACATCAATGGATTACAAGAAATAAGATTACAAACCTAATCCAAAAAGAAACTAAAATCCAAGACAGAGAACAAGAAAACGGCAAAGCCCTCCTCCCATACATAAAAGGCACCACAGACAGAATCAGCAAGATCCTCCATAAAAACAACATCAAAACAGCATTCTGCACAAACAGAAAAAATATCCACCATCCTAAGAAACCCCAAAGATAAAATTGAGTTAGAAAATCAAGAAGTCTATGAAATCCCATGCACTGCTTGTCCCAACACATACATCGGACAAACCAACAGAAGAATAAGTGCACACATTGAAGAACATAAGAACTCAGTCAAAAAAGAGGAACCAACATCTTCCCTGGTCCAACACCTTAAAGCCACAGGACACGAAATTGACTTGAAAAATACCAGAACCATTGCCAAAAGTGAACATTTTAATAACAGAATAATCAGAGAAGCCATCGAGATAGAAAAACGCCCACACAGCATGAACAAGCGAGATGATACCTCCCGCCTACAGCCATTTGGAAACCCGCCCTTATTGACAAATGACTCCCT